>NC_031495.1:16103502-16116960 GCF_000237925.1 Schistosoma mansoni
TTTTAATACCAATCCACAAAAAATAAGGAATCTAGATTAGATGCAGCTTCAAGTGACTCATGCTTTCAACTATGAAAATACTAAATCTCCACAAAACCCCTTCTGATTTCATATTATACACATCACTGACATTATTATTATTTCTGATTTCAAAAATAAACAACTATTAGAGACGGATTCACGAAGATTTACTTATAAATTAATAGGTTAGGGGAATTAAACCAAATTGGAAGTAAGATATTTATTTTCTAATGACATTGAACGATCCTTATGACATATTTCGGTTTAATTTTACTGAAAAATACCAACTCAGTGGTCTAAGGACAACATGGTAGGTGGGCATGAAGGCTAGACATCTTAGGGTTCAATCTAGTGTTTTGTTACTGGTTCGTGCTTCTAAGAAGCTTTGAAATAGAATAAAAATGCTCCCTACACTTCAACCACTTTCTGGTTAATGTCAACCGGCGATAAAAATGGACTTGAATTCGAACTAAACCATACAAACCACCTCTCTTTTGACAATGTAGTTTTACCAGTATTTTAATGGGTATACATATACTTACTTTCAATCCAAAAGGTGAACTCTCCATCGAAACATTATATTGAACATTTGCTATTGGAGTATCTTCTAATCGTCCTAACGGTAGAGATGGTTCCCATCTATTTAGTTGTGATGGTATAGTAAATCGTAAACGTAGCCTAGTTGATGTTTCTTGTCTCACTTCAAATGAAATATTTTTTATTTCATTTCGATAATATTTTGGATTTGACTTATACAATTGAACAATAGAACCACGTTCAGTCTTTTGACTTGAATAAATTTGATAAGTTGGATAGGATTTTGGAAAAAAACACATTGGTAATCCATCATCATCTAATGCAGATTTTGGAATCCAACAGCAACCTCGAGATTCGCATTCACTACGAGTTGCATGTTGTTCAGGATGACAATCTAAACGTTCAACTTGGGAAATTTTTTCACATTGCTTGAAGAGATTTGAAGTAGGTCTAGTATTTTCTAGCAAAAATAATAATATTAAAATTGATAATTTATGTAGAAATATAAGTGACATTCGGAAATTTTGGATTTTAGTTCAGTTTCAAATGAATCATTGTAATATGTTTTCTGCTTAAATATATAGACTGTAATTAGAAAAAGTAACTATTCGGTTGACCTCTTGAATATACTGACATTATTTAACTCATGACAATGTGAATTAACGTTTTTTAGTGTTGTATAATATTTGGAATTAGTTTGATGATACATTATTTGTTTGAATTTCCCCTCAATGTTAACTATAAGGTCATCAGTAAAACACAAGTGTTTAACCAGTAAACTATGGCTTAATTACTCTGATTTACACAATAAAACAATGCCAGCTAAAGTTTTTTGTTTGAGAAATAAATGTATGATAATAGTAATAAACTACCGATTGACAGTGAAATTGTATTACCTGAAAAAAAGGGTTTTTATAGAATGTTCGATAATTTGTTTTTGCGTATGTACGTGTGTGGCCTGAAATGTTAATTTTTCAGGGTAAAGGTGATTAAACTTAACAGAAGGATAATAGTCATTCATTTATCCGAAACCACATGATATACTAATGACAGTGTCGTTCGTCAGTTGAACTACATTCCATGTATCTGTTCTTAGAGTTTACTCATTTACAAATTATCTGCGATGAATGTGAAACTAGTAATTTCAGAATAATATGATGTGGACTAATCGAAGTGTTGAAAAATTATAGAAGTGAGAAAAGCAATAGCTTTGAAGGCTGTTTCTATAATAAACTGACATCAACTGATGGAGCATTCGGAACCACGAAGTGCTTTTCAGCTTTTTATTTGTGTTTTAAAACTATCCAGCATTACTAATATAAGATGAAAACAGAAATTATCTTCAAGTTCTACATATCTCTGCTCAAATTGAAACTAATCAATAACAATAATTATGCATTTAACAATAACAGAATTCATGATAAACTCTTTGAAATTCAAGGAAGAATTTATGGAGTCTGAAGTCAATCAAGCTCGGAGTGTTGTAGCAGCTCATCAATGAACTCGTGTATGAATGAACAGAAACAGTTACTAGCCAGGTTGAATTTAGGTTTTTTGGTAGTTGGTGCTAGTCTGAACGATGTACCTATACTCATGAGGGGAATAATGTTCTTACTATGAAAGACATTTCTGGTTAATCCAATGGCATGTGTGCCTGTGACAGTAAATAAGGAGAGTTTTCATGTCACGGGAAACACCTATTTCGTTTAGATTGCAGATACTCCTTGCCGGTAAATTTCAATAGCACTCAATTTGAATCCAATATATCCGACGAATGTCTACAATCATCTCACATAAAATCATAATGTATGTGATGTCAAACCGCGTGAATTAGTGATTATTTTGCACCTTAATTGACAGTATCCGAACAAAACTAAGGGTAAGAAAAACATTACATTATAAGCAGAGATGGATGGAAGCTAGCAGTGGAATTTAAGACTAGCATTTCGTCCTATTTTGGGACTCGTTAGCTGGATGTACCTGCATCTCAGAGATGATGTTCACTCTGGGACTTGAGTCCAGTACTGTTCGCTTCAAACGTTATCGCGTGATCCACTTTACAAATGAGTCGAGATAGCCACTAACTTATGCAGTGTTGTGAAGTTGTAAGTCATTTTCTATTGGTTGTTTGAACGAGTTCCGAACAGGACGAAACGCGCATCTTGGATCCCACTGCTAGTCATTATCCATCTTTACTTATAATGCTTGTTATTTAAGGCAATATCGAAGTAATCTGCACAAGATGCAAATATACCAATCAAAGACTGGTCAATTGCCGTCTTAAACATCAATGGGAAGATTTAAACATCCAATACAAAATGAATTGAAACATTACATTTGTTACTGGTCGGTGATTGATCATTACTGATAAAACTTATGTAATAAAGAGAAATCAATTCATCAGTGTATTAACGTGTTTTCTGGAATTGTTTAAAGACCATTACTAATCCAGAATCAATTTTACTAGAGGTTATAACGATAATGATAATTATTATTCATTGTGAATAATCTATTTTTATAGTAGGTACTCATTATGTTATTAAATACTCACGATACTCATTAACGATTCATCATGAAGATGACGAACATTTCCAATCGAATGAACAATCTCACATTTACCCATTTTTTTACGTTAATCTATAGAATAAACAAAACAGAAGTAGGATCGTGTTAAGAGAAAAGTGTTTCTTCTCCATAGTAACATAATGAGGATTAAGGTTCTTTATCACAGGTTGAGCTAATTGAGTATCGTAAATCAGACAATGTTAGACAATTAATACGTTTTTTTTTCTTTTGCATTCGTAACACACAGTTTGATAATGGGTTTTATTTATTTAGACCAATAATTTTCTGACAACAATTCCAAAATGGTCTAGAATCAGATGAGAAAACAACAAATTTCAAATTACATTTTATAAAAATGATTATAAAAATAATTGGATCATAACCGTGATAACTGATATTGGTAATCTATTTTGTCTATTGGTCAGCAACCGAATAATTCTAAGTATGAAGTTTACCATTCTTACAGTGTTTCGGCATTACAAGTAATATTTTATGATATATATAGTATATGGTTACCAGTAAAATATACGGCGTTCATTTCGTCCTATCTGGGGCTCGTCAGCTAGATAAATCTGGTTCTTGGTGTTGACATTGAGACTCCAACCTACTACTCTTCGTTTCAAACGAAAACAAGTTATTTATTTATCCGCTAACTTGTTCAAGGAGTCTGATGTTTATTGGCAAATGTATGAATTATCCTATTGCTCTTAAACAATGTTAAATTTTAAATTCACTTAGTATTGTTTGTTTGAATCTTCCCATTGATGTTTAGGACTGCAACTGGTCAGTTTCTAATTGACATATGTGCATACTATGCATATTGCCTCGATATAGCCTTAATTCACAGGTATTGTAAGCAAAGATGGGATAGTGTGCACATATGTCAATTAGAAACTGACCAGTTTCGTGGATAACGTGATGGCGTTTGAAGCGGACGGCACTGGGTTCGAGTCCCAGAGTGAATATCAACTCTGAGATGGAGGTGCATCCAGGTGAAGAGTCCCAAATAGGGCGAAACGCGCCTCCTGGATTCCACTGCTAGCCACTATCCAATGTTAAATTTTGATCAGTTTTGATTAAAGTAAACTAAATTTTAAGTGGAATAAATCAAGAATTGACTGATAGTTTATTTCATTTAGAAAATCTGTACTTTAATACTAATTATTTTTATAGTTAAACTTCAAAATGCATAAAATTAACTACAGAGTAAATAAAAAAGAACTGAGTCACAGGCAATCTATCTATCTATATATATGGTTGTTGGCATAGAATTCTATTGAAAATCATTCATCTAACTGTCAACTTATTGTCAAAGGGTAGTAATTAGTTTTCATTTATATTTGTTCTATGTACAATCATAGTTAGAAAAAAGTTACTACGGATAATGTTTTGCTATGTACGTTTGTATGTGTGTGCGTGTGTTAATTCACCTGAGTAAACTAGAGAAAAATAGATAATAAATTTCTGTCTGATTAAAACACTGAACTTAATTGGAATAATTAATTTACTAATTTTTCCTTATTATGTATCATCAGAAAGTTATGTAAATGTAACAAGATAAGTTTACTCAATCAATTGTGGGTGGAAATGCTTTGGTAATACTTCACTCAACCTAGATCTTGCCATAAATGATAAGGTGTTGTTCAAGTTACAAACGGTAGTGGACTTCAGTATCAGATATCCCTACAATTAGTTCTTCACAGAACAGGTCTTGAAACAGACCTCCAAGTTTCAACATTTTCTGGGTTGCATAATTCATGACAACAAGTCACAAATTTTAATGTACAAAGTACTGCACGTTTGTTATTGTTAGTGTTCGCATAAAGGACAAATTAATGCTGAAATCTGTTCAGAGACGATCTTCACTACTAATTCTTGGAAATGATTGCACATTGAATTGTAAGTTCAGATTTCATAAACTTGGAATTGACACTTTATCGAAAAGGAGACGTAAACTAAATCTAATCTTTTTATTCAAAGTACTTAATAAATTATCTTTTACATTCAACGATGGAATTCAATATCCAGAAAATCCTAGTTACAGCATTCTTAACTTAATCACTAGTAAAATAATCTCACTCTAAATCTTTTCTCTATATGAGTTACTTTAGCAGTAAGTTTTCTAGATTCTCGAATAATTTACCACAAACTGTCCTTGAAGGAAAATCGCTCCCATTCTTTGTTCACTGCATCGATGCTTACTCCTCCTCGGAAAATGCTATAAATGTTCTTACACACTTAAGTTAATCCCATTCCACAAGTAAGATTATAGGAACTTTGAATATTTAATCCTTTTTAATACTGAAGACACTGAATAAATCTCCCTACTCGATGATACTTTACACATACACCGTACCTGGTAACCTTAACTAATTTGAACGATATCCAACCCTAACAGTATGTTATAAAATAACTTGGCATATGTATTATTGTAGACCTAACTGACTTATCGAAGTAATAATTGCTTTCGTTGTTCTGTGCTTTCCATTTCCGTTTTTCTTTAGTTACAGATGATAATAGTCAATTCGTTATGACGTTAAATACATCGTTTCTGCATCAATATGATGTCCACTTAAAAATAATTAAAAGTTCTCGGCTGACACCTATGATTGCTGTAATACGTGTGAAAAATGTACTACCCAAACAATTTTTGAACTAGAACTATCCAAGCAATCTAATATCACACATCTGTTCTCTAAATTTAATATTACTACTATCTATATCAAACTGATCACGTCTGTAAACTGGCATGAATTCTCTACTTGTTATTTCCAGAATATATCATTATTTTGGGTAAATTATATATAATTTGTAAGAGTTTTATTTCATGAAATATCCACCATAGAAAATAGTTTTGAAGAAATAAATGCAACTATTCCAGTTTAATGAATCTTTTCATTCCCAAATATTCTTTACTCTGTAAGGATTGATTTTGACACATAAGAAACATACATTTGTTTCAATTAAAAGGTCTAGTGTTATATTTTAGGTGTTTCATTTCGTATGATTCGTTCATTTTTCAAACTTTTGTTCAAACTACATTACATTATCGTCAAATACCCAATTGTATTTTTTTGTAGGTGTAGGCTTTCCCCACTTGAAACATCGAATTCATTTCATTCAAGTAAATACATGGTTGTGTTTACTCGATTTGAATAAACATAGTACAATTTGCTTAACGAGTTAAAAATGACAAAACCACATTCATTAGTAACAAAAATGAAAATAATTGTAACACAAACATATGTGAATTTCATTGGAATTACGAGTCGATCAAAGTCAGACAACCAGTGAAAATCAGGGAATATTAGACGGTGATTTTATCCTAGTATGAGGGTCCTCAGCAGTGCGCATCTACGATTCCGCAAGTGAAAAACTTTGGTCCTGTTTGTGGACACGTTACTCGCCGAGGATAATGGAGAATGTCCACGTACTATCGCGGACTTATACACTATTGGATCCTGGCTTAGTGGTTTACAGGTTAAGAGTTCGCGAGCGAGGCTGGAGGTCCTGCGTACTATTCCTGCCTGTCATGTCGTAAATGCGCATTGATAAGGAGTCTCATACTAGGATAAAACGGTTGTTCAGCACTTTCAGGTTTTCAATGGTTGTCTAGCTTCGATCAGTTCGTAATCTAAATGAAATTCAGTTATCTCTTCAACACAATACTGACATATGAAATCACAAATTTATATTCACTAATAGCTGCACATTATTCTACTAGGGCTCAAGTTTAGTTGGAAATATTATTACATGAACCATATACTTGGCCAAAACCAAACTTACTTAAGTGAAAGATTAATCATAATAATATTTATAATAAACATTCTTTGTTATATTTCCCAATGCATTTCAAGTGTTTTGTTTTAGTGCAATAAATTCTTCATTATATTTGTTTGTCCTTAATTTCTATATTATTCACACATTGATTATTGTATATCTGTATAACATATCCAGAGTCTTCTACCGAATTTAGCTGGATTCCCCATATATATATATGGTATGTGTGTGTGTGTGTAAAATATCAGTAATAGTGTAAAAAGATGGGTAACAAGTGAACACTCACTAGCTAGAATTATTTACCTCTTGTTTGTTCTGTGTCGATTAAAACAGTATAACAAAAAAAACACATTAGTTCACTCAATGATTCATTATGCCTAGTTAGTAAATGATGCATATATACCATTATATTTATTCACAATTAATTCAAAATTGTAATTGACTTAAATCAGTGGTTAGAAATACATATGAGTGATAATTAGGATGTACGAGATAGTAATCCTAATTGACTGATAAAGTGTAATCGGTTGCTGTTGTAGTTCTAAGCTCGATCTTCTCAACATTTATACCTTTGATTATTCAGTTGTCATAGTAAATCTACTAAATATATTTTAATTTATGTACAACTGAGGTACAATACAGTTATCTTGTGTTATAAAGGAATGTATGTACTGCAAAGGAGTTCGACTAACTTGTTTAATTAATAAAGAAATTGACGTGAAGGGAAACTAAAACTAACCTTTATTCATATTTTTTAGGTGTATACTAATATTTCATGCATATTATCCTTGAAACATGAGAAACTGTACTTTCTAGTGGCTTAGTTTTGTAAACCGATCACCTTAATAACAGTTATTATACAAATCTCAACGGTGTTTTAAGTCAGAAGGTAATAAGAAGAGGCAACTACAGTTTATTAGTGAATAGAACGGATAGTAAATCTATAAGCAAATTTGAAGTAGAGAGGTGAATATGTGTGCGAGCAAATACAGAGGCAAATTTCTAGTCAGATCGAATAAGGCTCAGCTAGATAAGGCAAAGGTTAATAATAGGATTCGAGTACATGTATACATTAGAAAGAGAAGGATTCATCGAGCGATATTTAAGCTATTAACATTTTAGCTTGAGTCTGTCATATGATCAAGCGTTCACGTTTATACAGATATGACAGTGGTCATAATAGCACAAAGAGTTATGCGAATTGTTACTGTTCGAATAACATTGTTTGTTAAATAAAATAATAAAAGGGCTTAACCAAAATTAACCATAATCTAAATTGATTGTAGGAGAGTTGCTATAACTTACTTGTATTTTAAAGAAATAGTAATTATGGATAAAAACTTACTGAAAAATCAGACAAAAAATTAGGAAGGTACGTCACTTGTCTTTGAGGCAAATTTCCACGATCCTGCATTCAATAGAAATAATAGAACTCAGACAGTTTTAATACTTTACAATCATCCAGTAGTAATTCGTTTGTTTCAGTTAATGACTTCCCCGTATTTGGGATACAAAATCATTCGCATCAAAACCATCAATGAGTTATTACATCATTCTCAATTTAGTTGACTTGATATATCAAAACGTGATTTTTGTACTAAATTTTTAACAGAATATGACTTTTATATTGTATGATAGTGATAGTTACTTCATAGATGATAACAAAATCCCACAGCTAAGTAATTTGTTCTTTGTTTCTTTTCAGGTACTTTACAAACAGGACAATTTAAAGCATAAAAGTTAAGATTACAGATTATTGAATTTCAACTCGGTGATCTGAATACGTAACACACTGACTGCAAAATTTGAAGATGCTGAATTTGATCCCGTATTATAAAAAGTGATTATTGTTAGTCATATGTAGACAGTGAATGCTAATGACACTAACTCCTAGTGTGGTGTGGGCTACTTATGTCCACATAAGTAGTATATGGTGATGGTCAGACATAGAATGTATTTTGACAGAAAACCGATAAGGAAAAAACTGAAATGAAGCGCAATTGGTTGGAAAATGCATGAACAATGAAATTAGAGAAGATGAACTGATATTTACAGAAGGAACAGTGAAGATTGAGATAATTGACTGTTATTTTGCAAATTAACTATTCATTGTATGGTTATCAGAATTTAGTGAGATAGTCTATAATTTGTGCTTAAATACATTCAATTGTCCCCAGTTGTGTTTTGTTCACTATACTAGGTCGTTTTGTAGACATCCAAGACTTTTAGTCAATTAACTATTAAACAAAACAAACGATTCAGTACAGTCAACGATTTTATTTCAAAATTAGTTTATGTACATACATTAAAGTTCATTTGATGTTCTCAAGTATTCTCTGAAATCCAGAGAGTCCTAAAATAGATACTAATATCAGTTTTCATTTCTATTTCTGTAAAGGTTTTTTATATGAATTTTATTACCTTCAAACGAGAATAATTAACTTTCCCTACACATATTAAATTTTATTTCCATTTATAAAGTCTTCAATATCCAAATTATAAATGAAGTTTAACGATAAAGGAATTGTTATTTGATTTTCTTGCTTAAAATTACTTGTAACTTCACTTAAATTTTTTATTTCAAATACATATTCATTTGCAGTTCTAGTGAGAAGCAGTGACTAGTGGAGTTCAACCGTGTCTGTTGTGAGATATTAACTCATTGAAGACAATGGTGGACGGTTGTTCAATTTCGTGGATTGATCAAAGTTAGACATAAACACCGTTGGATGCCGGCTTAGTAATCTAGAGATTAAGCGTTCGCGCGCGAGACCGATAGGTTCTGGGTTTGAATCTTGCGGAGCGGGACTATGGATGTACTCTGCTGAAGAGTCCCGTACTAAAACAAAACGGTCGTCCAGTGCTTCGAAGTTTTCCATGGTGGCCTAGCTTCAATTGACTCATGAATTCAACCATAAAATAATTAAAACCTCCACAAAAAACCCTTCTGATAAAAGATAATAGTTAAAAAAAAGAAAATATTAATAATTTTCCTACTTAAAAAAACACTTGCAACTATGTTTAAATGTTTCATTTCAATTACATATTCATTTATTCTTATTCAGACATGAATATAATGAAATAAACTAACAATCATCATTGCTACAATTAACATTGACCTTAAATTATACAATCAACAAATAAGTAAAATACTATTATACTACTTAATTTTATAATCAATGCAAATCATAAATTGAATTACAAAATACATCTAAGATAAACTATGGTTATTTCCATCATATATATGTATATATAAATCATTTTTTCATATGTATATAGTTGAACCAATGTGTGTTGCCTACACCTGGTAGACAACATCTATGAATGGGCATTATGTATATATATAAGTAAACAACTGTTATTGCTTTTTAAAAGTTAACAACAAAATTTAAACAAAATAGACATGATGTGAAAAAAACTGAAGGGAATAATTCATATTTTGATAATATTTCAAATATTTGCTTATATATTTAATTTCAAAATAATTAATTTAAACAACAAAAAAAGAAATAGAATGTTCTATATAGAATAAAGTAAGGAAGATAATTTTTACAAATTATGATACATACATTTGATTATATTATAGACGTGTAAATGACATAATATTTCTTTTAGGAAGAGAATGAATTCAATTGAATTAAATTTAGATACTAGATACCTGGGATGTTTTTAAATCAGTGAAATACTATGAAATTTTGATCGGACTACAATTCAAACACTTTCAATCGAATACTTTTGAACGTATTTTAATAACATGTTGTTTACTTAAATATTGTGAATGAATATAATATCACACACACACACACTCTCTCTCTGATTTCGAAAAAAAGAAAGAGACCCAGGAATTAGAAAAATGTTACACTGATCAGAGATTTACTAAAGAAATAACGTGAACCATAATCATCTTCTTTTAATCAAACCGTTGAGACCTTAAACGTGAAATGAACAATAAATAACGAAACGAGAATAGGTTCTTTGTATTGAGGACAGAGTTTAGGTAGACGGGCATAGAAAATTAAGAATTTCTCGACAATAAGCACCTAAGACTCAATCAGATCTTAATTATCTCTATGTTAATGTCGTGTTATTTAGTGCACATATATTATAGTTATTGGAGTCATTCAGCACAAACTATTGTGTTTTGGGCTTCGAATCAGTTATGATATATACGTCTCGATATTTGCAAAATACATTAAGCAAACGGTAAGACTGGTTCATGATGTGTAAATACATAGGCATATATACGATTGTCAATATGACCTATATAAGGATATGTAAGCCGAGAAATTGAGTAGGTGAATAATCGACTTCCTTTAATATTGCTCCTGATTTATAATTTCTAACCTTCCTCCCCTATGACCTTAGAATGGCGGATGAACACAGGTATTTTATATATCATCGCACCCAGCATATTACAAGCTATTTTCCCTAGAATTAAGTTTTAAAGTTAAAAGATTTTAAAATTTGAATAAGTGGAATCAGTTTCAGTATAACATCAATACCACTGCGAGTTATTTAGATCCCGGGTTCGATATCCAAAGAATAACACTGCTCGAGAATTAAAAGCTAGAAGAATCGGTCATCTAGAGCTGCCTGATTTCAATTGTTCTCAACCTGATATATGTTTATGATGAACATTCACCTTCAAAATATGCAGATATTCATTGAAAGTTGATTGCAGTTTTTAATGTATCAACGGTTAGCAAACCCATCGTATCAGAGAATAATGTCAAGTAAAAGTCGACATGAATTTTCAATAACTACTTTGAGCGATCCTTAAAATCGAAATAAACATGTAATACTATGCCATTAGTCACAAATACAAGCTATGTGCAAAATGTAACATGAAAGCTTCCCGTTTCATAATCAATTCACAATATATTTATATCATATGTTGACTAAAGTGGAATATGTAAATCCATGGGTTTCAACTCAACTACTCAAAGTATTGGGGTTATTAAAGTAACTGGTGGTCTTTAGTTTAATGCTGTTGGCTATTGAGAAGTCATTAATTAGAATGAAAATATTCGTCTAGTACTTAAAGACATCCAGTGGATTGAAAATTAATATAGCTTAGTGATGGAAACTAGTTTTAAGTTGTAAAACTAATTGAGTGAAATGAATACGTAAAAGTCTAGGAGTCAGCTTTCGTATTTGTAATTCTAATAGAAACGGAAATGACGTATGAATGATAGTCTAGTCTATCAAATATGATATGTTTGGTGCTTCAACGGCTGACGTTGGCTCTGTAACTGTTTATTAGTCCCTCAAAATCTCCTACAATCGGAATTTCGAAGAAAGTCCAAGTGTTGGAAGTATGTTAAAGGTTTTACTTCTACCGTTAGTTTCTGTGCAGATAATGTAAATATTTGTAGGTTCATGAATGACTTCAATAGTCCGGAAGCTTCTAGAACAATCTTAGGTTTAGTAAAATATGAAAACTATCTAGTCAGGAGATAACACTGGGAAGTTTCTATAGAAAACTGATTTAGTGAAGGTCTTTTGGACTTTTCCTAGCTTCTAAAGACTTTTCTGAAGAATCATCAGGGGTTACTAACAAAATAGAAGGTAAAAGTGTTTTCCGATAGATGCTAAGTCACAAAAAAAGTGTACAACTGGTAGGTGATATGTATGAATATTGTATGTATGTTGTATATAGGCATACAGTACAAATGAATTACAGTTAAAAGCTAGTTTGTATTAAATTAGTTGAAAGATAAGTAAGTCTGAATATCATCAACTCAGCAATAATTCATGACACTGACAGATAAATACAGTTTCTAACCCTTTTCTACCAATTACTGATTTTTTCATTGAACTTTAATTCATTACATATTTTTTCATCCATCTGACGCGTACATCTAATAGAGTATATCAGTAATTTATCAAAACAAGATTTTAAGAAATTCAATATTCTTATTTCACTCCCGTTAATTACATAAAAATTAACTTACTGTTCAACTAAGTAAATCTCATATTCCCCGTTTTGATAGAGATCTAATTGTGTTTTCACTGTAGATTACATGGACTATTTTTGTCAGTTTATTGCATAGATTAGCATCAGTTGAATAATGGTGCAGTATAGAAAATCTGATTCCTTTAGTTCTGAACTGTCACTATCCCAGTAATCTAATTGCCTCAGACATAAAATAAAACTCTAAACCTACACTTATCAAAGCCGGCACGTAAAATTAAAACCGCTTAGTCAAAGGCCGGTTTTCCAAAGTTTTTAACCTCAATCAACTAGTGTTGCCAAGCGATTATAACCAATATTCACAAAAATATCTGCCATTCATAAGGCTTTATTATGATTTTGAAATCACAAATTGTCTTTTATCATACTCAGTACTTATCGATTTAAGAAAAAATGATAAATATGCTTGAAGTTCAAATGGTTTTATTCTGTACAGCAGTGAATGGTCATTACAATTCCCTAACTTTGAACTGTAGAGCTATAAGACATTAGGGAGGAAGAATTTGTTTGTAAAATCTCAGCTAATGAATTAAAGTAAATGCAATATATTCTCCTGGCAATCTGATCTAAGCTTTTTCATG
>NC_031495.1:16117160-16127609 GCF_000237925.1 Schistosoma mansoni
CTTAGATCAGATTGCCAGGAGAATATATTGGATTTATTTCAAATTCGTTAGCTGAAATTTTACAAATACATTCTTCCTTTTTAAGCCCCCAAATGCTTTGGTACGGCTGAGAGTGGGGAGAGTCCGCTCTCCCTCTCGACATGCTCTCACATGGTCACGTGCATGCAACCACTGCCAAGGAAGTCCTACTCACCCCCTTCTTGTGGCATTACTATTGTTTACAAAATTGAGAGGACGAAAAGTGAATGTTCGGTGCTTTGACCGGGTTGGTTGGACACGGAGGGTCCACCTAGGGGAGCTAGAAAACCCTGATTCCAAACCAATGGTGCACATGGGCTCCAGTATCATGAAAGAACAAATGGCGTATGAACCAATTGTTGGTCACCGGCTACCATGGGACTGCATCTCCACACGATGCTCTACTGCCTTGTGAATCAGACCTTTAAGTCAAAGGCTCCGGTTGTGAGCCCCTAAGAAAACCACCTGCTTCAGTTTGGGCACCTGAGCAATATCACAGCCCTCACACAGAATTCAAATGAGATTTGTGTGGCAAATATATATTTGGTGCCCCTTTGTGCCAATATTTATGTGTTTAAATAAATAAATAAATCTTTCTTTTTAATATCTCACATCAACTCGGCGCTCAAATACTGTGAAACTATTCAAACAAATTTAGACGAAAGTTCTTATATGTGGAATTATAAGTCTGAAATAAATTAATTATTTTAGAGATGAATAAAAGTAAACATGTGACATAAGCTAAGAATAATTTCATTATTTTCTTTTCTTCCACTACAATATTTTACAACTGAAGTTATCAATTAAAAGAGAAAAATTTCGTTTCTAAAAGATAAATTAGTAATATCTGAACAGTTTTCAAAATGATCATTCACTATTGAACAGATCACAAGTGGTTATTTTGTCACTATTCAACAAATATACTTAGATGTTGTTTTGTTTGTTTGTTTCTTTTTTTCTTTTTGTTACCAGCATATGAAATGCATAGAACAGAAGAAAAAATAATAATAACAGCTGTTCAACAATCGTTCATTTTCAATGTTCTTTCAATCATTTTGAATGTTTACTGAAAATTAGAGAAAAAAAAATTTTTTTCTTTAAAGTTGTATAGTTAAAAATTTGTACAGTTACTTGTTTGTTTTTTTCTTTTTTTTTGTTTTTTCTTCAAAAAAAAGGAGAGCGAAATGTGATGATAACAGATTTTGTTTTGAATTTTTTTTTGAAGCAACTGTGACCTGAAATCAAAAGTTTATAGTTTGTTATAAAATAGTATAACCATATTTCATTTGTTTTTGGTAATTAGCTCACTGAAATGTAATGTGCTCAGTAAAACTACTAAATTATGTTAAGGTGGTCGATAAAAGGAGGGAATAGAGATCGTTCACCACATACTAACATCATTTGGAGATTCTTTTTACTTTGTATTTTCATATCAATTTGAATTCATATATTGACTTCTATCTCTTGTATGGTCAATAATACATACTGTTTGGTAATCGAAAGGTAAGACAAAATAACTCTTCTTAGTACTCTTTGATTTTCAATAGTTCTACAGTACATGAAACCGTTTAAAGAAAACAAAATGAAGTTTGGTATACTTTTTGTATATATGTTATTGAAATGTTGTATGATAATATATTTCAGTGAAAGAATTCAAAAACCCATCTGAATTAATTTTAGTATAGATTGTAGATGACATGAATTTAGATCATACAAGTAGAATCAGTTTTTCAAACATTTCTGTGATTTAGTACAGTACTCTCTATTAACATCTTCCAAATAATTAACGTCAGATGAAAGACATATTAAAGATGGTCAGTAAAATTTCAATGTTACTCTTCTCTCAATTTAATCTACACGGCTAAACAAACTAGAAGGTCATTGATGGTCAAAATGATAATTTATTCAAACAATTTGCTATGTCATATATCTACTGTAATTCATTAAAGAATGATATGATTGATTTACAAACTAATTGACAGTATCATATGACATAAAAAAGTATAAAACATTCTTGAATCAATTCATACATTAAATAACAAATTCTATTGCAGTTAAATACAAATTATGAAGTAACTTACAGTTTTCTGAATGTAATAAATGAAATTATGGAACTAGAGGATTTGGACTTCAAAGGTGACCTGGCCCTTCTATCTTATACACATCAACAAATCTAGGTGAAGACATCCAGTGTAGCAGAAGCCTGTGCATCAATAGGCCTCAACATACACAAATGATAAACCAAGAGCCTCAGATACAACACATAGAACACCAACATAATCACACTTGATGGAGAAACTCTGGAAGAGATGGAAAATTTCACATACCTATGAAGCATTCTCGATGAATGTGGATGATCTAATGCAGATGTGAAAAGCAAGGATTGGCGAAGCAGGGACAGAATTCATCGTTGAAAAACATATGGAACTCAAAATAACTTTCAACCAACATCAATGTCAGAATCTTCATTAAGAACTTCAAGACAATTAGTTCTGTTGTACGAAGCTGAAACTTGGAGAACTACCACAACCATCATCAAAACACTACGAGTATGTATAAACAATTGTCTAAACAAGATACTCAATGTTCGTTGACCGGATACCATCAGCAACAGCCTATTGTTGTAGAAAACAAACCAGATTCCAGCGGAGGAAGAAATCAGGAAGAAGCGCTGGAGGTGGATAGGATACATATTGAGGCAATCATCAAACTGCATCACAAGGAAAGTGCTAACTCGAAATCCTGAAGTGAAACAGGAAATGGGAGGGCCGAAGAACATACTGCGTCGGGAATCGGAAGCAGACATGAAAAGGATCAATAACACCTGGAAAGGATTGCCCAGAACAGATTTGGGTGGAGAATGCTGGTTAGCGGTCTATGCTCCTTCATGGGGGGTAACAGGCGTAAGTAAGTTAGTAACTAAGTAAATAATAAATGAAATTATAAACATATGGTCAATATAAATAATTTTAATTATGTACCTATTATGAACAAATAACTTTATATTTTTAAAGGTATAATTATATTTAAATGTTAATAATGATTATTAATATATAAAAAATACAAAGAATGAATTTAGAAAGTAATCAATAAGTTTTCAGACATTACAAGTACAGAATACAGAAAAAAAAACTAATATGATTGTGTTGTCATTCAATAAACCTATGAAGTGTTTCATTATCTAGGTCTTGATTGAATACTGCTTGTCTTGAAAAAAAATCTGATATATATAGGTGATTCCCCATTTATATTATTAGATATTATAATGATAAATGAATGAAGTGTATACTAAATAGAAAAATGTGTTCTAATCAGTAAGCCAAATGTTGATTTAATATAAATATTAGACGTATACTTTAAAAGTTTATTTGTGTTGATATAAATCAGAGCATTATCATTGATTTACTTGTTTAAAATTCTCGGATCATTTTTGTAACATGATTTTGGTTACAAATTTTGTTGTTGTTGTTGTTGTGATCTGTAACACGGTGGAGTTAACCCTTATATAGACTGGTGAATAGTCTCATATCAGAGTGAAACAACTGTATAGCACTCCCTAGTTCTCAATAGGAGTCTGTTTAAAGTTAATTAATGATGTAAACTACTTAATGAATAGACAAATAAACACAGATCCTAATAATTCATGAAAAAAATGTATTTGCCTTAACACAATCAATATTCTTTTTTATATATAGTTGAAATCATTGGTCAATTGAAGCTAGACTACCATGAAAAACCTGGAAGCACTGTAAGGCCGTTTCGTCATATTATGGGACCCCTCAGAAGTGCGCATCCACAATCCAACCTCGCGAGACTCGAACCGAGGACCTACCAGTCTCGCGCCAGAGCACTCAACCGATAGACCACTAAGCCGGCATCCAACGGTATTAATGTTTAGCTTCAAACAATCCACGAAGTTGAGCAACCATTTCACCAATGTCTTCAGTGAGTCACCATCTCCCATCAGACCTGGTTGAACTCCACAGGTTTTCCATGGTGGTCTGGCTTTAATTGACTTATGATTTCAACTATAAATAAAAAATTACTAAAAATCTCCACAAAAACCCCACAATTAATATTTTCATTTATGAATTAAAAACGATTAACAGTAAGCTTGTACCCATCTGGCCCTAATTAGTCAAAAAGATCTAATCAGTCACTCAATATTCAACCATATGAAGTATTTGAATAAGAAAATAACACTTAGCTGGTTCAATGCAGATTTTATGTAGTGTGGAGGTGGATTTGAGAAGGAATAATTATAAGCCTTAATTAGTGTACATCTTTGAGATACCCATCGCCAGAGTTGGTTAGATAAAGAACAATTTATACAATAAATGGATTAAAACAGACGATTAAGAACCATTCGATAACGACTAAATTACTAAACTAAAAGTTATTATTTCAGTCGTACCAATATTTTCAGTCAGAAGATTTATTGTTTGTGATCTTATCTAATGTAGTAACGTAGGTAACAGTAGACTAAACGACTTTCAGCCATGATTATGCAATTAAATTCATAGAAATTTCTTTTAAATGATTTATAAAAAACGGTATCATTCGGGATTTATCACATGATATTCCTATTCATTCACTTCTTGAAAATATTTATCCTATTCATACTATCTGATTGATAACCTGAAGAAAAACATTTTGACCTATTTATATTTATGATAATGCTACACCGATGAACCTCTCACAAGAATCATCATATCATTCACGCCGTCCACATTTCCTCAATTTTCATCATTCATTTACCTCGTGTGAATCCCAGAACTCAAACTGAACTTTCTATGTTAAACTCCAATTTCCATCATTATTACACTCTCCACTTATTATTATCATTATTACTATCATTTCGATAGAGTGATTGGAATTGAAATACTTTATCAATTAATTATTTTTCCATTTCAAAATATTTATGTTCACTTCACGAAAGTAAAGTAAATTAAACTGGTTCACACATTGTGATTTAATTTCCTTTTCAAAACTACTGGCAAAATAATTAGTCGATGAACGATTCATATTGATACATCATAGTGTGAATGAAATATTTTCAGTAGTACACTCCTACCACTAATACTCCTCCTCCTCCTCCTACTACTACTTCAACTACTAATGTTACTACTACTACTACTACTACCAACATTATTACTGTTTACGATTTCATTTATCGAAATTAACATGTGATATAACTTCATGTTAAATGGATTTGGGAGGAATGAAACAATGGGAGTTCTTCACTGATGGTACACATTAATATCTCCACTGTCATCATTATCATCATCAACAACAACAACAGCAACAACAACAACATAAACTTCGAAATGTATTCTAATTATCACGACAGGTGAATTCATGTTTGAATCACTTTAGATAATTTAGTATATACTACTGATATTTATTGTTGATTATTTTTCCATATGATCCATACAATAAACAGAACTTTCTGGTTAGTATGATTGTCTATGAAACTTCAAAGAACGATTTATACAATTTAAAATCTCTTGGTTTCGGTGTAATATTTAATCACTTTCTATATTCTTCTGAATTTTGAAAGCTAGTGAGACTTCACTTCAGGGTTTTATCTGTAGCTACTAATGTAAACAAAATTGTCAAGAAAATAACTTTTTCTATATATATTTTTATTGTGAATGTTCATTTATAGTGAGATATGGCTGTTGATGATACATCAAAGATGTAAATGTAAATCAGCAGTGTAATGTAAATTAGTACAATTGATTAATTTACATTTGTCCAAAGCTGGTAGTTCAAAGTTTTTTACATCTATATCTCCGTTTAATTTTTACTTTTAATTTCTCATATAAAAGCCGGTAAATATTATTGTTAATTTCAGATGAATTATCTCAAATATGCATATCTGTACCGAGTTCCACGTCGATCAAAAGTGCAAAACCTAATTCTCCTTTTCAATAAACGCGCTAAATCAACTCGAAAGGTTGATATACCATGCATCCTGCATAATAACAGTTTTATATATGACCCTAAAACTATAGCAGACCTTTTCAGTGGTAATTTTGCAAATGGCAAAGAATCCATAAATGGCTCTGTTTCAAGAGTTATATTCATGACTGGTAACTCAATAAAATCTATCTCCTTCACATGTCTGAAAATTAGTAAGGCCTTAAATAACCTCAAGGTTTCGAGAGGTCACGGAGCAGACGGGATTTCATCATTTATCTACAAATATGGTGGTCCAGATATTCCACTTCTTCTCCTTAAGCTGTTAACTCTCTCTATGGAAGCAGGCTCTTATCCTGACCGTTGGAAAACCGCGTACATCATAACACGTTACAAATCTGGAGATAAGACTGACATTAACAACTATCGGCCGATAAATATTGCTCCAGTTATCTCTAGGATTATGGAAAAAATTATTAGTGACGAACTATCCAACTATTTATTGACTGAAAAAGATATCAATGATACGCAGCATGGATTTCTTAAAAATCGATCCTGCATGACATGTCACTTTGACTTCTTTAATTTAGTCTATTCTCTTTGTAGCCAAGGATATCTAGTATTAGTTCTATACCTGAACATTTCTAAGGCCTTCGACATGGTCAACCACCAACTTCTCATAGGTAAACTCGCATCTTATGGGGTCCAAAACCCGTTACTAGCCTAGTTTGATTCCTTCCTCAGCAATCGACATCAAATAGTTAAAATCAACTCTTCATTGTCGAATGCCGTCCCTGTTAGAAGTGGGGTAATTCAGGGTAGTGTCTTAGGCCCTTTGCCTTTTTTAGTTTTTATTAATGATATTTGTGAGTGTTTTTGTGTGGGTAAGTCCCTTTTGTATGCAGACGATCTTAAAGTAGTGTATTCATTTTCTCCACATGAGCTGAGCAATATTCAAAATTGAATCAGCACGGAGCTTAACAAGGTAGCACAGTGGTGCTCGAAATGGCAACTGGAGCTTAATACAGCTAAATGTGGATGGTTATGCTTCGGTGATACATCACTCAACCTCGATCTTACCATAAATGGTGAAGTGTTATCTAGGTTACACACAGTAGTAGATCTAAGACTTAGGTACTCCTACGACTTGTCGTTTACTGAACAGATAATGCAACAAACGTCCAAGTCTCAATGCCTTATAGGTTACATAACTCGGAACCTTCATATCAACGAATCTCGTATTCTAATGTACAAAGTTTGTGTTCGTCCACTCCTCGAATACTGCGCGTTTCTTCTTAGTAGCGCGCGCATAAAGGATAAATTAAGGCTGGAATCAGTACAGAGACGATTTACATTTCGTACTCTTGGAACTGATTGTGCCTTAACATATAATTCTAGGTATAATAAACTCGGGCTTGATCCTTTATGGAAGAGGAGACTCAAACTTAACCTTATCTTCTTTTTCAAAATACTGAACAAACTATCCTTCACATCCAACCAGGCGATTCAATATGCTGAAGCTTCGCATAAAGACATTCGTAACTCCTTGTCTTTAGCGAAACAAACATATTCCAGATCTTCTCTCTATATGAATTACTTTACCTGTAAGTTTTCTAGACTCTGGAATAATCTACCACAAACTATCCGTACGTTAAACTCTCTCCCATTATTTGTTCGCTCAATTAATGCATATTGCTCCTCTGAAAATGCATTAAATGCTCTAGCGCCTGTAAGTGTATCTCACTGCACAAGTGGGATTATAGGAACTTTAAATGTTTAACCACTTACTTGCTGTCACTTTACATTAACACTGTCACTAGCAACTCTAACACGTTTGAATAATATCTAACATGAACAGTGGTAACCTGACCGGCATATTTTGGTAATCATTGTTTTGTTGTTCTGTGCTCTTTGCTTTAATCTTAATTTCTCTAGTTGTAGATAATTATCAATAACTTGTTCTGGCACTGGAAATAACGTTAAAGAACAACGTTCATAAATCATCAGGCTATCCACTTAGGAAAAAATTAAAAGTTCCCTGGTGTTGCATTGGCTTGCCGTGATATATGCCATATATAAACTACTTATCAATTACTGAACCAGCAAACATAAAACAATCTTACATTTCATGTTTGTTCTCTACATTAAATGTTGCTTTTTATATCAATCTGATCATGCCTGTAAACTGGTGTGAATTCTGTAAATATTATTTTCAGAATATATTATTATTATAACTGTCTAAGTAATGGTTAGAGAAAGTATAAATTACAGGCAATTGAATTTATTTTCCTTCGATCACTTAACTATCAAATAAAATAAATTCCACGTTACTTGATTAGAATTGTTAAGAAACATGTCTAACATTTTATCAGATTGAAAATTGAACAGATATTAATGTTAAGTGATTGAAATTAAGAAATAGGTAGCCCTGGCTCTATGATGTATGGTGGTTGGCTGTTAGATATAGACGAATAGGTGATGGAATTTTGAGAATCATACAGCCAGAGATTATTTTCATTTATATATTGTTCTAATTATATCCTTTCATGCAAATTATTAAATGTAAACATATACTTTAGCATCTACAAGTTACAGTCACTTAACTATTTGTCTCTTACTCAGTTTTGTACCACAATAGAATTAGTTATGTACATATTGTGGTTTGTCATTTATGGTACATCGAAGTTTTGCAATCAATTAATATTATGATGTAAACTGAGTCATAAAATATACGGAGTATATCGACTGGCTTTTTTCGTATTCTATGCAGGCTAGGACGATGGCAGAAGAAAGTTGCAAGACTAATCAGTGTCAGTGTACTTTGTGAGCAAACTGGTTGATCAAAGTTCATTATTTAGCGTAAGCCAACTCATCATTAATGGATTCAGTAATTTAGTGATACCATCAAGTGGGTATAAAGAAGTCAATTCATATTATTGGTACTAATAACCAAAGTGAATCATTGGTCATATGATTCCATTTGCTAGAGTTTTAAAGTAATGTCACCTATTTCCATAGTTTGACACTAGTATTACAATGTTTATGTATCGATTTTCAACAGTGAACTACTTACTGGTATCTATGTCACAAACTTAATTAACAGAATTCAATCCAAACTAAACCGTTACTACTCAATGACCAATTACTTTAAGAAATATATTCTAGAAATAAAATACTAAGTTATATGATATTACAATAGAAATTAATGATAGATTCATTCAAAGGGGGTTATGTGGAGATTTCAGTATTTTTCATAGTTGAAATCATGAGTCAATTCAAGCTAGACCACCATGGGAAACCTGGAAGCACTGTAAGGCCGTTTCGTCCTATTATGGGACCCCTCAGAAGTGCGCATCCACGATCCCGCACTCGCGAGACTCGAACCTAGGACCTACCAGTCTCGCGCCAGAGCACTCAACCGATAGACCACTGAGCCGGCATCCAACGGTGTTAATGTCGAACTTCAACCAATACAAATAAATTTTATTCAATACATAAATTCATTTTATCCTTAATTTCGTACACTGAAAATAGATTTAAAAATTGTAACAAAAATTAATGTATTTTATTATATAAGAAATATTCATAAAAAAGTCATCATGCCCATAATATTTGTTTATATTACGACTACCCAGCTACTACAAACCTTGTGTTGGAATTCAATGAACAAAAGAAGATATAATCCTTTTGATATATTAGAATAAAATAAAGTGATATTATTTAGGTCAATATTTGTTTGTATCCATTTATTAAAAAAATTTTGGCCAGGGTGATAGATGTGAACTTCGTTCAGTGTGACAATTATATTCTATTTTTTCAATTCAGGTGAAATGCATTCAGTGTTTTTACAGTAACGCTATATATTTCTCCTTATATGTGTTGCTTTAAAGTATGTGCAAGAATTAGTACATAAATGATGGTATTTTGATTTAATCACGATGTGATTTTGGGACTGTTTAAGCAAGTATTTTTGGGTATTCAATAAATTTTCATTGCCAATTGAAGTGATTTTGGTCCCAAAATATAAGCAGTAGAATAGAGAATTTGCAATGGTCCTCGATTATTAAGTATGAGCACTAGAACTGCTGACCCGATAGAGATGATATGCACATTCACAGTGATGACACCTTAGAAACAACAGCATAGTCTTTTAGATACAACACCTTTCATTTTTCTTTTCTTATTTTATTATCCAAATATTGATCCACTTTTTGATAGCGAATGATAATTAAATCGCTGAAATGTCTGTTTTTTATTCCTCCTTTGAAAATTTGTCAGATTAAATTCCTAGGAATCTTATCGTATATTATCTATCACCTCAGTATTAGCTTCATTTAAATTCTAGAAAATTATTGACATCTTTCTACGTTGAAGGACATTTTGTTTATTACTGATGTATTAGAAAACATTGTGATTATTTAAATTCATTTAGTATTGTTTGTTTGAATCTTCCCATCGATGTGTTAGGACTGCAACTGGTCAGTCTCTAATTGGCATATGTGCATACTG
>NC_031495.1:16127809-16222258 GCF_000237925.1 Schistosoma mansoni
GTTTGAAGAGAAAGGTACTGGGTTCGATTCCTAGAGTGAACATCAACTCTGAGATGTAGGTACATCCAGCTGACGAGTCCCAAATAGGACGAAACGCGCGTCCTAGACTCCACTGCTAGTCACTGTCCATCCTTGCTTACCATGCTTGTGAATTAAGGCTATATCGAGGCAATACGTACAGTATGCACATATGCCAATTAGAGACTGATCAGTTGCAGTCCTAACATATCGATGGGAAGATTCAAAAAACAATACCAAGTGAATTTAAACTTCACCCCATTGCACAAGCAAGTGGCTATCAGGACTCAGTAGCTGAGTGGATAACGGGATGGTGTTTGAAGAGAAAGGTACTGGGTTCGATTCCTAGAGTGAACATCAACTCTGAGATGTAGGTACATCCAGCTGACGAGTCCCAAATAGGACGAAACGTGCGTCGTGGATTCCACTGCTTGCCACTGTCCATCCTTGCTTACCATGCTTGTGAATTAAGGCTATATCGAGGCAATACGTACAGTATGCACATATGCCAATTAGAGACTGATCAGTTGCAGTCCTAACATATCGATGGGAAGATTCAAAAAACAATACCAAGTAAATTTAAACTTCACCCCATTGCACAAGCAAGTGGCTATCAGGACTCAGTAGCTGAGTGGATAACGGGATGGTGTTTGAAGAGAAAGGTACTGGGTTCGATTCCTAGAGTGAACATCAACTCTGAGATGTAGGTACATCCAGCTGACGAGTCCCAAATAGGACGAAACGTGCGTCCTGGATTTCACTGCTAGCCACTATCCATCTCTGCTTACCATGATTGTAATTAATTGTTTATATTCTTAGACGGCACCTTGCTCGAACCTTTGAATCATGTATTTTCCAGATGTGTAAACATGACAATACATTTCAATGATTTAAATGTATTTTAGTAAATAAAAAGTTTCTAGCTTGTTTCGATGGTTAACATTCAAAAACTGGAAAAAATGTTACATTGACTGGTATATTTTCTTTATTTATCTTTTGAAGCACAAAGAGATGTCGGCTTCGAAATTCACGCATACAATAGATCGTGCTAGTAAGCAAAATCCTATGGTTGCATATCTGATTAAAAGCACTTGAGAATGAACACATATACTTCTCAATTAAAAAGAAAATATGACAAGAATTTGTGGTGTCATTACATATTTTTTTATCGTGTATAAACAACCATAAATAGTTATATGTACATAGATTAATTGATACTTTTGCAAATCCAGAGATGTACCATTTTGCTAATTCAATATTAGTTATTTTGGATACTTATAAAGGACTTATCATTACTATTATCATTTAGTAATAAGGACTTGAGGTATACTTCAATAGTTGTCAAATGACTGATTTGATTATCTACAGTTCAATAAACTAAGCTGTCAAAATTGTGAATAATAATAATAATAACCATAAACCAAACGAACAAACCTATGACCTTAAATGATCAATAATTTCACTTCACACTTGACAAATAAGGCATAAGTGACGATTAAACTGGGTTTACTGAGTATTCGAGTTAAATCTAACACAAATTATCGATACTCTTTAAGTAAGAATAAATTCCTATGGCTAGTATTTTGAACGTATAAAACTGGATTAAAACTATACATTATGATGTCTGTATTCATAGAGCAATAATATATCACGTTTCTCCTAACAGGCTAATAAAAATGGTTTATAAATTAGTTTTTAGTGGTAAGTTGTTGATTTGATATCATTGTTTTGTGAATAGTGTAATTATTACCCGACAAGACACTACTATATTAAAAGTAGTAGTAGTGTGGTGTGGTCTACTTATATCTATATAAGTAGTATATGGTGTGGGTCAGACATAGAATGTATTTTGGCAGAAGACCGATGAGGAAAGAACGGAAATGAAGCGCAATCGTTTGGAAAATGCATGAGCAATAAAATTAGAGAAGAAACAGTGAAGATTGAAACAATTGGTTGTTAATTTGCAAATTGACTGTTCATTGTTTGGTTATCAGAATTTATTGAGATAGTCTGTAATGTTTTCTTCAATACGTTCGATTGTCCCCAACCAGTGTTCTGTTCACTACAGTAGTAGTGGAAAATAAGTAGATTTTGTCACTGTAGCATAATAATAGAATGATGATATTGTTAATGACTGGAATGAATCTTTTTAATTTTTAACAGAAAAGCTATTTTAACAGTTGAGATCATGAATCAATAGAAGCTAGACCACCATGGGAACCCTGGAAGCACTAGACGGCCGTTTCGTCCTATTGTGGGATTCCTCAGCAGTGCGCATCCACGATCCCGCCTCGCGAGATTCGAACCGAGGACCTATCAGTTTCGTGCGCGAGCGCCTAACCTCTAGACCACTGAGCAATTGTTCCGATTTTAAAATAAACAAGTAATTCAAGAAAAAAACGAAAATGAAACGAAATATAAACTACTTATATGTGGAATTATACGAATTCGATGAATAATATTATCTATTCATTCAGTTTAATGAACACATAATCAGTGTTCGACATTTTGTTAAAACCTTTAACTAGCAATTGAGATAATAACAATATTCAGCTTAATTAATTATCTAATTGAAATGGTGAATATTTTTGAAGTGTCTAAGTAATTACTTATGTAGTCAGTAGTAAACCAATTAAGGAAAATAAAACGTTCTAATTTGGTATAGATTTTTCACAATCTTACTTAAAAATGTTTGATAATAGACGTAAAGGTTAGGAAGACAATCAGTGATTGCACTAATCAATTACTGAATATATTCGAATCAATTTTTTTCATCAGGATCTGAACTTTATTTCTAAACCAGACGGGATTTTTCTATTTTTATTCAGAAAGGAGATTGTTGTGATCAATAAAACATACCATACATTAATAACACTATTCAGTTGCTGAACTATTAATGTGTCACTGTTGAATATATTCGATGTGGACTTTATTCACTAATGATAAACACAATCAGAAAACTATGATTCGGCTGAAAAATAGGATCGTCACCTAGGAATCAATAATACATTTATAGTGCTCATCTTTTTGATATGACGAGGACGCGTAAAATAATGTTGAATTCACTTTCCGACCTTCATTTTATTTCAAATAATAATTCATCATCTAATAAGATACTCAGTCATGTTTTTTGTTATTCATATTATTAATAACATCTTTAGTTATCTAAAATTATAATTTGATCAGTTAGTTGACTAATGGTTCGTTAGAATTTGTAAACGCATTCAGAGATAGGATTATCAGTTTAGCTACCCCACTTAAAACGCTATTGTATTGGACAAATGTACCGTTGCAATACATCTATAAGAAAGTAAGACATTGTGAATAGTTCCTTGCGTTACATACCTCAGTGTTGATTAAATTCTACTCAACATATATTCAATCTAATTATAAAATGCATCGGTCTGTCCATCTCACAATCCTTGTTTGATGTTTCACAGTTAAACGAATTCAACAAGGAGTTCTGTCTGATATATGTTTAGTGTGTCTTAATCACCAACATCTTCGAGGATACTGACGTTCTCCTTATTACTCAATCCACAATTTATAATAATTCGTTACAATCCAAACGTTATTAGGAGTTTGTTAATATCACATAATTTATCATCCGCTGATGGTTTATTATTAATATGTGAGTCTTTCATTGGTAAATGAAGTAACATCTGCCAGCTATTTCATCTACTCAGATATCCCATAACATCTAATGCCTCACCGAATCATGTAACCTAATGATCATATTCTAAAAGAATTCATTTCAGGTGGATGACAATTCACTTAGAGAAAAATGAGAAATGTAATAATATTCAAAATTATTCTTATTACCAACTAATGTCAACTGTAGGAACACTAATAGTTGCCTGATTCTGGTTTAGGATTAATAAGCAGTGAGTTAAACCATCAAAAATAAATATGAGTAGTATATATTAAATTATATTAAGTGATTCATATATGTATTCACCTGTAATGGTAATTAGTATACATTTCAAAGTTTATGTTGTTGATGATAATGACCGTGGAGATATTAATGTGTACCATCAGTGAAGAACTCCCATTGTTTCATTCCTCCCAAATCCATTTAACATGAAGTTATATCACATGTTAATTTCGATAAATGAAATCGTAAACAGTAATAATGTTGGTAGTAGTAGTAGTAGTAGTAGTAGTAGTAGTAGTAACATTAGTAGGAGGAGGAGGAGGAGTATTAGTGGTAGGAGTGTACTACTGAAAATATTTCATTCACACTATGATGTATCAATATGAATCGTTCATCGACTAATTATTTTGCCAGTAGTTTTGAAAAGGAAATTAAATCACAATGTGTGAACCAGTTTAATTTACTTTACTTTCGTGAAGTGAACATAAATATTTTGAAAATGGAAAAATAATTAATTGATAAAGTATTTCAATTTCAATCACTCTATCGAAATGATAGTAATAATGATAATAATAAGTGGAGAGTGTAATAATGATGGAAATTGGAGTTTAACATAGAAAGTTCAGTTTGAGTTCTGGGATTCACACGAGGTAAATGAATGATGAAAATTGAGAAGTCATCGACAGTGAATAGCATTAGCGTGACTTATGAGGGGTCATTGGTGTAGTTCGGTTATATATATATATATGCATAGAGCAATATGTTTCCCGAAAAATTATGAATCGGTTTTTGCCAACGTCCAGCTAGCTAGGAAAATGTTATCTGATTCACGCACATAGAATATTAACACATCTTGTTAAGATTCGTGACTTGGAAAGGAAGTCAAATATTTTTCAACTAATTCATTTTTGCTAGCTTGTGTAACATTTTTTCATCCAAGAGCCACAGTTGTTGACAGGATTTCCAAGAAATTACACAAAGCGTTCACTTTATTCACGTAGTAGAATATTAGTCGTTAATTACATTCGATTGAATGCTGTGATTTCGAAGTAAATTTCATCACTCTACTATTTGTTTCAAATTAGTTACTTGGATTATTTCTCAAAAGGTATCTATTGATTCAGGTGGACAACTAAAGCATTATTTATTCACCTTTCAAGTGAAAAGTTGGTACAAGGAACGATTGTTGAGACGTTCTAGTTTAGATAAATGGGTACCATATTCACATACCTTGAGATTGTTGAGAAGATTTGTAGCTCCATCAAAATCACATACTTTGGTTTAGGTACTTTTGGATGATATCACTGTCCATAGTGTAATAGTGTATAAATCTAAGTTGAATGAGTCTGTAGTTTGGTGATTGTTTTACATCAAATTATATTTAGACATGGAGTAGGATAATCTGTTGACCGCAAACAGATAGAAACAGAAACTGGCCCCGCTGAAAGTTGTTCCAATCTTACGAGATATCAAACAAAGAAGCACGAATTGGTTGGAGTATGAAATAGTTTGCCCGAACAGCTTACTTTAGGAATGTCTGCTCATCTGACGGACTAGATAACCAACTATTAATACTGAGTTAACGAGAAAAATCCCGCCCATTGTTATGAGCAAGTCAGTTCAAAACATATTACTGAAATTTCCGATGAGAGGCCTACTGTTCAAAAAGTTATGACCGATTGGGAAAAACATGTTTAAACAGCTTTCAGAAAGATTAACGAGCTACGAGTGATGATCATCGAAGCTTAATAACATGGGTACCAGTAGTTGATAAAATTTTGGTTACTATTATGACGAATAGGTTATGGTAAACTTGTGTACAACCATAAAGTAAAGGGTAGTAGGGAACCCGTTATATACATTGAACTTTCAACCTCCATCATGTGTTGCAAGGGTAAGAGTTGTTGAGTTCACTGACCACAATAAATACTGCCGACAGAAGACGTATCAAAAAAGTGAATAAACCTTATGCTCCCTCTACTCAAGCACTACTGGTCTTGAGCTTATGGTATCAGTACATGAAATAATTATCTGAGGGATGGATCTGTTGTAGTAGGTGTAAACTATCCGGTCAGAGTACTTAAGATAATCGCAACAAATAGTTGAAAAAGATGGGTGATATAATTAAAAATCGGTCGTAATGCAAAGATTCATGCACTTTATTTCCTCCCTCAGATCTTAAGATTATCTTATACTTTTTCATTATACGAATTCATTTTTTCTTCTCGGATTATATTCTCTGTGCTTAAACATTATTAGTACCACCGATACTATTACATATAACAGCATGATTTGTCGAATAACAAAGTGATAAAAAAAAATGGTAGCAACAACACTATTCAAAAGAAACTTACATAACTTTAGACTCCTTTTGTTCAACTGATCTCAATTATACAAGTATAATTAAACATTACCACAATTATTATAATAGCAATATGGATGATAATTTCTACGATGATAATACAAAAAAAGACATTTTCGGTCATTTATTTAAAGTCGTCTTTTTCCATAAAAATGTATTTCTTTTTGTAGTTGAGGAAAAAAGAGCGTATTTCCTAGATTGACAAATATTTTGTGAAAAGAAAAACAAAAATGTGAGCAGATAAAGACAGGACAACAAATATCTTAACGTTTTGAATATAACTAGCAAAAGATGGACTGAAGAACAAAATGAGAAGGAACTAAATATGATGAATCAAACTACTTAATCATATGCATGTAAATATAATAGTTCAGAGCAAAACATCTATTTGAGAAAACTCAGATAGATAAGTTTATATTAAAAGAGAATAAATCATAAAACAACAAGAGAAAACAAAAAAGAACAAAATGAAATTATTTCCTGTACTGACAGAACGGAAAAAGAAGATTCAATTGAAAATTACGATAGCGAAATACAATCTGGATTAATTAAGATCGAAAAATCACACTCTATGTATAGAATCAATGTTTTCTGAAGTTATAAATTCAAAAACAGGAAAAAATAGGGAGGGGAAGTGAAATCAAAAACAATAAACAGATTATACATGGATAGGGAGGAAGAAAGGAAAGGGAACAGAATAAAAATACATGATTACGTAAACGAGAACGGGGCGCTTTAAGAAATGAAATTAATGTTTATATCACACATCAAGTAAAAAGACAAATAGATTTATATCATAGCAAATTGTCTTTTATGTTCATATATCAGTGATTAAAGAGGAAGAAAATGCTATTTTACGATGAACACATAATGAATTTGCTACGTAACTGTTTTCTTTCAAAGCAAAAATTAGTCATTAGATTTAATAAGTCATAGTAACCACGAATATCTCCACAGGGGAAAAACAGAACGTAATGTCGGACTAAAAATATGTGAATACGGTAAGTTTTCTCTAATTTTCAGATAACAAAGAAAATTAAAATAAGATAGATTCCATTACATGCTTTTCATATGCAGTTAAAACTGATATAACAAGGTGCAGCCTAGAGAAACGCTGGAAGAGGGACAATATAGTAAAGCAAATTAATCGTTTGAAATTAAAAATTGTGAATGGATCTCGTATAACGTAAACAATTTCCATTGAAAACAATATTCACATCAACGACAAAGCACAGACAACTCTCTGTATATGCTGAATAGGTTAACGTACACACTATGAGTAAATAAAGTTTACACTTGTGACATGAGAAAAGTTACTATAGAAGTGAAACAGATAAATAAGTGAATGTGAGAGAAAAATAGCGGATACCAAACAAAAAAAACTCAAAACAATATTATGTAAAGAAAGACCGGGTGAAAGTGTGAAGAATAATACATACGGACATATGTATATTTATATACATATGTATTGTCATCTTGTTACATAATTTATATATACTTTACTGAAAAAAGTAAATCGTTTGAAAATATTAGGATGAATGTCTTTTCCACTGTAACATTTTATTCTTTGTCGGATTTTCAGGCAGAAGAAAATTAAACAGATCCACAAATGATTATGCCATTAATTAGCTATGATGAATAGGAAAAAAACAATAAAGAAAATTACTCTGAATTATAAATATTAAAAAATTTCATAGTAAAGCTGGATTTTATAATCTTAATAATAATTATGGTGGTAAAAATGATAGTAATAGTAGCGGTTTGTATACAAACAGGTTAGGTGGTTGGAAATAGTCAATATGAAACCCTAAACCAAGGGTGAGGAAGAGGAAAATGCTTCGCACACTCACGGAATCGCTCTGATGCCACTCAGAGAAGCATGAAGTGCACTTATAGGATGCGAATCTCTAAGACCAAGGATCATCAAAGCATCATTCAAAACAAAGGAGGAGGGAATCACAATGAATGTGAACCAATGTAATGCACCTACACATAATAGCAATGTCGACGATAAAGACCAGTTCTATGAGAGGTTGCAATCGATCATGGCAAGTGACCAGGAAAAAACCTGACCATCCTGATTGATGGTCTAAATGCCAAAGTGGGAATGCACAACACCGGGTATGAAGATATCATGAGATGACATGGACTGGGAGAGAGAAACGAAAATGGGGAGAGATTTGTAAACCTATTTTAATTCAACAAACTGGTTATGGATGTCACAATATTCTTACACAGAGATACATGGGTCTCACCAGACCACACCACAGTGAACCAGATAGATCATGTCTGTATGGATAAAAAAATTCACGTTACTAGAAGACTTGAGAACCAGAAGAGGAGCTGACATAGATTCAGATCACCATCTGCTGGTTGCCAAGATGAAACTGAAGCTAAAGAAACACTGAACAGCTGGGGAAACAGAATTACAAAGGTTCAGTACAACCTTCCTTCGACATACTGACTAACTCAACCAATTCAAGATAACTCTCAACAAGTTTCAGGCCTTAAAAGATCTACTCAAAGAAGAAGAAATTTCTATGATGAACAACTGAAAAGGGAACAAAGAAGCACTAACTTCAACGCCTCAGGAGGTGCTGGGCCACAAGAAGCATCATCATAAGGAATGGATCTCTGTCGAAACCCCGTACAAGATTCAAGAACCGAAGAATAAGAATGCACCAATTAACAACAGCCGAACAAGAACGGAGCAAGTCAAAGCACAAGCTAAATACACTGAAGCAAACATGCAAGTGACTAAGAGGTTTACAGCCAATATGCAGAAATACGTGGAACACCTAGAAATGAGAGACGAAAAAGATGCAAGAGAGGGAAATATGAGACAACTATATAACACAAAGAAGAAACTTAAAGGGGAAAGTAGTAAACGAGAGAGACCAATCAACAGCAAAGGAGACAAGACAGTCACTGAGATTCGAGAACTTTGACTAACTATTGAATAGGCCAGATGAATTGAATCCACTAGACATCAAACCAACACACATAGACGCTTCTATAGCTGTCAATCCGCTAACGGTCGAAGGAATCATAATGAGAATCAGACAAAACAAGAGTGGGAAAGCAGGAGGACTTGACAGCATAGCAGCTGAAGCACTGAATTCAGACACAGAATCAACTGCAAACATGCTCCACGTTCTATTCAAGAAGATTTGGGAGGAAGAACAAGTGCCAACAGACTGGAAAAAACGATACTTCATCAAGATACCAAAGAAAGGAAATTTGAGCAAATGTGAAAACTACACAGGCATCACACTACTATCGGTTTCAGGGAGGGTTTACAACAGAGTGTTGTTGGACCGGATGAAAGACACAGTAAATGTCCAACTTACAGATCAACAAACCTGATTCTGTAAGGATACATCGTGCATACACCGAATCGCGACATTACGGATCATCATCGAACAATCAGTTGAGTGGAACCTGTCACCACACATCAATTTCAATGATTATGAGAAGGCATTTGACAGTGTGGATAGGAGAATATTATGGAACCTTCTTTGACACTATGGTATACTTGAGAGAATCGTCAACATCATCCAGAATTTATACGACGAAATACAGTGCAAAGTCGTGTATGCAGGACAGTTGACAGACCCATTCCAAGTGAGAACCGAAACCAGACAAGGCTGCTGACTACCCCCTTCCTCTTCTGGTGATTGACTGGTTTATGAAGACCTCGACATCTGAGGGGAAATACGGAATATAGTGGACTGTCCTGAGTCATTTAGAAGATTTGGACTTTACAGACGACCTGACCCTTCCATCTCATACACACGAAAAATTCAGACGGAGACAACTAATGTAGCAGAAGCCTCTGCATCAGTAGGCCTCAACATACACAAACGAAAAACCAAAAGCCTCAAATACAACACAGAGAACACCAACACAATCGCATTTGATCAAGAAGCTGTAGAATCTTTCACGTACCTGGGAAGCATTCTCGATGAACAAGAAAGCAAGAATAGAATTTCTACAATTGAAGAACACATGGAACTCAAAACAACTCTCAACCAACATCAATGTCAGAATCTTCATTAAGAACTTCAAGACAATTAGTTCTGTTGTACGGAGCTGAAACTTGGAGAACTACCACAACCATCATCAAAACACTACGAGTATTTATAAACAATTGTCTAAACAAGATACTCAATGTTCGTTGACCGGATACCACCAGCAATAGCCTATTGTGGCAGAGAACAAACCAGCTTTTAGCTGAGGAGGAAATTAGGAAAAGACGCTGGAGGTGGATAGGACACATATTGAGGCAATCGTCAAACTGCATCACAAGGCAAGTGCTAACTCGAAATCCTGAAGTGAAACAGGAAATGGGAGGGCCGAAGAACATACTGCGTCGGGAATCGGAAGCAGACATGAAAAGGATCAATAACACCTGGAAAGGATTGCCCAGAACAGATTTGGGTGGAGAATGCTGGCGAGTGGCCTATGCTCTTCCATGAGGGGTAACAGATGTAAGTAAGCAAGTAATTTAAGTTTTATATTAGTTGAGATTTATCAGTAAGTGATAACAAATCGGGATTTAAAAGTAAAACATAACCAGTAATCTTTCACCATACCTACATACCTCACTAACAAATTACAGAACTCCATGAGGTCAACTTTGAGCTATATTTCTGATGCTATTACTAGTGACATTACCCAACTAGTCAATCTTCCGGTGGAAGCAGGATTCGGACTTGCAAATTAATACTTGAAGATCTATCAAATTTATTGTCATCGTTGAGGATTTCCAATCACTTTCAATATTTTTTAAAACCGAATTCTGTACATACATAAATCACACTGGACTGTGTTAATCCATATTCTATTGTCCTCTTTCAACAGAATACTTATGATTGTCAAGTTCATTTATGGATGATAGAATTCCGGGAAATTTTATGCATAAAAATGGTAAATTAACACAAATAATATTATTTGAAATCCACATGAAACTAATGTATTCTAGGTGGTGCATAAATAGACGTAGTAAATAAGTATCAAATAATAAATAAATAGAACAAAATAATTACCAATTTATAGAAAGAGTTATCTGTCAGTTTATGTATATGAATGAATGAACACACAGACTACATCATCTCTGATTATTGGGAATTCCACCAGTTGTCATTGTATGATTAAATGATTGATTGATTTCCGGTTTATTGTTTGACTCTTTGACTAAATTGCAATTAGTTTGACGAAATGCATTGGTAAAATCCATACCATGCTGTGTACGTTGAACATTGTCAAGACATTCGGATCTATTAGTCAAACTGTTATTATTATTACTATTGTTATTCGTGTTAAATTTTTTGAGTACATGTGTAGTTACGGCACTGCCGCTACCACTCCCAGCAGCACTTGCTCCAGTTCCATTTTGGCGACTCGCAGAACTAGTACTGCTTGTGCCTAAGATTGAAAGTAATGAAATAAACGTGTTAAAAGCGTAGGAGTATCCAATTAAAGTAAACGGTTAAACATATCACACATAGGAAAAACACGTATATATATGTATATATCATACGTGGAACTATGATTATATTTGGTAGGGGAAACACAAATAAATGATGCCTTCTAACGTAAACTATGAGCTGTTAAAAGAAAAGTACAGTAAATTACCATTAACTTAATGCATCAAAAATTATTGTATTTGATGTGTGAAGAAATAACCAAAAAGGATACTTGGTTTATCGTGCGTAAGAACTAGACAATAATAATAATAATAAAAGTGACTATATAATGAGTGTGCATTATACTTGCCTATTGTTTAAGATTATTTATCTATAGTACAAAATAGACTAAGTACACCCTAAAGCTAGTCAAATCGTATAACTGAATTAGTAGTAATAATCTATAATACTGTATACTTATATATATGCACGATATCAAACCTGATTCATGTATTTTATCTTCCATGAACGATACATGTTCGGTACTGAAATCATCATTAATGATACTGTCACGTTTTGTCAACAGAAATAGTTGAGTATTATTATTATCATTGTCATTATGATCCATTTCTTTATTATTATTGTAACTATCATTAGTAGCTGTTATTGTTAGTGTTGTTATGCTGTCATTATCAATAACATTATTCGTTATTTGTTGGTTTAATGATTTCACTGAGTATGAATTACGTCGGTTACCATTTGTAGGAGTAGTCGATATTGTAGTATTAGTAATGACAACTGATGATTTATTATCAACTATCTTATTATTATTGACATTCTCATCGGATAACAATATTAATGAGTTTTTTGCGGAATCTTGTTCATGCAGATCAGAATGGTGATCATGCGCAACATTTTTAGTTTGATATGGTTGCTGTTCTTCTTGTTGTTGCTTCTGTTGCGTATCTAGTTTTTTACATGCATTATTAATATCATTATTATTATTAGCATGCGATGATGAATTAAGAGTTTTTCGGATGAATGGCATACAGAAACATGGATGAGATGAGACTAAACACACACACATATATATACATATATATCGAAAGTCAATGAATGGGTATATTGCATTTCCAACAAAATTTGATTAAGTTGATTTTGAGATGAAGGATTCCCGGATTCATTGTGTTCAATGTACACAACAGTTAACACATGATTATCCACGAAAATGATAATTACGATTCAGGGTTTAAACAATCAATTAGTGTTAGGATAAATACAATTTATCATTAGTATTATCATTATTACATAACGAGAGTAACCGGAACTTAGAATTTAGGGAATTAAACAACAATAATGATGTAAAAACATGAATATATACACATATGTGCATATACAATACAATACAGGTAGTAATTATATTCGTAATAAACATAATAATAATCCAAATCGAAGATAAATAATAAAAGCAAGAATATCATGATATCCAAACAAATCAGGAGACCATTAATTACAAAGAAATAAAACCAAAAAATTGTATTGATAAACACAAGCAAGCGGTGCAAGCATACAAACATACACGCATATGTGTATAATATCACATTTTGTACACCCATTTAGAAAGTAGTCCATATTTTGTTGTTGTTTTGACGAGGTAAAATAAAAAAAGAAATGAGAGAACAAAAATTGAAAAAGATTAGTGAGTAAATCAATTAATGAATGGAAAAGATTTAATATGAACTACACAATTGTCATGTATATTATTAAGGATAGAAAAGAAAAATCTTTATTTTTCTTTTCGTAGATTGATTAATCCATGTGTTGTGTGAAGATTTTATTTATTGAGCAGTGGGGTAACATTTTATTTGTATGACAGATAACGATACACTCCACGTTGGTCAAACCGAAATAACTGGAACAGGGTTCGAACTTTTTGACCTACTTGTTGAAAAACATGTGCTATAACCACTAAGTTACCGCTCCACTGTAAATGAATTAAAAATTCCTTTTGAAACTGGCTCGTATTAAAAGTTAATAAGCTCAGTGGAACTAATTAGTGTGCTGCTGATCAGTGATATTAATCTTGGGATAATCATAGGATTTCTTAAAATTTCATTGGGACATAATGTGCACTTGTGTCCAGCAATAGCAGTGTATCTTAATAGATTAAATTTAAGATTAATCAATATTTTGATGGCATACATTACTTGAAAATAAAATCATTAACTGAAATAAAACGTGATTAAACATTTATAAAGCTAACATTGAAGTTCTATAAACAGGAGTTGTAAATTCATATTAACAAAATGTTTCAAAGCAGAGAAAAGAGTTCTGTGGGCTATTACTTAAGTGTCAACTATCTTGAAGTTGATATCCAGACTGAATGTTTAATTACCTGTTTATTATAGCTTATTTAGCAAGTAGTACAAAGTTATAGTGCTCGACTTTAAACCATTTTATTTATTATAAGGACTACTGAAACCATCCACTTGCTGAAAAATCGGGTGTGCTCATCAGACCTGTGACTCAATAATTGACGGTCAGCTAATTGATTTTACTACCTACTAGGCAACCACTACACTTATATTATCAGTTTACGGGTAAAAGTTACTTGAGTTAAAAAAGTATAAACAGAGATGAAAGTTTATTTAACTAGTGAAAAATAATTCATTTGATATGATCGAATATTAGATAAGATCATTTTTTAGACCAATCACTTAATATGTAACAAAATCAAACCAGTATCCCATTTGCTTCATTTATAATTAATAATTTGACTTGTCCTATTAAATTGAAATTCATAAATTTATTATTACAAGGCTAAAACAAATTAATAACCATTATTAACGGTACAACCACAAAAGTTACGAGAAAGAGAGGAGATCAAATCTGTATGGGTGTTTTTTTTGTGTTGTCAAGCTTATACGTTTAGTTTTTAAGCTAAACTTCATTTTTTATGTTTCAAGCTTGGTGATACTTTCTGGTTGACCAAAGCGAATGAAATATATGATGTGATTCGAACTTGGAACCTAATAGTAGCACATTAAGTGCTCAAATCCCCAAGACACTGAAATAACTATGTATGAATGATGGGTACAAAAACCATGTATAAACATACAATAACACTGCGATAGAACTATTTTGAGATTATACTACTAAATTATTTAAAATGGTAATTTGGGACAGAAAAATAAAGAAATAATTTAATTGAAGAAGTCTGATCATGGTAGTGGTGATGGAGTTTACAAAAAACTGATTAAAAGCAAGCAAGTATTTTGCATGCGGTTTATGATAAACAATATATAAGAGTTATAGACACCTCAGTAGCTAACATACACTCACACGCAGAGAGAGAGGGAAAAACATTCACATTTTAATTATACTATGAAATAATTAGCATCAATACGATAAAACTTAGTATTTTTCTTCAGATAGGCACAGAAAAAGAACTGATTCAATGATACATTTACTAGTATACAGAAAGATGATACATTGCTATCGCTAATACAACTACTAATATACTATTGTTATCCGTTAATAATCTTAAGTATTTATAATCAATTATGTAATTTATCGTCGCATGCAACTAAAATACTGCTATATATTTAATCATTTCATGAATGAGCTGAATTTTTGTTTGTCGAGCGTTTAAACCTGGGAAATAAATTTTATCATCAGTGAGAATTAACACAGATTTTTGCATGAATAAGAATAACCAGCTTGTTATGTATGTTTTTCAACCAAAAAGCCAACTCAGACAGAAATTAGATCCGAACATTCATTATATATAACTGGTGTTTCAAGTGTACACATATATTTGAAATACACGGTTAATGCAAAACACATCAGCTTCATGCATAAACATGTGAATTCTCAGTCTTATAACTTTGAAATAAAAACTAACCGGAAAGACTTTGTACACTTGATGGATCAGTACGTCGTTGAATACCCTTATTAAAGGAAGGAAGGCCTTTAGAAGCCGAGGTATCTAGTGGTGTGGTCATACTTTGAGGAACATTGATGTTAATTGTTTGAGTAGTACTATTAGCCGATAGACCAGCTGGACATCTGTTACCAGAATAACCGGTAGAAGAGGAAGATGTTGAAGATGCAGAAGAACGAGATGAACTAGACGAGGAAGAGTTGTTTACTTTCTGCTGTTGTATTCTTTGATTTGATGTAGCATTCATAGTAGTAATATGTGTCTGATTAGGAATAACAGAACGTGTATGAGAAGGCATGGTAGTGGTATTTACCGGATACATGGCAGAATCCACACCCATTTGACTAAAAATAATAGATGAAACAGAACTACTGAGGAGGTAAACAACTAAACAAAGGCAAGTAAAAAGAAAAATATATTGCCAAACGTAAAAATTGAACAACTAGGATGTAGACTAGTGTTTGAAAAAAAACGGGAACAAACCTCTAAAAATATATGAATCCATTAAATATTTGGATTTCAATTCAAGTTATTTACAGAAGGTGAAAAACATGTGAATATTAAGAGATACACAAAGTAAACTGGCAACAGACTCGCATAACTAAACCAAACAGAATTAACACCCTTTATCGCAACATTTTAATTTCGGAAAAGTCCAGGAATAAAAAGGTTTGAGACATTTTAAATAAAAAGAATCAAACACTTCAAATTGACAATATAATCTGGTGTAAAAAAAAAACACTTCACAGAACAAAAAGTCATTTTAAACTCACCCGTTATTTGACATTCTATTTCTAAGACTAGGAAGAGCAGATGAGTTTGGGTTAACAAAACTACAGTCGTTTCCATTCGCATCAATATTACAAGGACCAGATGAAGACACAGGAGCTGCTGATGGAATAGGATAAAGTACAGGTGGGTAGGGATAATGAGAATTAGTTTGAGCTAGTGAATTCCCTTCGCCAGGTATAGGAGATGACATTAAACCTAGGTTAGGATTAGGTGGAGCATTTTGATTTTGTACTGATGATAGACCTGTAGCTGAACCACTACCAGGAGCATCAGGAAGCACATGGTGGACGTGAGGATACATTTGAGGCATCATAGGATGAGTGCCAGTATGAGATGAAGAATTAGCACCGATTTCAGAAACTGAATCTACTTCGTCTAAATTAAGATGAGATAACGCTGGAGAGAAAAGTGAAAAAATTAAATATTATTAAACTCAATTATTGAAAGATGTTTATAAGTAGGAATATTTAATCAGGCAGGGAAACTTACTTGTGGCTATATCTCCAAAAGTATAATAACATTGTTCGGAAAATGTACTCTTATTAACGGTATGACAAATATAACCATAATGCAGTAGGTTGGATGCATACCTCCGGGCATCTCGCCGATCTGCAAAGCCATCTACATGTGTGAATAACCAATCAACTAATTCGGAGCCTGTAATGTAATGAAGACAGTAGGTAAATGAAAATGGTGTGAAAATTAAGAAAAAAGTTAGATATTTGTGAACTCAACATTTCTAACAACGAACATTTTTTATTGGTTCGACTACATAACAAAGACTGAAAAAAAAATCACTGGTAGTCAGACTTCAAGAATTATGCGAATTTCAACATTAAAACCAATTATGCAAAAAAAGATAGTAAAAAAGGAAAGTACCTGAGGTTTTATATTTCGGCATGATATAAAATGACAAATTCGCAGTAAAGAAGGTAAGATGTAACTGGAGTATATGTATATATATCAATCGATCAAGGTTTTCATAAAATGTAATAACAATATAAAAGAACAGTGAAGCACAAAACACAGCAGGTTATCATCAACAATGTCATCATTTAATTGAATTGTTTAAAGAAAAAAACAAATGTGACAGGAAGGCGTAAACGTGGGAAAGTATAGCAAAAAGGAAGAAACCATATTTGGAAAATAATGATAGTAATAATAACAACGACAAAAGATGGTTTTTAATCAACCCAGTGTACTACAACTAATACTGATAACGATGTAATGATAATATTAATGTCAGTCTATTAATGTGTAAGGAAAACAAATGAAAAATAGGTGAGCTCATTAAACAACATCATTGGTACTACACTGATCTTTACAGTGAAATATAATGTACGATACATACATTTACAGCGATATCGAATACGTTGAACTACACTGTTCAAAACATTTATAACAATATGGTATAGAAGTTGAAAGAGAAATAAAAAGATTCATTCACTTTAGTTACAAGTTGACAAACAGTCATGAATGAAAAAAATATATAAACGTATTATATAATATGATAATCATGTACATTATTATTCATGATGATAAGAATGTGGACACTGATTGGAAGCATTTATTTCTGTTTTCAACGATTTTAAATTTCAACAAGTAATAACAACTTTCTGAACTTATAAAATAGATCATTCAAAATATTTTTAAACAAAAAAAAACAGCTGCTCCTTGGATACAAACAAAACAACACAAGAGTTGTAAAAACAATGTAATCATAAACAATGTTAAAACAGAATGAAGCGTTAAGATATCATGATGATGATGTCAAAAGTAGTAAACATCAACTTTCTTTTAAAAGACAGAAGAAAATAAAAGATAGGAAAATGATGTAACACTGCATTAATTATAAAAAAAATTGTAGTGATAATGAGGTGAAATGATTCAAAATACTGTTTTTCTCATAGAGAAGATACTGTTTTAAATTTAAAATAAAATTTTCATCTTTATAAACAAGAAGTTAGCAAATTTGAATTGCAGTCTTTTTTTTTTTCGAAAAAAATATTACCCAAAAATGGATGTTACCAACATAATAAATAATTTTGTTTTGAAAAATAGAAGGTATTTTACTGAGATAAATTTTCTCCAACTAATCTTAGTGTATTTTATGAAGTACAAAAGCTTATCATGTAGAATAAAAAACATTTACGATAATATAAACTTCATCAAATGAAAATGAGATGTAATTAAACTGAAACTTGCACTAAATACCAGGGAAATTTTAAGTACAGGAATGCTATGAAAATGCAACTATCTTTTACAAAAAATTGTAATCTACATATGAACACCTTCGATAACAAACTACTTGAGATACATACTAAAAAGCTATTAATTGTAATAATTACTAGATAAAGGGTATCATGTGTGTTAGGTTTCTTGATGGAGCTATGAATCTTTAATCAGTGGGAGATAGTAAGCACTTGTGTGTTATGCATTGTTACCGACGAAGTCAGTGAGTTTTGTGAAACGTCTAATGCTTGAACGCTTGACAGCGGCTTTCTGTTCCCTATTTTTCTAAAGTACTCCTACACTTGAGCTTCAAATGATCGAGAGGTGAGAAGTATGGAAAGTTTGACTTCAGTTTAGTTTAGATGCAGAAAACAAGGGTATTTATAGATCTTCCTGATATTTTGAAAACTTCTGGAAACCATTGAATTTACTTGTATAACAGATATTGATCCAGTAAGTGTGACAATGTGTTGTTTATCTAGGAGTTTCTGAGGAGGTCCCATTGAACGCTGATCGAATGATACAGTTTTCAGCCTTTTCCTGGTTTCTAAAGACTTCTAGAAATTTTCGAGGACTTTCAACACATTATTGGTTGACGTAAGATTTTGTTAGAAGAGCATCGGAAATGATCAGATCAGAGGTAGTGTATGCTGCTTGTCTAGGGTCTTCTGCGAAAATACGTTCTACGTCTGACCCACACCATATACTACTTATATAGATATAAGTAGACCACGCCACAAATTCATTCTTTGAACATCACATGTTTGAATATCTTCAAATGTCACCCCTTATTTTCTTTTACTTTTTCCCTGTAGTTTGTATTGCAATTTTAGAAATGTTGTGACGGTGATAATGTAAACCCTTTTAACTCCAGTAACAGATTCTATAAACTAGATTTCATGTCTGCTTTTTCTATATTATAAAGGTTAAGTGAGAATTAGTTTTTATACTACTACATCCCTGAAAGTATGTTCACTACTTACAGATATTCTTCATGTGTATATATCAATATACCTGTATGTGTTTTTCCTGATTAACATTTTGACACTGAAGTTTTAAATTTTTATACGGAAGTTATATCGAGTCGAGCTTGTTTTCACTATTTTATATACATTAATTAACTAGTGAAGCATCCAATTTATGGTATTATAGTACGTCAAAAAGTGTTGAATCGGATTTCGTTTGGGAGAGGGTGGACTATGAAAAATGAACAAAAGTAAGATGACTGATAGCAAGTTCTCTAAAAACTTCATATTTATGTTAGTCCATAGCGAAAAAAATCATGTTAACTGTAAACCCAATAAACAATTAGAGTAATCGACAACTAATATATATCTGAGGAATTACTAACGAAAAGCTCCACATTAGTAATGTGAACGATTTGCCCGATGAATATATTGACACGTAATACCCGAGAAACGATTCTACACCATTATTACTCTCCTTAAATTTACAGTAATCAAAAATGTCAACAAGCTAGACAATTTAAATTTGTGGAAGAAAGGCAAAAAAGAGAAACATAAGATCAATACTTGCCACATAAACACAATGATTGATTTTATCAACAAAACTAAACACAAACAACTAAAAATTGAAAAAAACACTTTTTTCGATTAGATATTAATAATCTTCAATCGAATAGAGGTGGGAGGGTGTATACTTGAGTTTGTTTTCTCTCTGTTTCTACTAGATTAGACAGATTAATGCATTAGATGATGATAATAATCATCTCATATTTTATTGGTCCTAAAACGTAACGCTTCAGTACACAAGTTTCAATCAATTCTGAATAGCTGTCATACATATCGCTTTACTTCTGTTGTTACACCTTTATATATATATATATATATATATATATATATATATATATATATATATATATATATAGATAGATAGATAGATAGATAGATAGATAGATAGATATTTATAGTAAACCGGCAAAGTAGATTATAAATAAGAGGGAGTTAGTGAAGCCTTTGATTTAACAACTTTACGGAATAACGAATTATAAAAATTACTTATTTTTATTCATAAGTGTCGATGGAAAGAATGTGAAAAAAAGCGACATGAGTACTTTTAAAACAGGTTTGAAACAACGTCATTTACACATCTCTTATAAAACTTTCCCAAAATCTCACCATTTCGGACACAACTTTTAAATAAGTCACTTAATATAGCACAACATTCGTCCAGAGACCTGAAGGCCTTGGTTCGTGGCGTGGCCATGAGTATGAACTATTAAGGAGTTCCGTACCAGAAGAAAGCTGTCCGGTACTCCTTGGTTTTCATTGACACCCCAACTGAGATAAATCAGTGACGAATAAAACCTACAAATTACTTCACAGTCAACTGTGGGATGTATAATTAGAACAAATAATTCTGATATTCATTTGATCTATTAATGTAAAATAGGTTACGACATATGAGTCAAAAAAGATAGGGAGAAACGTACACAACTGAAGGTCCTATTTTCAAGTTGTCTAGTTATTTCCTGAAAATAAACATCCATACAGGGTGCGATTAAGAGTTTAGGTTAACCATTCATATATACAGTTCCATTTTTACTGAAATGTATTACCTCGGGTCAAGGGTCATAAAAAAAAGTAGACATGAATTTGAATACAAACTAAACACCAAAAAATATCCCAATATCTACAACCCTTGCAAGTATTGCAGACAAATAAATCTATGTAATACAAGTGTAAATAAGTCAAAAATAAGTGAATGAAACTCACCAATAAAAGCATTTGGAATGGTTATTTTCAGCCACGTTCGATCACGTATTTCTAGACCAGAATCAGACATCAACATGTCATGAACTACAGAAGCCATATCAGAAGCTACAGTTAATGATGTGGATGATTTGCCATTCGCACCGGACAGAAGTGACTGAGTACCTTTAGCATCGACAGTTGTCTCACCTCCTGATCGGGAACCGTTAGTTTTCGTACTACCTGGCCCACCAACAACTCCACTACTTGCTGGACCTCTACTGCGATGATACCCACCACCATCACCGTCAGCAACTTCTGGTAATGATTTCGTAGTCATATTAGATGAAGGTATTGCATTGATTCCAGCCATTGAAGGTGGTAAAATTAAAGGAGGCATACCAGGAGGCATAGATGGTACGGACAATCCAGAGGATGGAGTCATGCCCATAAAATGCCCTGAAATGTAAATTGATAGATGAAAACATGATGAAAAGATTAGATGTTGAGAATTCGAACACAAACACCTACGAAGGAAATATAGGCTAATAATTAGTAAACTGAGGAAGGAGACGGTGGTTTGCAGCTCAGAAGAGGGATTTTAGTGATATGGTGGGTTGACCGAGTTTCTTCCAATGTCCATCTAAACGACGGCTATTAAATTTCCCAGACATATGGCTAATAATTTGACTTATCGATATGAAATGTATAATGTTGTCGCCAGTAATCATTTTACTAGTGTGACCGCATAGATTGTGATTTTTTACCGAGATCACGAATCGATCAACATTAGACTACCATAGAAAACCTGGAAGCACTGAACAGCCGTTTCGTCTTCAGTAGTGAGCACCCACGATCCGGCATACAGGATTCAAATCCAGGACCTTCGGTCGTGCGCGCGAACGCTTAACCACTGAGCTGGCATTCGACAGTGCTTACGTCTAACTCCAATCAATCCACTAAATTGCGCGACCAACTTCCATTGTCTGAGATATATATCTGTCTCTACCTGATTTTTTTATCCACGATTTTGAGGTTGGTCATCGCTAGTTGAGGTTCAGGTCTGATTGTTGGGGATACTATATGCAGATATTCAAAACATGAGAAACAAATTCAACCATAATTTCGTACATCTATTTGTGGTGATTTTTATTCAATCAATTTTAACTCGTTTTCGTAATTTTGATACCTTGACTTTTAGTCCAATATCAGTTTTAGTTAGCTGTTTGACTCCCAATGAATTTTCCTGTATTTATTATTTCACCACGATCTTGTAATCAACGAAATGATGTACAGCTCAATGAACTTGAATGTAGATTCAATCCTCTTTGACCTTGTCCGACAAATCTTTTTAGCAAGATCAGTCTTTTGAAGTAGAGCTATTGTGCATGGTGATTGCAGTTATCGCCGTATAGCCACTATCTGTATCCTTAACTAAACAAATTCGTTGCCTTCAGAGTGACTCGACAAAAGATTAGATTACACTAAATCAAAAGAACAGGATTAACTTTTTTATGTACCCATTCGTGAAAACATAAAATGATTGCTGAAACAAAATACTACTAATGAAAGATAAAGCAACAGAACATTTCTCACCAGGAATCATTGCCATTCCAGCAGCAGGTGATCCGGAACCAAAAAAAGGTGTATTTCCATCAAATCCGGGTGTTCCAAGTGCTCCAGTCATCGCATTTGTATGTAAGACCCAAGCCCGAGGATCAATCGGACGAACCGGTTCTTGACGAGGAATTGTGAAGTAGTTCTTTGGACTGGGATCCCAACATTTTGCAACCACTAAAGTGATAGGACTATGAAATAAAAAATAAAGTGATATATTTTAGTTTGTGTAGTTGTGAACAGGAAGTACTTAAGGATTTTGTTCACTTGAATAGATCACAGATTTCTGAAAATACCTTCAGAAGGTAGCCCAAGGTAACTGAATACTAAAGTTATGTGTAAGATGGAAATAGCTTAAAACTGTTTGACAAAGTGTGAAAGCAGACAGATGCATGGGGAAAATGTGTACTTCAGGTGAATGCTTATGGTAGTGTTAAGCTCTCCGAACAAACCTTTTTAATTCCAGAGCTTCCAATGTTGTTTTAGACACCCTATTAAGCGCTCAGAGAACTCGAAACTATCAAAAACATACAAGAATTTAATACACTTCAATAGCTCATAATCGGTTTCCAAAGTTTACTGTATAACACTTAAAAAAGGAAATTTAAGAGTGCTAGCTTCTTCAGTAAAGTATATGACCCTCATTTACTCATCTTTTAGCCAGGTACGAAAAAGTTGCTCAAAGAAAGCTTATAAATATTTACTGCAGTAGATGCGTTTACATATAAAAATTTAAAGAAAAGATTAAGATGTGTAATATTTTCAGATTCTTTTAACATTGTTAGAGTAAATGAATACCCCAGCACTAAGTAGCTTTTCCATTTTCCAAAATACGAGTAATTTTGTTCATTAGTTTTACGTAGCGTAACAGGTATCCAACAGGTTTGAAACAACAACATACAAGAAACATGATTACAATAAATCAAGTTTAGAATCAACAAATGAGATTTAAAAATAAATAACAGTGTGAAATGACTCTAAGTTTAATATTTTGCAGAAGACAAAACATGACTGCAAATGGTGGACAGTAACCGGTTTCGGGGTATATGACCTAAGGTTCCCAACCACAGGCTACGACAATTCTGTGGATTCCAACAACGTATTTTGTCACACACCCCCCCACATATTTACGTACCCTTGTTGTATGCCTGAACACCGATTACCATAACGCACAATGCTGACTAGTGTTGGAGATGGTTGGAAGAAAGTTAGGGGCGGCTAAACCAAAACATGGCATCAGTCCTTGAAGTCCCTAACCCCTCATCTGAACCATGTTGATAGGTGCAGTCTACTTGGTCGGGGTCCGCGCGACTATCGTAACCAATGTTTGGAGACTGGGTGATATGGCTAAGAATCGATCACAATGGCAAAGGTGTATACATTCATTGTCTTCCCTTAAACCGTGAGATTAAAATTACTATGTACCTTTCTTTCTACGAACTAGTTATTTCTTCCTGTATTATATCCTTATATGCAATCATTCTATTATATATTACTACCATTGAAGTAACTACTTCTATGCACTTGATGTTCATCTTGTGCTAATGAGGTGTGGCAACTTGGACTGATGCATATATGTGCCTGGTCCTACCTTGTAGTTGACTGATTGACTAAACGTTGTTTTTAAAAGGGATTTTTATTTGAGCTACAGTAACTATTAATATACAGGTTTTGTGGAAATAATAAAATTTTCATAGCTCACAACCTTATGAACTGATTTTAATCGGACAACCATTTTGAAACCGGCAACATTATAACATATATCTAATTGGTAAAATTATTAGTTTATCTTAACATCAGTAACTAAACTACCCGATTATTCAACTGTCAATAATAAAAGTAAAGGTTCGGACATAAAAAGTATCGACTTAAAAAAATGACTTTGATTTTTGTGTCAACATAACTTGAGATGAAAAATATATGTGTAAAAAAATTCATAGAATAAATTCGTTTCAGTGTTTTACTGTAACAAGCTGGATTTTTTACAACGGCTTGATTCCTCAGCCGCTTGACAAATAAAAGCAAAATAATACCGGGATGATGGTATAATTTCATACTAAACGGTAAGTAGTTGACTTTGTCATACTGGAAGACACAGAAAGATTATGGTTGGTAAGTGTCCCTGTTAGGAGCTAATTTAATTGATGATTAACCATAGAATTTGGTGGTTTAGTGGTTTATGAATTATTTGAAATTCAACTGCTGAGTCGCAGCTTGAAGTCCCCCTACATATTCACTTTTGACCAACTGAGTAATATCGCTAGATATCACACAACAGCAAATATATGATCCTGTACTTGATTATTGAATTACAAGAAAGAATTTATTCCATTACAGTTGTTTTTCTGATCATAAAACGATAACGATTTAAGATTGTATAAGAACTTTCGTCTAAATTAGAGCGAATAGTTTCACAGTATTTGAGCACCGAGTTGATGTAAGACATTAATTAGGAATAATATATTTCCTGATTTAAGATTGATTATTATTTATAATTAAACTGCCCAAACATATATTAGTTTGAACGCCCACCATTCTGACTCAACCTAGTCTTCTTGTGGCCTATTCTGGTTTAATTATCAAACAATGGAAAATGTACTCTTCTTCTAAGTATGACTGTTACTCGTAATCACTTATTAGTATGCACTTCCGATTACTGTTGATTGATTCAGATTGTCTCTTTTTGATGAAACTATATTTAATTCACAGTTTTTATAGTAATTATAGTAAAGTTAAATTTTAGAAAAAGCTAATATATTGAGGAGAACACTTTACATGTTTTAACTAGTTACGCTTAAACTATGATTCAGTAGTAATAAGAGTAACGTGTTTGTAATATATACCTATTGTGTAATTTACTTCGACTATATATATGTATATATAGTCGAAGTAAATTACACAATAGATACAGAAGAAATTTAGTGTCTGAAAGAATAGAAGAAAACCTTGTATGCAAACGTAAACTGATTACCATTATTTGTTTATGAACGGTTAGGTGAAGCTAACATAACAACTGCACTGCTACACATGATAGAAAAAAAGAAGTAAAACGTAGATAATATGAATCACATACATAAAATAAACTTTGATCGATCAGTTGAAGTTTCCATCTATGAATAAAAAACGCCAATACCACTTGGTCAAGATGAAATTTAACTTGATTGACAGGTTTAGAACTAATTCACTAAATTCAGAGTGATACTAATGACACAGAAAAAAACGATTACACTATATTACCAATTTCCTGAACATTGACATATAATGCTACTTGGCTTTTTATGGTGTTATATCTTGAGACTGAAGTTTGGTATGGTCCAATGGTAATCGTTAAAATTGGAAAAAAATAGAGCTTATTCTACTACGAATATGTTCAATGGCGGATTCGATAGAAAGACAACTGATACACTATACTTCAACAATAACCCACGATTACGAAGGAATACAAGGTGAGAATGCCGGAAAACGTGATGATTAGGCAGATAAAATGGTAAAATTCCGTATATATAGGCTAACAAAAGCATGTCTCTACAATCAGAAAAAAGCGAAAGTCATGCGAAAATATGATTTAGAAAAAATTGCACTCGTAGTTATCGTTATCACATATAAATTAACATGTATTGACAAAAAGTGGATAACCTATGATTTCCTTAGCAAGTGGTTAATCACCAAATATCAGTTTATGATGCAAAAACTTGAACTCCTACAAGCAAACTATGATGATCATTCATTGTTGTGGTATTTGCCTTATTATGATTCTTTTGAAATGAAGTTTACTTTTAGAAGTTTGGTGAGAAAATAAGAATAAATAATATATAACTGGACAAATAGTAAGTACACCGTGAATTACCCAGGTTTTTGAACTTCCTCACGTAAAACTCTTACAGCTTCATCATTACTCATATCTTCGAAGCTGATTCTATTTACTTCTAGTATCATATCTCCAGGTTCTATTCGACCATCTTGTGCAACAGCTCCACCACGCATAATAGATCCTACATAGATTCCACCATCTCCTGCTTTATTAGATTGACCCACAATACTTATTCCAAGAAAATTCACTGAATCCATGTTCAAAGTTACGGTAATTATATTGAGAGACATTGTGGAATCGGTTACACTGCTAAAAGAAGTAGCCTAAATTGAATGAAAAGAGGAAAATAATGAAACCGAGCTTCGTGAGATTTATCATTATAATATCTAAAGAAAAATTCGGTAATAGATGGTAATCAAATCAAATTAATAATGAGAACATAGTAAACAAATATGTTGAACATCATTCTCAACTTATGATGGACTTGATCGAATGAAATTAGCCCTTGACAGATGAGTAGTATGAGTATACTGGCTAATTATTAAAATGTTGTGCAACTACCTTTAAAGAACAAGTAACAGAAAAAAACCTCAAAATATTCTCTATACAAGATGGAGAAACGAAAGCATTGAAGTACATATATATATAAATGAGTGCACTATCTGACCCATAAATTGTTTTCTTCCTTACCCCTTGATTAGCACGTAACCTCATTTGTTATTTATTGTCGAATCAATTTATAATACAATCTTTCCTAGCCTCCTGTAGACATATATATTCCATATAAATAGATATACGAATGTACAGCTCAAGTAAATGATTTCGTCGAAAAGAAAATTTTCTTCGCTGAATTCTCTCTTTCTTATTCAAATATCTTTTGATTCAGGTAAACCAGTAAACTTCCCTTCTCATTCAAGTAGCTGGTTGGGTTTGTGTATTAGAAGCTTGTATATGAGTATCCGAATCAGATAACGCACAACACAACGTCCGTAACCGTATGTAGCTTTCCTTTCTGGATTTTCTGACCTGACCAACGTAATCCACAGACATTTCTGAGTTATCATTTCATCAATTTTACAGTTAAGGTATATTGTTTTACTGAATTATCCTAGAAAATCGATATTTCAAATAGTGTATACCCGATTAAAATTAAGGAAATAGAAAACTGAAGTTAGTTTACTCATAAAATCTAGTTCTTCTCTTTCCAGTAGGAAAAAAACACAAATAGGTGTGACCAAATATTTTGACTATCTGGTTCTCTATTTGAAACAAAATTACACTAACAGTGGACGTCACGATAGGATAAAATTCTATCCATAGAGAAAAACGTCTAGACAGCTTCCCCAAAGGAAAAAATGTCGAACTAGACGTAAATGATACAAATCTAGTAAGATTAATCATCCGGAAGCTGGACATATTACGTGATAGGGCAGATACACAAGTAAATAATGAAAATATATAGACTGCAAACATATTTTTCAAAATGTCATTTTTAAGTTGATACATTCTTAGTTGTTTAAATACTTACAATAATATGTTTAATATGCATAGCAATGTCAACAATTTTAAAGTAATGATTGATCATACTATAACAACTACTATTCATACCATATGGATAGGGAGAAAAGCAATAAGTAGCTATGTAAAAACTCAAATAAATTTTAAGTCCCATAGATTTTACTAATTCCTCTAGGATATTACTCATCGAAATAATAAGACATTAACAGACATAAGACGTTCAGATTATAGTTTATATTCTAACACTAAAAGCTTAACGGTTCATGCCATTTTAGTGCAAGTAACAAATACGGTATCTGTTACCTACATGCTTCAATCGATTGTACTTTTACAAATATGAGTCATTATTTACGAAAAAGTAGTCAGTTTTAACTGACCTTGATTTTCGTACGACCGAATAAACTGCTTACAAAAGTATTGGACACATATTTTTTTAAAGCAAAAAATGAGCGGCATGTAAACCCTATTTCTGAATGCATTTAACATAAACCGTTACTTGAGTAGCTTAAAGTACAAAACATTCAACGTTTTTTTGTTAAATCCTCAACTAGTTCATCTCAAGTAGAAGTATCATCAATAAACAGTTGGCAACTAACAAGAAATAGTTGAATTCACGAGTCAATCTAAGCTAGACCACCAATCAAAACCTGGGAGCACTGGACGGCCGTTTCAGCCTAGAATAGGACTCCTCAGCAGTGCGCACCCACGATCCCACACGCGGATCTCGAACCCAAGACCTTCGGTCGTCCAGTGCTTCCAGGTTTTCAATGGTAGTCTAGCCTAGATCGACTCGTGAATTCAACCGTTAAAATACTACAATCCCCACAAATTCCCATACTAACAAGAAATATATATCGAGAACTTTTAAAAGTAGATTTTTAAAAATACTTTCATGTTCAGCATATAAGACTTCTGTTAAAATGATTAAAAATCGTACATTGTCATTCGAAGAATCAGGAAAAAAAGAAATTCTATTCTTTCACTTAATATTCATTAGCCTTGTGTATGTGTGTGTGCGAAGACTCACTCAATTATACATGACTGTGAGGTTGATATTTCCGTGGCTATTGTGTTCATTAATGGAGGTCACTATTTTTAGTATAAAATAATTATTCAGTAATTCATTTACTTATTTTTTTTCGAAAAAATAAAACATTATGCAAATCGATAGGAAACATGCCAAAACAAGATGCCAAAGTAAAAACTGAGATTGATAGAGCAGTGTATGCATAGAACTAGTTCATGTAGACACACACAACAGCTATAGTACAGTTGAATACAGACTGTAGATGTTTCTTTTATTTCAAACAGTAGCTGTTTTACACCATTACTGGTTATATTTTAAGTTTGAAATGATACACAGTCTTATTCAGATAAAGGTATTTGCTGGTAAGTAGTAAAAATGTATGTATAAGAGTGAAGAAACTTGATTTTTAACTAATATATTTGATGGAAGATTATTTATTGAACTCTGTTACAAGAGAATTTTACTTGGAAACTCAAGAAATATAATGAGAGTGACACGCGCTAAATATGATTTCTGTCTAACATAAATCAAATCAGAAAATAAACTTCATGACTTAGATATGGGTAAAATGGTATCTTAGTAAATCATAAGAGCGGTTAGCTCGAGTCGAGTTGTAACATCTTTGTTTTACGTTTACTGAACACATTGTTCTTTTTAAATTCCATCCTTCATTATAATCTCTATTTACCAACAATAATGATTTAATGTACATGAAATATATCTTAATTGAAGTCACTTTAATCAAGATAAAAGAGAAAAACGTTTTTAGTACGTTAAAATCTTTCAAATCTACCTGTATTATACATACATTTATATACAAATGGAACACTGACTGTAAGATTATCGATCAGAAATAGAAAATGTCGAGATGTAAATGAATGACATATTTACATATTATTGAAATGTCAGTAATAGAAGACGATGGATCTACATAAAAATAAGTTTCAACAATAGGAAATAACAAATTCTATGACATTTTTTAAAGATTTCTGATTAGTGAAAAATAAAACTGTAGAATACAGCAGAGAAACAAGAGAAAAATGTATCTAGAAATGACATGAATATTTTTGGAATGACAGAAATGACAGCCAATCTATAAATATACATTCATTCATCAGATAGAAATATGAAAGAAAAAATCGAATATGATAATGATGATGGTAAACAATTTTCTGCATATGTATTGCATGGCAAATTAATTAACTATTAATTAACATTAGAAGACTTCATGGTATCACTACCACTCTCTGTTATTGATTGACTTTGTTATACAGTGAAATGTGAAAACGTAAAGGGTTTGGAGGATGATCACTGTGATTGTGTCTCTGAAACAGAAACCGTAGATAGTTTCAAGATATTATTCACATGAATCAACGGGTTGTCAATCAATTTAAGTTGATTATCTACCTGTATTTTTTCCAGTAATACAGAGATACTTATATTAGCCTCACTTGCGATAATTCCAATTTTCCTCACTTTCGTATTTACGTACTAATGGTTAATGTACTTGAGTTGCATTTGATGAATATTTTAAGTAAGCTTCAATTAAGTTATGCATACGGTTGTAAAAGGGAATAAACTAGACCAATGAACAAAAAGTAGTTAGTTTTCAGTGACACGATTATTTAACACTTTATTTACCTTAAAAAGAAAGGTACTACTTATTGAATGGGGTGAGTAAAGAAAGCCTTAACTTAATCAAAAAGTCTAGCAATAATTTAATGAACAGTGCTGTTCTTCAAGTTCTTCAAGACTAAGAGGTTCGGTGTAAAGAGGAAACTGGAATGACGAAACAGCTATTTTGTCTTTATGTAGTTCAAATACAAACTTAGTTTGACAAAACTATGAAACTTACATCTTCACTGGTACGTCTTATTGGAAGAATTCGTCTGTGTCTTCGTTGTCTTCTATGTCTTGGATATTTAGCCGAAGACATAGTTGTACCTGTTGCTGTTGAAAATCTACGCAGAAAAATTTCGAAAAACAAAAATGAAAACTTACAATATGACAAAACTACGTTGTAGCTGACTGACTGATGAATCATTAAACAATACAAGTATTGCGCTACAGTAACTAAATAAAATCGGAAAAATTTTTAAATAACACTTCGCATAAGCCATCGATTTTAAGTTGAAAAATTAATGAAGAATATTTGTATCTTATAATATTTGTTTTGATAATACCAATTTTAGAATTGGTATTATATAGGGTGGAGATTCCAATGATTTACATTTTAATCATATTCAATGGAAGTTCAAACTATCAAATCTACATCAAAGAAAAGTAAGATCACTGGTGTTGAGAGGAGGCAGACAAGAAAAGAACAGCCACTTTAAATAGAACAGGAAACGACAAAAAAGATAAGAATTAATGAACTATGAACTTATTGGTGAATTGAGTTGAAATTTAATCAAACATCAAAATAGTCAGACTTAAACTGGATCGAGGAAATTAGTAGTTAAAACATAAGTGGTTTAAAGTGGGTTAAATCTAGCAAAACATTACTGTCAACTACTGGATGGGAAACATATTACGCCGCGTCAAATAATATCAAAGACGGAGATGTTATAATTCAACTGACAGAAAAAATCGTGAGGAAATCTCAACATACACAGTTGTCGATAATAATCCATACAGTCCATTAAAAATTTTTGCTTTGGTATCAGAATATCTCAAATAGTGACAAAAATATACCATTTAATGTAACTGCCTTTTTGCACACTGATATCAATAATATGGTGAAAGAAAAAACAGGTAATCTGAACGACGACCAAAATGTTCAGAAACATACGAAATTTAAGGGAACTAACCAGTTTTTGATTCAAAAATGATGAATAAACGAAGTACTATGGGTTTGTCAGTAACAGAACAATTATTGGGTATCAACTAAATTTTAGATGGTTAAGATCATCCTGTTTTTGATATTTTTGAGTGAAATTCGACCAGCTGACAAGTCTGAAGTAGAACGAAACCGGTATTTTGGATTTCACTCCTAGCCACATTTCATTCATTCTACATCATATTGATTTGAATGTTCGAATTCATAATAACTGCAATTACTAAACCTAAAATTTGATCCAAATATGTCAAAGATACTTCTTAAACTCATTTCAATACACAAAAGTAGAGTACTACGATGTGATTGCGTTCTTAAATCTCTTTTCTAGCAGAAACCATGATGGAAACTTATGAACTTCAGTACATATAAAGATAAGGCATGAGCAGACCATAACCGAAGCGCAATAGTAAAAACTCAACAGCTTATAAAAAACAGTCGTGTAAAGCTTGTATGGTCACTTTGCTTGAGTTAAAGGAACAAAATTTATGAAATATTCATGGTTAATGATTATTCCAGTTATCTTTATCATTTAATTACCGACAGGAAAAACAAAAGTCACGTTAACATCCGAGAAAGCATCATTTATTCAACATATCGAGAACATCTAGAAGAATCCCGTTAGCTCCTAGCATATTTTATATGGAAGTAATAAAAAACAATGAAACAGCTAGAAGATATATCTACAAAACAAAAGTCACAATGATACACGTAGGAAAAATAAATATATACTACAAAACCAACAACAAGCCAGACGCACCATCAGTTCGATTAACCGAGTTGTCGGATACATCGAGTTTTTGAGTTAGCGATCAACTAGCGTCACTGATCTAAATGTATATAGAAGTTTATAATCACGATTTCTACGGAAGATGATATAAAAAACATAACAAGAGGATTCAAAAACCCGCAAATCCTTAAAAATGATAGTATTTGGATGAGATGCCTTTTAAAAGATACAGTTGTAGGATATGAACGCTGCTTAAAGAATTCCACCTAAGGAACAGAGGAAAAGATTGTTGGAACCTATAAACTGCCATTATGTAAATGACGAAGACTACCCATTATCACTAACGAGACGTATTTCTCCTGTATAAAACAAAAATCAAGGTCAACAAATCAATGAATAAGAAAGATCCTAGTTGCAAAAACTCGTGCCCAGTAATGAAGGAAGATTCCGCCCATATATTTGCAAAAACTAGAAATAACTGACTACTTTTATGGGCTAATCTGATGGAATCCAAACAACTGGAAAACTCAAAGAACAATAAACGACAACAATCTTCATCCTGAGTTAAGAACTTTCACTACATTAAGCGTATCTTCCGATAGTGAGTACTATAATGTAGAATAATAATAAGACTAACTAGGAGTTTGAATCTTGTTCGGGAAAATATGCCGAAGCAATTTCCCGGGAAATGTTTTTCAACCGTAATGAAAAGGTGTATTTAGTGCTTAGCTAGAGATCTAGTGAAGTTGTTTCTGTTTGTAAAAAACCGAACTCCCTTTTTAATTGAGCTGACATACCTGCTTGATTCGTCTTCTGAATCGAAAAAGCTTGTGGATTCCAGATCTGAACTCATCATAGATGAAGAAGTTTCATAATTTTGAATTCTTTGACCAAGTTTAGCCAAGCGCGAACCTGGGAAGAAATGGTGCTTTTTAAAATAAAGCTTTGTCTCAAAGATACCAAATATCATGACAGATTTATAAAGCTTTTAATTTTATAGGTATTTTTATAACTAAAATGAGATTATGCTCAACAACGATACGTTCATACAGACTATTAGACGTACTTTGTCGAAATTATAACAATTGTGACCGATAAGAATCTTCAGACCTTTTTAAGTCGCACAACAATATGTCGACAACTAAAATAAAACTCTTACAATAAAAGTATGCGCTTACTATTTATAGCCAATGATATGAATGAATGAATATGCAACTTACCACGTAACCGCATATCCATATCTTAGACTTTGAGGAATCCTATAAAGGCTATATAGGCTACATGATTAACCAACCTGAAGACGAAATGACATTAAAACATGTGGCACAATTTCTAACAGTTCTATTCACACAAATAAGCTATATCCTTATTAAGATTTAACTTAAGCCAATATCCATGATCCCAGATAACTCAATGAGTTGTATAAATTTAAGAGAAAACTTGAAGTTTGGACAATTGAACTAGCTTTAATGATTAGCAGGCAAAAATTGGAGTGATAATTCTCATTATTTTGAGATATAAACTTAGTGGCTTATCACTGACTATTTCCCATGGGACGAAAATTGAATTCAGAAACACTTATATTACAACCTGGGCTAAAATTTTATCGCTTACCATGCTTGTAATTATGAAAATTTTTCAGAGGCGGAACCCGATCTATTAAAAATAAAAGTAAACTTAAAACAGGTTTAAACACATTTACAGGAAATTAGCTTTAAAAATTTATTGGACGCTTAAACTTATTGGTAAATTAGCTTTTTAAATATCATGAAATATTGAGAACCCCTCAACAAAACACGTGTTAAATACCCAGAAGTCAAGTTTAAATAAGAAAGCATGGTTGATATCAACCTTTATTGTATTTGGAGTTCAAACATAAGTTCGTACTTCTACTCAGCAGATAATAGAAATAAATTCTGTACTTTTGAAAAAATATCACAAGATGTATTTGACATAACTAAATTTCGAAAAACGAAATAAATTCTGGGATGTCGACGATTACACATCGGTAAATGTAATACACAGCGCCTTATCCTGGAGGATACATTTGCAATGCATACTGAAATGTACACCTTTCTCTAAGGGCCAACACCACTTTGACTAAGACCCGACCAAAAACAGAGGAATAAAGATAAGAAACCTAGCTAAGTGGTTTTTGATGTGGTACACCTGACTAGTACATTAACTGATACCACTTTAACGAAAGTCTAGTTCCTAGAACTAGTGGAAATAAATATTACAGATGAAAAATCACCAAAATTATTAAACAAAAATGGAAATTTTACGTCACTGACCACCGCTATATACTGAGTCTGTTTCGACACAAGTATCACATTCCTCAAGACCATGCCCTGTTGTCCCAATGGCTTGTTCTTGTTCGCTGGGGATTTCATTTTTTGAGACACTGTGTATATTGTCAGGAGCTTTGTTGAAGCTGAAATAAAACAATTTTTTAATTAAAAGGAATGACATAATGCAGAACATACATTCGTTGAAATAATAAACACTTTTGTATTACCTCAAGTCACTAGTAAAATAAAAAACAACTCATATTAAAATAGGCTTTTTAGGCAGTCTAGAAACGGAACGCGCTAATGATCTTATTATTAGCTCACGGTTTACCACTTAGAATGTTATGTGAAAAAATAGGTTAAGGCACGGTCCAGACCACAAAACACTAAGTAGAGAAAAATTAAACAATATGAAAACTTGTTGGAAGTCAGTATACATCTTACAGCGACGACTGTAACACATGTGAGGTGAAAAACCTATCTCTATATTTTCCGGATACCAACTTTAAAAACTGTTTGTGTACGTAATTGATGTGTGGCCCACTGAACTATTCACCACTTAAACAGCAGCGGGAAATATGTGTCATCTTTTCATACTAAAAGAAGCGAATGCTATGGGAGTCTTTGTAAATTTAATAAGAACACTTCATTTTCGTCAGTAAAACATAGTGCTCCCAAGTTTCGGCCTTACAATATCCGTGAGAACAATTAACCAACCCGTGTCAAATATAATGATCACTGTCATCATAATGCTTTTAGTGTTTCAGGTTATCGAACCTCGTAACAACTGACCTTTAGATGAACGCTTATGGAAAAAGAAACAGTATTCTAATCCCGTAAGTCGGGGAATCAGCTTCAGAAATATTACTGTCAAAGCAACATTGTGACATTTATTCTCGGAAAGTTTATATATATAGCATAAACAAAAAGTAAATACCTCGAGGATTCGTTCTCACCAAAAATAAACACAACAGTTGAATTGTTAGGCTTTGTTGATGGCAAGCTATTCTACATAGTTAGTTTAATAATATGCTTTGAGAAGTATAGCTACGACCATCATCAAGCTGCGATAAAAAATGCCAGGCACTCAAAAGATTCATTATCACTTGGTAATTAATATTTTTGTGCACCTAATAAGCATATCCCAGTGTTGGAGATGCTCATGCTTTACATAACACGCTCTCACATCAAACTTTCGCACATCGGGAGGGTAATATATTTGCTGCAACCAAAGCCGGCGCATGACTACTCCATGACTTGACTATATCCGTTAAATCGAACTACTAAAAGGTTCGTTTAATTACCCAATCAATATTCGACTCAAGCCGATCGGTTTACTATTAACATGATATTGCGTCATATGTTTTGCAACCCCTAACTCCTGACATATTATCAAGGAGGATATAAACACATAATATAATTTAACACAAAACATTTGATCCTCAAGTCTTTACTCTTGCGATTTTCGAGGGAGCTTCGAAATAAAAAGCTAAAATTAGGAATGTAAATCTACGAGACTCCGTCTCTTTAATTAAAGGGACTGAACCTCAATAAGAAAATATCACCTACTACTAACAACAAACATCCCAATCTCACGATTTCGGGGAAATCTTGGAGAAGCTGAGATAGGAAATTTTAAAGAAACGCAACAAAAACCACGAAACTCCATGTTATTTGGAGAAAATCTACAAAATGTTTGTAGAAAACTAAGGTTTCCTTTAATATTTCCCCAGACTGTGGAACACTACGAATTTCCGTACGACTTAACGAAAGACTCAGAAGTTCCCCGAAACCCGAAGATTTGGATGTACTTTGCCAAGTATCGTTTTACTTTGGACAACTCACTTTGTAGAATTTTTATTTTGACCGGGAAGGTGATTCTCGCCTGTGCCGGTTGAATGGTTATCTGATTTTGTACTGCTATCTGCAGAAACAAGCTAACAAACATGAAAATATATGAATGTGAGTACCCATGAAATAACTTTCCCATTGAAACATGGCAGTCTCGCATCATCATCCGCTATTTCTTCTTTCACGACTCTTAGTAAGAAATATAACGATTATTCTTTACAAAGAACAAACCCAAAATCAGCATCGACTGATTTGAAGAAAAATTTGTAATTTGGCCGGTTCAGTGCATTTTTAAAGTCCCCTAAGGTAACAGCGTTGGGGCATACAGCAATTTTAACCAAATAAGGAGTTTCTTCGTCATCTATGTGGTATATAATCTTGGTATCATCCATTCGGACAGCTCTTATAGGGACGCATTCATAATAGGACCAGTAATGAAATTTCTCTATTGCTTGGTTCAAACAACAAAGGCGAAAGAAACTATATTTCACACTAACAATTTAAAGACATGGATTCAGAGGCTCATTTTATTGTTTTCTGTATACTTTTTGTATGTGTCTTGTTTTTGAATGACTAATTAAAATTACGTACAGTTTTTCAGCCAGGAGTAGAATATGGTTGAGCAGTAGAACCAGAAGTCTTCTTTTACATGGTTACTTGTGAAATTTACTTTTAATTATAAATGCTCGGTTAATTTTTATCCAACTAATTTTATTTACGATACAATAAATTTACGTTCGTCCACAGCACTTCCACTGTATTCATTAATCTTTTCGTAGCTTGAACAATACATTTTGTATACACCTGGAAATTTCTACTACGTATCTTACATCGAACACAATTACTTACCATGATATTTCATGTTTTCAGTCTATCTTCTGTAATTTTTAAGTTTTTATGACGTATTTGGAAATATAAAGGAAAATCATGAGTTCCTAGTAGTGTCTTGTTAATCTGTACAACACAACATCTCGTTGCTGATCCTCTATTGAAAAAATAATGTGAAACCCCGAGAAAGCTATAAAGACATGGAATGAGGTGGCTTATGTGTTTAATGGTGAACTGCATACCAACCTAGTTTATAAGTTGAAGCTATCTTTTCATTGTCATAAGAGGATGAGAAGCGACCTGTTTAGTGTCTATGATACAGAGTTCCTTGTATAATTAGAGGTCCCTACAACAAGGCAGAAAAGAACCTTAAAATAGCCGTTAGTAGAACGGTAAAGGACTAGGTGTGATCTCACTTTTCCTCACTACGAGTAATCTGAGCTCTCGGGAGTTTTATCCAACAGTGATCACAGTGACATCAATGGAAAGTTTAGAAAGAAAACCAAAGTATTCGTGTGTGCGGAATGGATGAATAAATTCGATCAAAAGACACTACATTTTTCATCCTTAATTTCTCTATTTGATGTCATATTTTTACTTTCCTTCGTATCCCTCTTTGTATCTTGCTACTGTTTTTCGCTTACTTATTTGTTTATATTTTTTCCTTATCTCGTTTTCTCTTTGAATTTATTTCAGCTACTGATCTTGTAATGCTTTGGCTACACAAGACGTTTATCATGACCTTGATCATAATTTTCAGTTCCATATTTATAGTTTCTGAGTTTCAGCATTTCCATGTTTCTGAGCTATTACAAAATCTTTATGACAAACATTAGTTGTCCAACATGTATATGATCCAAGCTGTTGAATGATTTAGTTTGAGCTTAGAGACATTTCAATGACCTAGCATGTTTATTAAAAACCTTATACCATCAGCAACAGCTGATGGTATCCGGTCAACGAATATTGTGTATCTTGTTTAGACAATTGTTTATAAATACTTGTACTGTTTTGATGATGGTTGTGTTAGTTCTCCAAGTTCCAGCTCCGTACAGTAGAACTGTCTTGACGTTCGTACTGGAGACTCTGACATTGATGTTGGTTGAGAGTTGTTTTGAGTTCCATGTGTTCTTCAATTGTAGAAATGCTATTCTTGCTTTTTCAATCCTCCTTGTTCATCGACGATGCTTCACAGGCACATGGAAGATTCTACAGCTTCTTGATCAAATGCGATTGTGTTGGTGTTCTCTGTGTTGTCTCTGTGGATCTTAGTTTTTCGTTTTTGTATGTTGAGGTCTACTGATGAAGAGGCGTCTTAATTCGGCTCAACAACACTCTGTTAAAAATCTTCCTTGAAACCGATAGTAGTGTGGTGCCTGTGTAGTTTTCACATTTGCTCAAATTTCCTTTCTTTGGTATCTTGATGAAGTATCGTTTTTTCCAGTCTGTTGGCACTTGTTCTTCCTCCCAAATCTTCTTGAATAGAACGTGGAGCATGTTTGCAGTTGATTCTGTGTCTGAATTCAGTGCTTCAGCTGCTATGCTGTCAAGTCCTCCTGCTTTCCCACTCTTGTTTTGTCTGATTCTCATTATGATTCCTTCGACCGTTAGCGGATTGACAGCTATAGAAGCGTCTATGTGTGTTGGTTTGATGTCTAGTGGATTCAATTCATCTGGCCTATTCAATAGTTAGTCAAAGTTCTCGAATCTCAGTGACTGTCTTGTCTCCTTTGCTGTTGATTGGTCTCTCTCGTTTACTACTTTCCCCTTTAAGTTTCTTCTTTGTGTTATATAGTTGTCTCATATTTCCCTCTCTTGCATCTTTTTCGTCTCTCATTTCTAGGTGTTCCACGTATTTCTGCATATTGGCTGTAAACCTCTTAGTCACTTGCATGTTTGCTTCAGTGTATTTAGCTTGTGCTTTGACTTGCTCCGTTCTTGTTCGGCTGTTGTTAATTGGTGCATTCTTATTCTTCGGTTCTTGAATCTTGTACGGGGTTTCGACAGAGATCCATTCCTTATGATGATGCTTCTTGTGGCCCAGTACCTCCTGAGGCGTTGAAGTTAGTGTTTCTTTGTTCCCTTTCCAGTTGTCCTCCATAGTAGTTTCTTTTATTATTATTATTGGCTTTATTCAATATTATAATCTGGTACAATATAGAATTCTTAGCACGAGTTATTTCAACAAGTTTTTTTACCAAAAAAACAAAAAAAATGGAAAAGGAATAAAAAAAGGTTTGATAAAATCTGAGTTTATACAAATTATCGAATTTGAGACATGCTTAAGAATACATGTTACTTACTAGGTCAACTCTAACAGCCTGTTCATCACAAAGTAAATTTGCTAGGTAAGGTATTACAGAACTTTTATAGATTTGCTTGCGTGCATGGATTTTAATGTATTTACGTCTCGTTCTACCAGAAGATATACAAGGAGAAAGATATGAATGAAGCGGATGGTTAGTATCTGATAAAATAACACCTGCCAAGAGTTTGCAAGACTTAAGATGTCTATCCACAAGCATATTAATAATGACTTCAAAAGATTCACCACATACCTTGCAAACCGCCTTCAGCACTCTACGCAAAACAGAAAAGTCTTTTCTCAAAAGCCCAGGAAAGAATAATGGAGAACAATATAGAATAATAGATAATATGCAGGAATTTACAAATTGTAAGAGTAAATGGTGAGTAATCCCAAAAGCATGCAGCCTCTTTATGTAGTATGTCAAACGGTAAACTTTTTTCGATAAGAGTAAAACATGAGAAGACCAAGAAAGATCAGAGGAAAAAAATGACACCAAGATATTTGACCTTCGACACTGTTTATTAAGGAGTCTCCAATGGCACAAGCATTATGTGATCCCAAAATAGAGTGTAGGTTCTGTCCATGTCTCAAGCTAAAATTAACAGCTTGACATTTAGATGGATTGAGTAAGAGACCATTACCAACAGACCACCTTTCAATACGAGATAAAAACTCATTCATTTCTATGGGATGTAAGGAGGTAGAAATCGGCATACATACAGTGAGGTCGTCCGCATATTTTACAAAAGTGTTTTCTGTGGAAGATGGCAGACCATGCAGAAAAAAGAGAAGAGCAAAGGTGAAAGAACAGCTCCTTGTGGCACACCTACGGTAGAGACGTTGAGCACTTTCCTTCAAACACAGTATACTGTTCTCTTCCAGAAAGGTAGGAACATAGCCAATCGGTAATCCAGCTCTCAGTGTCGACGCTGATCAGCTTGTTAAGTAAGAGGTGTCTTGGAATAGAATCAAAAACAGAATTAAAGTCCAGGAAAGCGCATCTAACATACTTCTTACCCTTTTCCAACCCGAACACTATATTGTGATGCAGAATAGCAACGGCATCTAATATGCTTCTTTTGCATCTGTAAGCAAACTGATATGGATCACATTGCTCTTTTATTGCAGGTTGAAGCGGTTGTATCAGTAATTTTTCCATTATTTTGAGGAAAGGTGAAGTTATTGCTATGGGTCTATGTTGCATATTTTTATCACCAGATACTTTCTTTGGTATAGGGATTATCTTTATCTTTCTCCACATTTTCGATGAGATTAGTTGAGAAGGATCTGTTAAAGATATTCGTTAATGGATAACATAAAACATCAGCACATTTTTTAAAAAGGAGGTTTGGGATACCATCAGGTCCTAAACATTGGGATGAATTAAGTGACTGTAGACATTTTCGGACATCATTTTCAGTGAAACTGGGAACACAATTATTCTTTAAACCCTTAGACATAGGGATCCTGTAGATCCTGTAAAGCCTGGAACCTGTTGTTGAGAGTTATCTTGAATTGGTTGAGTTTGTTAGTAACTTGAAGGAAAGCTGCATTGAACCTTTTCTCCCCCAGTTATGAAGTTTTTCTTTAGCTTCAGTTTGATCTTGGCAACCAGCAGATGGTGATCTGAATCTATGTCAGCTCCTCTCCTGGTTCTCATGTCTTCTAGTAACCTTGTGAATTTTTTATCCATACAGACATGATCTATCTGGCTCACTGTGGTGTGGTCCGGTGAGACCCATGTATCTCTGTGTGGGGATATTGTGACATCCACGACCAGTTTGTTGAATTAAAATAGGTTTACAAATCTCTCCCCATTTTCGTTTCTCTCTCCCAGTCCATGTCATCTCATGATATCTTCATACCCGGTGTTGTGCATTCCCACTTTGGCATTTAGACCATCAATCAGGATGGTCAGGTTTTTTCCTGGTCACTTGCCATGATCGATTGCAACCTCTCATAGAACTGGTCTTTATCGTCGTCATTGCTATGATTTGTGGGCGCATTACATTGGTTCACATTCATTGTGATTCCCTCCTCCTTTGTTCCGAATGATGCTTTGATGATCCTTGGTCTTAGAGATCCACAACCTATAAGTGCACTTCGTGGTCCTTTGAGCAGCATCAAAGCGACTCCATGAGTGTGTGCGAAGCATTTTCCTCTTCGTGACCCGAGTAGAGTAGCACATCTCCCGTATGTAACCTCTGCTGTCCATCATGGGTCTAATGGGTTTCACTGATTCTGAGAACCGCCAAGTTGTACCTCCTTATTTCGGTCGCCATTTCACTGGTCCTGTCGGTCTCCCACGTTGTACGGACGTGCCATGTATCTTTAAAAATTGTTGCTCTAGTTGATAAGCGGGGCATCAGCCTCGTGATTTTCGAAGAGTCTCAGCCTACACTATGGGGCGCCATAATTCTAACTTGGACCCTCAAGGCACAATTTAAGGTTTTTGAACTGTTTATTCTAGTTAGCGTTTTTCGCAAGATTGTTTTCTACGGGATGGGGCTGCCAATCCATACCCAACCCTTCTCCTCCGTGTGATCTTGAGGCCGGCTGTAACTCTGGAAGAGCTAAAGGGAGAGTTAGGAATAGTACTACCAACAGATTAATACCTTTATTTCAAAGATCTAGAGGAATAAAATACCACTGAGATAAACTACTAGAAATATCATTATAAGCTACTACTTTACATAAATAAATATAGAGTCCAGACACTCATTTCAGTACACGATCTTGGTATCAACTACACAGGCTTCTAAATTTAAACGCCGAATGGACTTCACAATAGTGAGTTTCATAAAGACTTAATCCTAGCCTACACCTTTTGACATACGCATACTATCCTCACCTCACTACTGCTCAGCCATCTTGTAAAACATGAATACCGTGGATGAGATGCGTGTTGAATATATGCAAAAACGTTTCACATATCGGCGGCAATGATAGAACTTCACCCCCGACTACACAGCTAGGAATGAACATCTGCCCATTAAATCTTTATTATGTCATCAGCTAATGAATGACCTAATTTTATTCCACAAAATAATATTCACCCTCTCATTTTTAACCGCACACGCAATTATGGTCCGTGACTGTATTTAGAGACTCAGAAACAACGCATGTACACCAGCATTCATAAACACCAAAAACTGATGAGATATGCGTTTTCTGCAGTACGGTACGGTTTACTTTGGAACAACTCGCTATTGACTGTCTGTAACCAAAACAACATCTCCAGGTTCACACGACTGGTTCTTTCACTCAATCCCAAGGTGCTTTATCATGAATCTCCTAACATACAGGTTAATGTCTTGAAATGCTATTGACCTCTTGCGAATAAGTCCCACTTTCACTGTCATATATATATATATATAATATGACACATAATCCTGTTTCTTTCACTAAACATAATAGGTCACACTCTTACTTCCCACCCCTGTAGTAAAATTATGAATTTTCTTAGTATCTGAAGCCACGTTGTCTTCCCCCACGAAGCTGATATACCTTCTTTTAAATTATTTTTTAAAGTAGACAAATAACTCCGCGGACCTATGGATGATTTTTAACTTTTGTTGATCGGAAGAAACTCATGCCTTCCCGAACTACTGTGAGTTATTTCTAGCTTATTATCTACCAGTTTAAAAATTTTACTTCATAAAGTTATGGATATTCAGTCGTATTGTTTTTTTTATTTATCTCTCTACATACTTTTTTCATATTCTTTGATTAACTATCTATCCTTATCGTTTCCAACCAAAGGTAATGTGATCAACATTGTTATGTCCTACGGCCAGTCAAATATCATGTGGCAAAACTGCCAGACAGAATAGTGACTTCTATGACCATGTTTCTGTGCTAAAGCAATGACACACCAACCAGCACTAGCAGCCTTGCATCAACTTTGGATCCTTATTGGTCCACTGTATAGTAGCTTCTTGTCTAGCTCATTCCGTTTAGTCCAGAACATGCTATATGAATCATATATTTCAAACATACATGTTCTATACACAACCAGACCAGACCGCATCACACCATGAAATAAAAAGATTATTATACAAGTTCAAGCCCAGATTGGCTGTATGGGATACTGTGAATGATAAGTTGTGGATAAGTTAAGAATGATAAGTCATGTAACTGTAGACAGCAGGTCAAATGAAAGCTTATGATAAAAGTAGCATGAATATATGTATAACCTATTTACTTAATAATTATCGAGTAATAATACATGAAACGATAGTCCGTAAATAATCCCCAGCAGTTATCATTCACATGTTCCTCGTTGGACATAACAAGAATCTTATAATTTGTTCCATTCGTTAACTTCGTAGTAGTGTGACTCATTAAACAGATATTTGACCTCTAATACGAATGCTATAGCTGCCTGTTTCTCTTCTAGCATTGTGCTGGCAGAGATATCGTATTCCAACGGTGTGTGCAACATAAAGCTCAGATTGACCCATTGCTGAAGTATGCTATGAGCATAGAAAAATCTAACGTGCAAAAGGAGGGAAGTTGGAGTTTCTGACCAGCAAACATGATGGTGAGAAGATTACCCTACCCTACTCACGTGTGTACGGCATAGGGTTTTTATCTGCTTATAGTCTAATTGGAGGCAACTAGTATTGTTGATGTTGCTTTCCTATGCAAATCATTCTACTGACTCGCTTTTCACCTTTCAACACGCTTCGTTTTCTACCACGAAATTCTATTCGAAGCTAAATCAAACGCATATGCCTGAAAAAGACCCCACTCATGACTTTAAAAATACGAATGATGAAAATTATGGTCGAAGAGACTGAAAAGTAATTTGAATGTCCAATGAATATAACTCATTTACTACATTTACAAAATCCACATAAATTTAAATGCCTTGCACTCTTTTAAATATTTCTTCATTGGTAAAGTCTGTTTCTTGAGATAATAATAGATTACTTCCTCTGAATAATTCGAACACTTTCTCAAAACAATTTATCGAAAATTCGCAACAAGTCAAATTAAACGAACGTCAACTTTTTCCTTAAAAACGACTTAAATTTCAAGGACCACAATATTGTCCGCTATTTTGCCTGTACATTTATTTTTCTTATTACTTAAGCTTCATAACGACACATAATCGTTAACAAATTTATGGAACATATGATTCGAAAGATGCCACAAGTATTTGAAGTTTGTCGACGCTTATATACGTAACACCTTTATAATCAAAGTATGTCGACCCAGCCAAATGAGAAGTCAGAAATGAAGGCGTTCGAAGACAAATTTGGAAAGCTATCAATTTGTCGAGAAACGTTTGGTCTAAGCTGGCTAGCTGTTACAAGGTATGCGTGGCACGGTGTGCCCACTCGTGGTCTGGTGCTGATGCGTGACTTAGCACCTTCATCTAGGTGAGTTCACTAAAGTTAATGCGGTCAGCATCAAGTGTCGAAGAGTAACAGAACCATTTATATTGGAGATTTGTTTACCACTACAAGCGTTCTCCTTGAAGCCTTTTATATCTTTTTCTCGGGAATAATAACCAGGAGCACCAAGTAATGTTTTGAAATCGGCGCTCTGACTGTGAAAATGTGCATTTGACAAAATATCTTTTACTGAAAACAGTTCTACCCCCGATTTCCGCCATTTACTAGTCTCTAGTTTTTCGTTGCATAACATCTTCCATAGGGTGCATTGACGTTTAAATTGTAAATCCTAGTTTTGACACAGTAATCTCATTCTCATGAACGAAAATTTGTTTCATTGTTCCTGTAATGAATTCTTATGGTAATATATCGCCCTGAGTATCTTATAACAGTAATTATTGTGCAGTGTTCAACACATTGATCTAGCCTGTAAAGTGAAATGCTTCGTGTAACTGGTTATTATTTGTGAATAGATTATCGTGGTTGTCATAGCTACCATACTGGGATGTCCTAGGTTAATGATGCGTAAACAATGTAATCACGAAGGCTTTGTCTGTCATAACCTCTATGAGCGGTTTTCAAGGCATCATACCTTTTAAAATCGCCAAGCCTCAAAAAGAGTATACTGATCTTCCACAAGAGTTAACTTTGCCATTCCCAAAACCCAGGTCAAGCAGAAGGAAGAGATAAGAGAAACTTACTATATGAAATCTGCTGGTGGGGAACGATCAAACTTACCGAGTCATTATCGTCTCAAAGTCTTTGACACTTCGGACAAACCTCTTTATTCCGGTATTCGACCGCCTGCCACCCACTGGCTAATGGCTTGGTTGAATGACTTCGCCTACATGAGGAAGAATTGTAGTGGCATTAGTCTTTTTTAGCCGAGCATATAATTGCTGAAACGTCTTATATTTAACAAGTGACATGAAGGGAATGTTAACTATTGAGAACGCAGTAACTTTAATTCAATTTATCAGATGGCAGGGCTCAGCCTCGCAGACGTGGTTATTCTGTATAACTTTTCTTTACTCACTTTAAATATATTATTCTATGTTTAGCCTAAATGTGTTCTTGAGAAGTACTAAGTATCATATTGCTAATTGTCACGATACGATGAATCAGTGTAGACAATGATGCGACTTCCTCGTGAGATCCTACAGATTATGTAGTCACATTATGACAAATCTACAATTTTAGGATTAGGTCTATTATTAGAGGAGTACTAATAACGAAGTAGACCATAATTCTACATAATCACTCAGCTGAAAATGTATTGCAATAAACTGATGCTCTGTTACTTGTTGCACTCGAAATTCGCATTTCAGTGATGAATGATAGTGGATTGACCGCAGCCTAACACGTTCTGGGCACGAGACCTTGACCTTCAGAAGAACTCGTGGATCCATCATCTGAAATAAACGTGGATCTAAAATTCTACATGACCAGGCTTCCGTACGCGATGCATTCAGTCAAACTTGTTACAATCTAACCATAATCAACCTGTGTGTTTTTCCAGCCTGCCTTGAGGTTTATTGCATACGTCTTTTCGTCGGTCGTGATTCATAACTCCGACTCCTCAAAGTTGCATTTGGAGGACTCAGCAAAGGTTTTATAGTAAACCTGGGAGCTATAAGATCTGTAGGAACGCAACCGAAGGCAATGCCTACAATAATCAGTGAAAAGGCACTTACTCAGAAGGCAAAGCTTTCTACAGCGACGTTCCGACTAAACAATCAAATAGTATAATCCCCATGATTACGATACAGTTTTCAATCTTAAACGACCACAAAGAGCCTTTGCTGGCATCTGATAATTGACTCGAAATGACGCGCTCTGTAGAAACCGTAAGGTACTCAGAGAGCTACGACACTGTGTAAGACATTTTCATACTTAACTACTCTTTCTCTCATCCTCCATGGTATACAGCTCATCGGTTTCATTTTGAATTTTCATTGTGCCAAAAACACAGTGTAATTTTTAAAGGTGTCTTTACATGTTTGCGAAAAAACAAAAATCAGAATATTTTCAACCAGCTCATGTGTATAATCTTTTCTTTTGTAAACAGTCATAAAACAACCCTTTTGTCTGTTATCTTTTTTCCATCACATGATGTATATACACATACATGCCGAATTTCTTTTGTGCGGTTCATCTACTTGGGTGCAGACAAGTGTATCGACACGCATTCTGATTTTCTTCTGTTTATTTCACAAGGAAACTTCCATGGATAACAAACCGAGGATACAGAACGGAATACATATTATTTACTAACGAGTTTTGTATTGTTTACTACTACTTAAAGTACGAAAGGATGCCCATGAGCTGTTAAATGTGGAACGTTATTAGAATAATGTCTATCACTGACAAGTTTTTTTGGGTTTGAACTTCCTGATGATCACGTCTTAGGGGTCTCACTATACAAATAAAGGGGGTGAGGTGCAGTTGTAAATAAGTCCCCCGAACAAGTAGTTTTGTAAATCTTAGACACTGATACTGGCTCTAATAATTTCATTGGTCAAACCTCTAGCCGTAGGCGCTCGGTCCAACATTTTTACCAGATCACGTTTGAATACTTTGTGTTGGATATTTCTTATAACAGTCAGTCGGATTAGATAATAATAATATATTTCTACAAGGGCAGGTACACGCCATTTTCACAGGCATGATCTACAAGTTACAACATATGCTGGATCACAGTATGCACCCCAAGCAAGGTTGTTCAGTAATTATAATCTATAAAAGTTGATAGCAGTTCATTCGTTCAGATATAATGTGTTTTCTTCAAAATATTTTCCAAAGGGGGATCGCGTCCACGTTACATACCAGATCTAATATCGGCAAAATTGTGTTAGGATTTTGATCGTGCTAAGTATTTATGTAATGCAGCTTTTTAAGTTTATAGCTGTTATAAAGTAGACTTCAGGAGCACCTGGTGCGAACTATGACCTTGGGAAAACACGTACGTCGAGCTCGTTCCAGAAGTCAGAAGTTACATAGCTTCACCCTCAGAACAAGATTTTGAAGAGAGAAAAAAGAAACCGAGGAGCAGCAAGGGGTTTGGATATGAACGGTAAGCAATGCTTAACATTTAGTAGTGGGACAAACAGAGGTATGATAAATTATTAGATTAATTTGATGCTAACTCATGTTGTTAGAGCGAAATGTGATCAGGGGCTCATGAGGAGAGAGTGCATTAATAAAGAACAATGAGTTGTGATATTTATCAAGCTGGAGTAGGTTCGAATGAAAGAAGGGAAGTCCAGATTGGAATGAGGAAGACTGTTTATTAGAACAGAGAGTACATATAGAGAGTAGAGTGTTAAGTAAAATAACAACCATATCCTCTACAGTCTGTTTTTTTCATCATCCGATGCCTGACACATAGTTTTCATGTAAAAGTCCGAGTTAGCATGCTATATGTTGTCTTAGTAGTATAGTTAATCCAGCATAAAAATTATACAATTCTCGACACATTAACCGCTTTGAAAATGTACTTTCGGACCCTTTTTTTAACTCCTGGTTTGACTGACTTCTGGACCCTCAAATGAAAAATCCGTACGACTAACAGCATTGTCACGTACTTGTAGTGGTAAACAAATCTCCAATATAAATGGTTCTGTTACTCTTCGACACTTGATGCTGACCGCATTAACTTTAGTGAACTCACCTAGATGAAGGTGCTAAGTCACGCATCAGCACCAGACCACGAGTGGGCACACCGTGCCACGCATACCTTGTAACAGCTAGCCAGCTTAGACCAAACGTTTCTCGACAAATTGATAGCTTTCCAAATTTGTCTTCGAACGCCTTCATTTCTGACTTCTCATTTGGCTGGGTCGACATACTTTGATTATAAAGGTGTTACGTATATAAGCGTCGACAAACTTCAAATACTTGTGGCATCTTTATACTGAGTATTCGTGAGATCTCTGAGTTTATTTATTTGTCATATCTCTTATTCATTCTCTTGGTATCTTCATGCAGATTTAGCAGTTTTCTTAGTACGTTCAGCGATTTTCTTATATATTGCAGCGGCACTGATTCAGCATTTCAGCTTCTACGTTGAATTCGCATTTACTTAAACTCAAGTAATACCAAATTATATATTTGTTCTATGAATTTGAGCTAGTAGAACCAGGTGACTAGTAATCATAATTAGAAGTATTCGGAATGATGTACTACCTATGAATTCTTAGAATAATGAGATTTACAGCAACTGGAACTAGATAATCACAGACAGCTTGAGCTGACAATTCCACTTATGGACTGTCTTGATCATAAAAATAGTGTAGAGGACAGCCGCTACCAACTTGGAAAACCTAGTACAGGTAGGCTACCTGTTCATTCACGTAAGGCTCTTACAGACAAACAGGAATAAGCTCACGCGTTTCAAATTGAAAGCATAAACAGCTTATACATGAACGCCGAGAGTTTACCAAATAAAAGGACGATCTACGTGAACTCAGCAACGCTAATAATGCTCATCTGATAGGAATATCTGAAACTTGGATATCTTCTTAGTTTACGGATCAGAAGATAACAGTACCTGGAATGTCTTTGTTTCGCAACGACAGGAAAACTGGAGTGGGGGATGGGGTACCATCATGCCTGGAGGTGCACCAACTTCACAACCAAGAGTTTCTCATTCTTGATGAATCAGTGTGGTGCTCAGTAAGATTGTCTACCACCCCAAGGTGTCTAGTCGAGGTAATCTACAGGAAGCCCACTGCTGACATTGAGTACGACAATCGTATGCTGAAAGGATAACCCGCTCTACGCGTCTCGGATCATACCATATCCTGATTCTCTCAGGCCATGGAATGTCTTAGTGAAGTCTCCCAGGGCTCAATACTAGGACCTCATCTATTCTTGATTTATATAATTGATCTTTCACAACAAGTATCGTCTGACTTATTGCTTTTTGCTGATGATGTGAAACTTTGGAGAGATACGCAACCAAGGGAATATACTGGCACTTCAGGAGGATCTGACTCGACTTCAAAGTTGGGCAGACAACAACGCACTTACCTTTAACATTTCAAAGTGTGAAGTAACCCATCTGCCACACGCTGCAGACTATGGTTACAACTTAAGAAACTCCTCTTTAGAAGTATCCCAAGTTGAAAAATATTTGAAATTGTTGGTACTCTACGACTTGAAGTCGTACGCTAACTGTGACAAAAACACTTTTCGAGCAAACCATGCAATGGTAACATTGAGGCGCACTTTTGGCCAGTTTGACGGCAGAACTTTCCACATAATCTTCAACAGTTTAATTCGTCCCCATTTAGATTACGAAAACATAGTATTTCTTCCTACCCTCCAAAAGGATAAGGACACTTTGGAAGCAATGAAATCAGTTGAGGCACTTAAATTCAAGCCTTATGAAGAGCGCCTCCGATCACTAAACCTTTACACACTAGAGTAAAAGCGTCTTAGAGGTAACCCTCTGATGACCTATAGCATCCCAAACATTTTCTATCATTCCCTTAAACACTTACTTAAACACAGTCCCGACACAAAACTTAGGGGTAACATCCAGAAACTGGAGATTCAACATTGCAGAACGGACTGTAGACACAACTTCTACTCCTTAAGAGTTGTCAAATACTGGAATTCGCTACCGACTAAGCTAGTCCAAGTGACTTTTCAGGAGTCCTTTAAGAGGAAACTTGACCTATTCTTGAGGACTAAGGATAACATCTTATTATGATTTACCAATTTCTTTTTTTCCTGTTATCGTTAATATACTGACGATGCAACGGATGTTCTAGTTTTACAACTAGCTACCAGTAGCACCTTCTATATTCGATCGTTCCCAGTCAGATAGAAATCAGAAGTCAGACGAGAGGAGGCAGGAAAGATATATTTGATTCGTTACCAATATATCGAGGACCTTTTCTATAAGCTGGCTAATGAAACGTAGGAGCTGTGTCCCACGCCGTGTTGAAACGTGATCTGGTACGAATGCATGACCGAAAGCCTTCAGTTAAACAAGTCCACTTAAACAACATGGTCAGCATCCAATGTCGAACACTTAATGAGCTATTGATTTTGGGGAATTATTTACAGCTACAGATCACTCCCCCCTAGTGAGGTAGTGATGCCCCTAAGATGTGACCAGCCAGAAGTTTAAACCCAACGAGTTTGTCGTTGGTAAACACTCTTCTGATAGCTTGCTTCGTTTAGCAGCGTCTGGTCGTCTTTCCTTAAACTATGGGACCAAAATGTACAACATAGCAATAAAGAAATATAGTACAATGAAAATTTCGGTTCCTTGCGAAACTTCGTCGTTCTTTTCCAGCCGTCCTGGAAAAGAGGAAAAATAGAACGTGTGAGTGCATGTCAAAAATACATTCGTACTTGCGTAGGGAAACAAGATGAGCGGGGAAAAAAATGAATAAACTAATACACTTACAAACAGCGTAAAAGCGAACGGAAAAAAATGGTTTTTTTTTATAAATATATATATAAAAATATATATATATGCGCTCAAAAAAATAAAAATGTTTTGTTTTTTTTGTTTTTTTTTATATAAATAAAAAAAATGAGCATATTAAAAAAAATTTATAATAGACTATGAAAGTGTAATTCAAGATAAAGCTTATGTCCTACGTGCAATATTCGATAAGATGTTCTGGAAATCCTACTCGTCTTCTAGAACGCGTTGTTTTAGGTTTATCTATTGTCGTTGGCGAAGTATCAAGTTTTGTGTCGGTTGTCGTGTAGGGTACTACAAGTGTAGTAGCTGTGTCGTTTGCTTGTACCGAAGGAAAATCGACGTAGCTAGGGTTTCCTTCTAGGTACGCAGCTTTGAGTCGATCGATACTGATGCTATCGTTCGTACCGTTCTTATCGACTACATAGTACTTAGGTTCGCGTTGAAGAACTTTGAAGGGTCCTTCGTATGCTGATTCGAGGGGTCGTCGATGTGAGTCTCGACGAACGAAGACGTGTGTACTATGTCGTAATTCGGGTTGAACGAAAACATCAGTTGATTGAGGTCGAGTGTGAGCAGGTCTAACTGAACGCATAGCGTTTGTAAGCTTACTCGTGTAAGAGTTTAGATCCACGTTCAATGAAGAAGCTGAAGGATCCACGAATTCTCCTGGGAGTCGGAGTGTCGTTCCGTAAACGAGTTGAGATGCCGTGTATCCAATGTCAGCTTTCACTGCATTGCGGATACCTAGCAAGACGAGTGGAAGAGCGTCTGTCCACTGTGAAACGTTTGAAGCTGATAATGAGGCTTTTAGTTGTCGATGAAAACGTTCTACCAACCCGTTTGCTTGTGGGTGGTAGGCGGTCGTTCGGAAGCGCCTGATTCCTAGTAGTGTGGTCAGACAACGGAAAAGTCCAGATTCGAACTGGCGTCCGCGGTCTGTAGTGATGGTTGAAGGGCAGCCGAAATTTGCTACCCATCGTTCGACGAAAGCGCGAGCCACTGTTTCAGCAGTAATGTCCTTAATCGGTACTGCTTCTGGCCATCGAGTAAGACGGTCTACGCATGTTAGGAGATATGAGTATCCGTTCGAGTCGGGTAAGGGTCCTACCAAATCTATATGGACGTGGTCGAAACGAGCGTCAGGGGTTTTGAAAGAACCTAAGGGACATTTGTTGTGTCTTACGACCTTAGCTTTCTGACAGCTAACACAGGAGCGTGCCCACTCCCTCACGTCTTTATTCATGCCAGGCCAGCAAAAGCGTTCGGCTATAAGTTTGACTGTTGCACGAGCACCTGGATGAGAAAGATTGTGCAACGTATTGAAGACGTTGCGGCGATAATGTTTTGGTACAATTGAACGATCCCTACCTGTAGATGTGTCACAGAGTAAGGTTTCCTTACCTGTTCCCATCTGCCTAACACTTAGTTTAAGAGTTGTCGAGGATAACTCATGCTGAAGATCATTGTCTTCTTTTTGAAGCTGAGCGAGTTTAAGAAGGTCGATTCCTTGGAAACTGTTCAAGGAGCTAATTCGAGACAAGGCGTCTGCGACTACATTGTTTGCTCCAGAAATATGTTGTATGTCTGAAGTAAACTGCGAAATGTAGTCGAGTCGTCGAGACTCTCGCGGTGAGTACTTGTCTGAAGATGAATTTAAAGAGAAGGTAAGAGGTTTGTGATCGGTAAAAAGCGTGAATTCTCTTCCTTCGATGGAATGTTGAAAATGCCGTACAGCACAATACATGGCTAGGAGTTCCCTACCGAACGTGCTGTACCTAGATTCCGCGTCTAACAACCGTCTCGAGAAAAATCCTAGAGGTTGCCACGAGTTGTTAACCCATTGTTGTAAGACTGCTCCGATTGCTGAGTCGGATGCGTCTACTGCGATACTAATGGGCGCTTGAGTGTCCTGATGAGCAAGCAGTGTGGTCTTAGCGATGTGTTCCTTAACTGTGGAGAATGTTTTACGGGCTATGTCGTCTAAACTAATTGATTTCGCATTTCCACGAAGCTGATCGGTTAACGGTTTCATAAGGGACGCGCATTTAGGTATGAACCGTCTATAGAAACTTACGAGTCCGTTAAAAGTTCGTAAGTGCTTGATCGTGGTCGGTTCTGGGTAATCCAGAATGGCCGCCACTTTGCTCCTAAGGGGTCGGATGCTTTGGGCATCAATAGTGTGTCCTAAGAAGTCTAAGGAGTTAGTCCCGATTTGGCATTTCTGAATGTTGACAGTAGTGCCATGCCTTTGGAGTCGATCGAAAACAATGTCCAGATGCTTGAGATGCGATTCTCTGTCCGGACTTGCTATTAGACAGTCATCAACATACGCATGTACGAAGTTGAGACCTCGGAAGACGTCGTCTATAAACCTTTGGAAAGTTTGAGCCACATTTCTTAAACCAAAAGGCATTCGTAGAAATTCGTAAAGGCCGAAGGGAGTGATGATGGCGGTTTTAGGAATGTCGTCAGGTGCCATCGGTATTTGGTTATAAGCTTTAACCAAGTCGATTTTCGAAAAGACAGTTGTACCTTTCAAGGTAGCTGTCAAATCGTGAATATGAGGCAGCGGGTAACGATCGGGAATGGTTTTAGCACTCAGACGCCGATAATCACCAGTTGGCCGCCAATCATTGTTGTCCTTTTTAGGGACCATGTGCAATGGGGATGCCCATGGACTATTCGATGGTCGAATTATCCCTAGGTCCATCATGTGGTCGAATTCGTCTTTAGCTAACCTAAGCTTCTCGGGAGCGAGTCTTCGAGCTTTCGAAAATACAGGTGGTCCTGTAGTCGAGATGTGATGTGTAACATTGCTGGTTACACAAGGTAATTTCGATTGCGATTGGTATATCCCGGGGTATTTGTCGAGTACTGATTGGTACAAGGGGTCTATGGCGTGCTTAATCGTGACTGGGGATAACCTGCAACCAGAACAAGGAGTTACGCAAACGGATAACTTAGTGTTTCCGTCTTTTAACCTTCGTGAGCGTGTGTCGATGAGTAGATTGTGGTGTTGTAACAGGTCTATACCAATGATTGGCATAGAAACATCTGCAACAACGAAGATCCAGTGGATGGGTTTGCGTAAACCCACGTTAAGGTAGACGTACCTTTTACCGTAAGTAGCGATCGGTTTTCCGTTTGCCACCTGTAAACTTAAAACAGACTCGCGAAGTCTGTCGTCGGGATTTGCTGGAAGAACGCTAACTTCTGCGCCAGTGTCGACGAGGTAGCGAACTTTCGTAGTCACATCTGTGACGTATAACAGACGGCTGTGTTTGCCGGCTACGGTTGCCGTTAACGCGTGCCGGCTGGGAAGTTTCCCGAACTGTTTTTCGTGTCACTCGATTTTGGGGTCGGATAATTGCAGGGCTTCCTGCAATTTCTAGAGGATTTACCGTACTGGTTGTGATACCAGCACCAGTCGGGGTTGTCTGTCTCTCGTGGTCGAGAGACAGATCTCTTACGTGAAACGCTCCTACGTGAGGATTTTGACCGACTACGGTCATTACGAACTCTAAGATATCTTGTAAGCGTGTGACATAGTTCGGCCATGTCAGTCGAGGGCGATTGGGGTTTTTCTTTGATAGTAAAAACCTCGGCCTTAGAAAATTTGGTGATTTCCAAGATTCGATCGGCAGACGCAGCTAGTTCATCTATGGCATTGTTTTGAAATGAAACAAGCACTGCCTGCACCTGTTGAGGGAGTTTAGACAAGAAAAGTTGTCTAAATAGGCCATCATCGAAAGTTCGTTGGCCGATGACTTCTCTCATTCTAAGCAACATGTCCGTCGCAGAACCATGTTGCAAGTCGATATTGTTAAGGAGTTGGTCTAACCGTTGTCGATCAGTTAGGTCTCCGCGTTTTAAAATCGATAGCTTAAGCGTTTCGTAAGGTTCAGGAACATCACTAGTAAACATACTAGGTGTTACGTACCTGTTAAACTCGCGCGGTAACGCCTTAACTACCGCGAGGAAACGTGTGCGCGAGTCCGTGATTCCGTGCATGCAAAAATCGGCTTCTGCATAGCAGAACCAAGACTCGATATTGTTGGGCCAAAATGGCGTTAACTGAATCGAAATAGGGGGAATAGACTTCAACTTAAAAACCTTGGGTGAGTGTTCCGTCATAGTAATATAGATAACGAAAAATGTCTAATTAAAATATATCCGGAAAAAAAAATTCGCGAAAAAAAGTATATCACAATATATAAAATTCAAATGAAGAATAACAATGAATAATAATATTCCAAAATGGAACAGACTCACAGTATATTGACTTGGTGTACCGGATCACGTCGGTCTCACCAATGACGATGCAACGGATGTTCTAGTTTTACAACTAGCTACCAGTAGCACCTTCTATATTCGATCGTTCCCAGTCAGATAGAAATCAGAAGTCAGACGAGAAGAGGCAGGAAAGATATATTTGATTCGTTACCAATATATCGAGGACCTTTTCTATAAGCTGGCTAATGAAACGTAGGAGCTGTGTCCCACGCCGTGTTGAAACGTGATCTGGTACGAATGCATGACCGAAAGCCTTCAGTTAAACAAGTCCACTTAAACAACATGGTCAGCATCCAATGTCGAACACTTAATGAGCTATTGATTTTGGGGAATTATTTACAGCTACAATACCTAGGTTCCAGCCTAAAGGTATTGGTGATCCACTGCCATTAGACACGGAAGCCTGTTAGGTGAAAGTTTCTTCTACTCCGTCCAAAACCATTTGAACCATTTGAACGAGCGTATTGCATTCGCAATTGTCATCAGCTGTCCTCCAAGTACAAAGGAATCATCAGTTCGTACAAATACCATATTAGCTCACTTTTCGTAGATGATGACGAAGGCCTGGAGCCGTATCATGTACACCGAGAAGCGAGCACAAATTAATCTGATTAACATTAGCTTGTCATAAACGTATTGGACATTAGTAAGGGCCGACAGAACACAAACGCGTAAAGGAGGGGGAGTAGCTCTATTCATTAGGAATGCTATCCCATTCACCATTATCGACAGTGTATCCCATGAGAGTGGGACGTATGAATTAGTTAGCTGCCGCCTGAAATGCAGGGGACAAGAGTTGCTACTTAGTTTGATCTATCGCAGTCCAAGCTGTGAGGCAAACGAGGTCCTGCTAAGCAGTCTCAACACTTTATCACGAAGTGATCGATGTCTAATCCTAGGGGACTTCAATGCACCCATGGTGGACTGGGGAAATCTGCGGACTGAATCGTCAGCAAATTCCTTCGAACAGGAACTAGTTGATGCGGTAATCACATGTGCCCTAGTGCAACACGTGAAGGAAGCAACGAGGTACGACCCGGGTTCTGCATCATCCTTACTAGATCTTATATTGACTCATTATGAGGATGATGTTGCAAACCTGGATTACATGCCGCCCCTAGGCAAAAGTGATCATGCAGTTTTAAGCTTTGACTTCCATATAACTGTCGATCACGAGTACGCTTCAGCTCAATCCAGACCTAACGTCTGGAAAGCCAACATACCAGACATCATGAAATCAGCATCATCAGTAGATTGGAAAATAGACCCAGAGTCATCAATCGAAACGGCTTGGGACATATTCCGGAATTTATACTTAGAAGTTACCGCCCCCCACATCCCTTGGACTACACCTAAGAGAACGAGAAACTCCCCACCGTGGTTCAGTAGGGAGGTTCGCATCCTTCTCCGTAAGAGAAGGAAAATGTGGGACAGATTTAGGTTACTGGGGACTGACGAGGCAAAATCTCAGTATCAAAAGGCTCGAAATACCTGTGCCTCAACCCTCCGTAAGGCCAGAAAGCTGTACGAAGAGAAAATCGTTAGGGAATCCATAGAATGCCCTAAACGCCTGTATTCGTATATAAACCAAAGGACAAAAAGAAGAAGAAATGTTCCTTCACTATGGGGAGACAGTACTGCCACATCACTAGTGGAGGACGACTTTGGCAAAGCTCAAGTATTCTCTAAATACTTTAGCGATGTATACACCATAGAAACACCCTTCTCACCAGTCCATGAAAATCCCCCCACACAAGCACTGGACAGTGTAACCATTAAAGAACTCGATGTCTTTGGTCTGCTAGTTAAGCTTGACATAGGTAAATCCACTGGACCCGATGAACTGCATCCTAGGTTACTAAAGGAATTAGCTAACTTTGTTGCGAACCCTTTAAGTGTATGTTTTAATCTATCCGTAACCCAGGGTCGTCTACCAAAAGACTGGAAGAACGCCATAGTAAGTCCAGTCTTCAAAACAGGTACAAAACATAAGCCTGAGAATTACCGACCAATTAGCCTAGCTAGTGTGGTTGTTAAAATCTTAGAAAAGATTATTCGGAAGGAGCTGTTAAAGTATCTCGATGAAAACCGGCTCCTCTCCGAAAAGCAGCATGGTTTTAGAACAGGTTACTCTTGTCTCACAAACTTATTAGTCGCTCGTGAAAGCTGGTGCGCTCTTAAGGACCAAAAATTACCTATAGACGTAGCTTACATCGATTTCAGCAAAGCTTTCGACAAAGTTCCGCATAACCGGCTATTATATAAGCTAAGGAATGTCGGGATTGGAGGCAATCTATTGATGTGGATAAAAGACTTCCTGGTTGGGCGTCAACAAAGAGTAAGGGTGAACTCCAAGTTGTCTAGCTGGGAAACTGTGCTTAGTGGAGTCCCCCAGGGTACAGTTTTGGGGCCAGTGTTATTCCTCCTGTACGTAAATGATCTCCCTCGTCTACTATCGTCATCGGTCTTACTCTATGCTGATGATGTCAAGATATGGAGAGCGATACAAAGCAAGGGCGATAGCTTAGAACTTCAAAATGACCTGGAGAGATTATCTGAATGGTCCCAAACCTGGCAATTGCCGATAAACACCTCTAAGTGTATTGTGATGCATATTGGCCACCAGGGTACAGATACATACACGATGAATAACACTGAGTTACCTATTGTTCAGGCACACAATGACTTAGGCGTCATCGTTAGTCAAGACTTAAAGACTACTGCACACTGCCGTGCAATAGCCGCCAAAGGTTTTAGGACTTTATGGTCCATACGCAGGGCTTTTAGGCATCTTGACGCTAAAACGTTTCTGACTTTGTATACAGTGTTCGTACGCCCTAAACTTGAGTACTGCATATAAGCAGCTAGCCCCTGCCTAAAAAAAGACAGTGAACTCTTGGAAAGGGTTCGGAGAACAGCAACTAGGCTGACTCCCGGAATAGCGAAGGTCCCGTATGGTACTAGACTGACCAAGCTAAACCTATTCCCGCTGTCATATAGAAGAATCAGAGGCGACTTGATTACAGTTTTCAAATTGCTTAATGACAAATTTGCACCTGATATGCCCTCATTTTTCCTGTCTTCCAAAACAGAAAATCTACGAGGACACTCCAAAAAAGTTCACAAGCCCAGAATGAATCACTTGTCAGCTGACTACCGACTTTCCCATCGAATAATCAACGAGTGGAATTCATTACCTCAGCACGTGGTTGAGGCTCCATCCGTCGACTCCTTCAAAAGAAAGTTGGATCAGCTGAGAGACCATCATCGCCAGGACTAACACAGGCCATCAAGCCTCCTGTCCTTTCCAAACTGAAAACTGAAACTGAAAACTGAAAACTGAATTGGCGCCACAATGGCCCTGCGGTTTATACGATGTTCCCCTTTCCCAAGCTCATTGGCGTGTTATGCTCTTTTCCAGTGTCGGTTTAGAAATAAGCTTAGCCTAAAATGCTTTCATACGGGCTCCCAGAATTATATACCCCTCATACCCATGGTATTAGACAAATCTACAAATGTTGAACGATATTATGACATATATTCCCGTTTATTGAAGGACCGAATTATATGTCTTATGGGCGCAGTCACCGATGAAATGGCTGGATCGGTTATCGCACAACTCCTGTTCTTACAATCAGAGGACAAAAGGACCCCTATACACTTATATATTAACAGTCCAGGTAAAACGGGTTTTGTTGCCACACTGTCTTTAGGAGGCTCTGTTACTGCAGGTCTAGCGATTTACGACACTATGCAGTTTATTAGACCACCAGTTGCTACTTTCTGCATAGGTCAGGCTAGTAGTATGGGTTCTTTGTTGCTAGCAGCTGGTTCACATGGTTGTCGATTCGCTCTTCCTCATTCCAGTATAATGGTCCACCAACCATCTGGCTCTGCCCATGGTGAGCTTATTTAAAATATTAACTCCTCTCAGGTCAAGCATCGGATATTAAAATTCGGGCAGAGGAGCTAATTAGGACGCGTAGTGTTATAAACACTATATACGAACGACACACAAAACAGTCCCAGGAAGTAAGCTATGCCGGCAAATGTTTCTGTGTAATTTCCCTAAAATTCGTCTTATTTCAAGTTTCAGGATTGTGTATCAGAGATTCAGTAACTAAGTACTTAGACCTGTAATACTATAGATTGTCCCAGGATGATGTCAGAAGCGGCCTCAATATTTTAGTCGTCATCAGTCTTAATTTATCAGTGCGACTGATAATTATTATTACTAAGAATTAAAATGTCTTCGAGTCTAAAGACTAGACTCATATAAGGAAACTTATCTCTAAGATTAGGTTTTGCTGTCAGCAACACCTACCTGTGACCTCTCATTCTCGATTACTGATCGAATTATCGCATCAGTTTACTTGTGACCGATGTAAATGTGGAAATGAGTTATTTATCTGTACTTTGGGTTAATATCATAGGAGCTGGTTGACGCTGCATCACAGTTTCGCCTAACCTGTCGCCGTAAGGAGTGGATAAGTAATAGTGACTAAAAAACCACCTGTCTCAAAAGTTGTGGTCACTGGTATTATTATTACAAAGACTTGTATCCGATGACCATATGCAATTAAGAGTGATTGGTAATTTGTGTTATTTAAGCAGCGATAAATAAATATTTGAAGTAAATGTTTAGATTCGTATCATATCGTGGGGTCACACCACTTGGTAAGCAAACTATTATTTTTAAGATGGATGAAATAGTCTTATTTAATGGGAACTGTTGATGTACTTTGAAACTGGAGATCCCAAAATTCCACCTAAAATAGTGGTGCACAATTTGCACCTCCTGCCACTTCTACTTAAGAACTTCATCCGCAGTGATAACAGTCACGGATAAAGATCTTATGGGTATACAATGTCGAATTTTCCCCCCAAATGCCCTGGTACGGCCGTGAGTGGGAGAGCCAGCTCTCTTTCGAAATGCTCTCACATGGTCACGTGCATACAACCACTGCCAGGGAAGTCCTACTTATTGCCTTCTCGTGGCATTACTGTTGTTTACGAAGTTGAGAGGACGAAAAGCGAATGTGCGGCGCTTTGACCGGGGTGATGAACACTGAGGGTCTGTATTTGACTTACAGTCATTCACGTTGTCTGTATTGACAAGCAAAAAGGGACTAAGAATTTTCCGAGTTGTGGTTTACTGCATGACGAGATTTCCAAAATAAAAGGAATTGTGGTTTTTATCAGACTATCTATCTTATCACGTTATGTTGCTTATTTTGTCATACTGGGATTGTGTTATGTTGATAACTTCCCCATTGCAGTAGCTACAAATAAAGTACTGGATGAGTATGTTACACTATTGTGGGGAATACGAAAGGTATTTTTTCCGTAGAGTTTTACTAAATGCGTTCAAAGTTAGATATACTTGGTTCCGTTCGAACTTATTGCACCAGCTTTATGATATATACATTGTTTAACTGTATTGTTGCCAGTCAGTAATAATTGTTAATTTAGACTAGTTCACGTTCATTGATAATTAGGGATCTGGTTGTTTATGTTTTGGATTCGTCACATACAGATCTCTTGCATTTAAGTCAGTGTAACTTCAAACAGGTTTTATACGGGAAACTTTCCAAAACCGAATGAAATATTTATCGTAATTTAACAATCTTAACTAAATGCTTCTCATATTGAACTAGTTAATTTTGACCACTTATCGGTATTCTACTTGGTATCTTGGCTTCTTGACTCATATGTGACTGTTACGGTTACTATGGAAAATTGTACTGGAGTTAATTTTTCATCCATTTTTGCTTCTTTCATCGTCGATTCGTTTTTGAAGACCTAATAACTTATCGCATCTTTTTACTCAGAGTCGGCACTAGCGATAAACAAGTAAAATAAGACCGTTACATTTATATGTTGTGGAATATTCAGTTACCTGATTTACCGGGAATTCCTACACTGTATTGTATAACATTGTATGTTTCTACATTTTCGTAGCCTGTTGTTCCAAAAAATAAGACTAGATCTTATTTTCGATATAAACTCATACGTAAATTTTCTGTGGGCAACCGTATATGCTTGCTTACCTAGTCGGGCGTTTTAAATGTTAGTATGATAAACGAAGGCGTAAGATAAGTCTTATGTTTTCAAACCTTGTTCACAGTGGACGTGTAAATATGTTAGTTCGATAAACGTTAGGTTCGTGTGAAGCAACATGAAAGTCCACCACTCTCCGTTGACTTACGTTGCAAGTTGTTTACTGCATATTTAAGATTGTTCCTTCTGTCGCGTTGTTTAATGTGTTTGAATACAATTCTAATGACACTAAAGACTAAATAATTGCGAATATGCTTTTCTTAGTACATACAAATATAGGTATTCTTAATATTTGGTTTTTATTGTGTGAAATAAATACGGTAATTGGTACCTGTTTCATTCTTTACATTGGTTTTTTTACCACAGGTGATAGAAAAGTGGATGGACCGTGATTACTTCATGACTGCAGAAGAAGCAGTTTCATATGGAATAGTCGATAGGGTTTTACATAAAACTCCTGCTGAAAAAGTGGATGAACATGTGGATTCTAAATCTCCGCATTAATTTTGAATGTAATGGCTTCGATTGAAGAGAAAACATTTTCCACTAGTATTTTGTGTACAACACACATGACCTACGTGATGTAAACTGAATAATTCTTTCCGAGGATATATTGTATTCCATAAATATATGCTTATATTGATACTCGTAATTGTGCTTTTCTGCATGTAGCTTGATATTTTAGCGGCATGTATTATGTGACTGCTGATTTCATGCTTTTGTATACCATTATGCGGTGGTTGGATAAATTTGCTTTTGAGGTCATTTTTAGTGCGTTTTGTCATCACTAATTTCGTATCACTATGACATGTTTTGGTTTTATTGACGAGATTATTCACTCCATTGGTATACAACTAATATCAAATATTCTTATATCCTACAAATCGTTCAGAGAACTACAGACTTGAAATGTACTCTTGTTATGACCAGATTGTACACAGTTCTCTCAGTAATCTGTCAGTTACGGACTATCACGTTCAGAAATTGTTCAAAAGGCGGTCAGGACCTTTCATTATTTGCTATTTTAGTTTTATCTTAGCCTTCGATAAGAGTCTGAAGATCAGTGTTATTATTGCACTCTGGGTGTAGCTAATTGCTAAAAGTGTGAACTGTCAAAAGCGGTCCTTCAATTAGTATGACGTTATAATCTCTCTTAACAATGGTAGTGCTAAATACAATTGTTTCCAAGTCAATCTGTTTTGTAACTAGAAATAGCATTACAATTTCTTCATCTTTCTTGGTATCTGTCGTTTGCCTCGGGTATTTTAAAATGCTCCAAGTATTTCCTACCTTCGCAGCCAGACGAAATGAACATTTATGGATCCCTTATTCCAAACGGAATTGGAACGACCTATTTTTCTTAAACCCTTACCACAGGTTACTAACTGTTGCCTTCAGATGTAACAACTGGTCACTCCAGGGTGTGGATTGCTGTAATAGTTGTCCTACTAATTCTTATGTATCGTGTCCTATAAAAACAGACATTGGGGCCATTTTTCTTTGTCTTTTCCAGGAGGAACGGCAGTTCACCCATTTCTTTAACTTCTCTCTAATTATGGTATCATCTACCGTTTCCACTTCAGTGCGATATTCCAAAAATGCTGCCAAGGACTAGCAGGACTCGCGATTTCCGTGGGACTTTCTAGGATTATCCAGTCAAACAGTATACAATTAGCTGTTATATTGCAGTTCCCAAAAGTGCAATAATTTCTGTTTGCTTATGAAGTCATAATTGTTTGCTGAGTCATACGAAGTCACCAAACTGCATGAAATTTAAATGGACAGCTTAAATCGTACTTCATGTGCTTGTCTGAAATATGAAATTTACTCATTTTCTAACGTAATACAGTCTAGGAAATTAGTGTTTCTTATCTAACCCAATATAGAGTTTGTGGTTTGGGTGATTCAACTCGTTGCAGTGAACGTGGTTTATGAAAGGCATACCTTTTGTAGGAATTTGGGGAGATTGTGCTAGCGTCAGTATATATAACGCTTAACTATCACCGGTTAAGAGGTGAAATGTAAGAGGATCGTTAGTATCTTTACGAAGTTTCTGATAAGGCAAGTACACTAGTACTGTCACACAATAAAAAACGTCCGAGGAATAGCTTATAGACTCAGACACAATTTCCTGTGGAAAGTGTGTTAGGTTTTAGGGACTTCTTTTGGTTCACTTCAAGGCTGATAGTATCTGATTAACCCATCCCAGGTTGTGAAAGGCGAAATGTTAATTGCGAAGATAGAAAAATATTTACTTGTCATCATGTGTCATAACGAACTATAGTTCACAAATCCTCATTAGGACACGATTATTACTGTTTTTCATTGAGTCACGGAAATATAAGGGTTATTTCCTGCTTCGAAAGGTTATATTTAAATAGAGGTACATGCGTTTATTTCTTCACGTCAAGGATAAATAGATATTTCAAGGTAGGATTATCTATTATGTAAATACAACAGGTGGAATGCCCCCAGGTTTTAGTCGTATAATTGAGATTTTTGTTTATCATCCGTTTGTTTTCAATAGTTTGATGGTAATGTCCAGCGTACATGAAGATTATGCTATCCTATTATTTCCTTCTTTACTACTCTTCCCTTATGTACATTAGCTAAGTTTAGTTGTGAATAAGTAGTTTTAACATTGATTTGATGACGATTGGTTGGAAATATTAGGTGAACTGATTTCAAATCCATCAAGTTTGAGCAGAGAAATTGACTCTATATCTTCTAAATCTTGAATATATTGTTCCATATTTATTTGATTTGTGTTGTCTTACCGTTCGTCTAAACAACAACTTGATTTTTTTTCACTCTTTTGCCTTCTCACTTTTTATTCTTGAAGTGTTAGAACTTTAGCTAGCTCCATGCTTTGTCATATTTGACTTCATTTAGTTTGTCTATATTGATCCAGACGTCTCATAACTCCTTATAGTATATTAAACCAGTGATATCTGTGACTCACTTTTTTACATTTCAGTTTTTTCTCCATTTGTTGCCATTCACACCAAATGAATTCTGATATCATATGCATATCCAGGATGAAATGAATTCTTTCTTCTTTTTACGGTACATGGTATGATTAAGAAGCTGTATAGTACCCATGATTATCATGGCAATGTACCAGTCTTGCGATGAGTTAACTCTCGAAAACTACAAGATCTGTCATCGTTTCTGCTTAGTTGACAACTAGCTCGTTTTTCTTCTTTGTTAAAAATGCTCTTAGATCATAACTGTTTCTGGACTTTTTCCATAGAAATGTCGGTTCGCACACAAACATGATGCATAAACTAGAATGCTTCTGTGGGACTTAGATTTGATATTCTACGAGTTTTCTAAACCGTGATCATTCTTTTGTATAGATTAAATAACTAATCCCAAACACAAATTACTCTAATCTGAATTTTAGATTAACTTCATTATATTTGTGTTGGTTTTTATCAAGAATTTTCATGAATTCAAGTATCTGTACACTTATTTTACTTTCATGAGTCGATTGTTTCAAGTCTTTTTATCTACTTCACATGTGCTACTTTGCTGATCCCTGTAGTTTGTTTAACTATGAAACTGTTATGCATGAGTTTATCTGATGGAAGTACTATACATTTATTCATTACACTTAAACTATTAACTCACGGTGAGTGTAATACTATTAAGTCATGTGGTAGGATTCTAGTGAACCGACACAATTACATTTTTCTCATCCATTAAAAATTGTTGGTGACCAATATTGTTCGATAAGGAATCCCTTTGGTTCTCATTTAATTGGTTGTTACTTAACCTAATCTCCTTGCACACTTCTTAAAAAAATTCCACAGCCACAGTCAGGTAACCTTCAAAGCCCTGGGACTCCCAGACGTGCTGTAGGCCCAGGGGCTTCAAATTTTGGAAGTGGAATCTATGGTCCAAATGTTGGTGGCGGAGCTGATTCCCGAGAGTCTGGCTTCTTAGCTAAGTTAAACACGCTGTCACGTTCACGAAGACGGAAACAAGAAGCTGAAGAGTTGGCAGCTGAAGCGCGACAGGCTATGGAGGACCCGTTACTTCCAGCTCCAGTTGATCTCGGTACTGATGGTTATCAGCTGGCCGAGGGTGAAGAACGCTCTATGATAGAACCTCAGTCAAAAGTTAGTCATATCATGCATAAATAAGGGATTTTATTTTGATTTATATAGTATTTATCATCTTTCATTTTGTTAATTTATCTCCCGTTTGAAATATGATATGCTGAAAAAATGACGTTAGCAGAGCAGGTTTGGTGTTCAAAACTTAGTTTCAAACGTTACCTATTTTTAACAATCATAGATTGTAGTAATGTTATTAGTTCTTACTTACGCCTGTTATTCCTCACGCAGGAGCACAGGTCGCTCACCAGCATTCTCCACCCAACTCCGTCCTGGGCAATCCTTTCCAGTTCATCCAGTTGCTATTCATCCTTTTCATATCTGCTTCCTATTCCCGATGCAGTATGTTCTTCAGCTTTTTTCTCCCCTGTTTCACTTCAGGACTCCGAGTTAGAGCTTGCCTCATGATGCAGTCGGATGATTTCCGTGATGTATGTCCTATCCATTCAAACATCTTTTACTAATTTCCTCAGCTGGAAGCTGGTTTGTTCTCTGCCACAATAGGCTGTTGCTGATGGTATCCGGTCAACGAATATTGTGTATCTTGTTTAGACAATTGTTTATAAATACTTGTACTGTTTTGATGATGGTTGTGTTAGTTCTCCAAGTTCCAGCTCCGTACAGTAGAACTGTCTTGACGTTCGTACTGAAGACTCTGACATTGATGTTGGTTGAGAGTTGTTTTGAGTTTCATATGTTCTTCAACTGTAGAAATACTATTCTTGTTTTGCCAATCCTCGCCTTCACGTTTTCATCAATGTTATTAATGTTTGACTTAACAAAAACTGGTGGTTTTTATCTGCGGGTTACTTTTCATCATGAATCGATATCAATTGAAAAGGTGCTTTTTACTACTCCTAAACTCTTCAACGTTGCGGAACCATGAATCAAAACAGGATTGAACTATGTAGGTTCAGTAGCTGTCAATACCAAGGTTTGACTTGATAATTTCGAATAAACTGAGTATTGAGTTGATTTTTATCAATAAAAATCATATATTTGTAGTATCCCAATTAGTAGAAAAATTAAGTTTTTAAATTTTCTGACATTTCGTGACTCAGTGTAAGCCACTTCTTCAGGAAATAAATAACCAACTTAAATTAGCCCAAGTTTAGATAGTACAAATGGTCAGCAAGAATATCAGGTGCAACCAATCAAAAACAGGTCTGATTAAGTTTGGACTAAATGGTATATTACAAATATATCATTTTTATTTATATGTAGGTTCAGGTTTTGTGAAATATAATGTCTTTAGACCATTGAATTGAAATTCAGTGTTCCTTATTTTCAATTTCCATCTTTTTTGATGTAGTACTGTAACCTTCATCCTTTGATAGGTTCACATCTAGCCTTGAGGTATTCGTATACCTGTGTGTATGTGTGTGTGGGACTCTTGAGGAGAGAAAAGGAGGAAAGAAACAAGGTGACGCATTGGTACGAATGTAGTGTGTATTTACATTTTAATAATAAAAGCGATCAATAATAATTAGCAATTACATGTATAAAATTAAGACAATTTGGTGATCAAACTAGAATTTAGTACTGTGAGATATTAAGTTCGTTTTGCTTTGTATGTACATCTGTTAGAGAGTATGAACTAAATAAAAAGTTTTATGGTTCAGTGCAAGGAAGGAGATAAACATGATAGATACCGATTTATTATTCACGTAAATTAATATCTGAATATAATTTCTACATATTTTATTTTACTGATTAATAGCCAGATTTTGAATAAATTGAAGTAAGTAGCATTTGACACTATGAATAAAATACAATTTACAGCACTATAAAGTTTAATTATGCAACCAACGAATACAGCTAATTTATTGAGTCATATCCCCACCGTTGCTGTTACCTTAACGTGGTGGCCGGGCTTGCCTATGGTAATTAATCAATCGGGCTATACTGACTGGAACAGTCGTTCTTCAAGGTCCTACCATGCCAGACAGGTCAGTTGAAGAGCGCTAAGACTAAAAGTAGCAAACCCAAGGCCCGAAGGCGAAGTCGTACTGCTGATTGTACAGAGGTGTGACAGCAGTAAGGTGTTTCCTTCAAACAACCAGCGTAACAGCGATGCTACCTTCCTACAAGAAAGGGTGGGGCTGAAAAAGGTTAACCCTAAAAATGAACACCTCGCGTTATCCCACGAATTTTCGTCGCCAGCCGTAAGGTCCCAACAAGTACGGAGCTAACACAAAAATTGCTCACAAGAAGGTTGTGTGTGACTGACTTCAAGCAGTTGTCCCCTAGGCACTGCGGTCACGCTCTCAGGTCACTGAGATCACCTCTAATCCAATTTACTTTTCAGGGACCTCCGAAAGAACCGTTCCACGGTGTGGGCAACCGGGAAGTGATAACCGCCCTCATACCTCTAACAGCACTCAAGATCACTGTATTCATAATCAATTTCCCTCTTCAATTCCTTTTATTTCTACTTCCTGGAATTTCAACTCTAAACTTCCTCCTTCGGCTTCCTTCTCAACTGTCACCATGGCCGATGATTCTAGTGCGCGAAACACTGTCCCAGGCCTATTAAAACCTCACTTCAAACTACACATTGGGTCCTTCAACGTACGTACCTTAAGTCAAATCGGTCAACAGGCCTCCTTGGCTAAAACCTTGGAATCTCGTATCATTGATGTATGCTGTGTCTCCTAAACACGCATACAGGATCCTAGTGTGATCATTCACTTAACCTCACCCCACCAAAATAGAGCCGACGAGATACACTCTCCGTTTATCTGGTTGGTATCTGACGAAATCTGTGCACGGATTCAGAAAGTTCGTTTGGCTTTTGCCAACTCACGTCATCTATGGCGAAGACGAGATATCCGTCTATCAATTAAGGGACGAGTATACTGCGCAGCAGTTAGCTTTGTTCTACTTTACGGCTGCGAAACGTAGAAGATACTCGCAAGTTACTAGAACTTAATCACAGATGTCTTTGAAATATTGCTTGCATATGCTGGGATCGCCGGACAAGTAATAGTGAGGTTAGATGCAGGGTATTAGGGGATAATGGTGAATCAGTTGATGAGGTTGTTGTTAGTCTTCATCATCATTAGCGTTTGAATCGATATATACTGGGTTTGCGTCTCAATATGAGGACCAACATTGGAACGAAGGTATATCCGGCTAACGAGTCCCAGGTGGGACGAAGCATACATTTCAGATCCTACTGTTAGCCATATGCCAGATATGCTAAAACTCGTAAATAAACTAAAGAGAAAGGTCTAGGCGATCTCAAGATGTAAATAAACCAACAAACATTTACCAGTTGCAGTGTTGAATACCAATTATTAAAGATTACAGACCTTATCTAATCAATTCCAACGAATGATTTATAGAATAGAAAATTTTTATTTGTTTCCCTTACCTTTTATTTTTATTCAAATATATGTATTTTGTTTTGGTGGGTTGACGAAAATAAAGAAAATAATTGCAATTAGAATAAACTGCAATACAACACAATTGGCTTCTTAAAATTTGTTGATCCGGATTCGCATAAATATCTACATAGATTCTTTTTTCTTTTAAAAAAACTTTTCTACTAGGAACATCCATTAGTTCATGATTTATCATGCTCACTTATTGAATGGATTAATACTGAACTTGTAGATGATAGAATTTTAGTACGTGATCTAGAAGCAGACTTATTTGATGGACAAGTATTGCAAAAATTAATTGAAAAATTGCTAAATATTAAAATTAATCATCCAGAAGTAGCGCAGACTGAAATAGGCCAAAAACAACGTTTAAAAGTAAGTTACATTCTTTTTTCTACCAAAAATGACTTGTTGTTTTTTAGACATATTCTTCTTGTTGAATGTTATTTAAGTTGCCACTGTAACATTATGGTTTACCGACAATTAATTAGCTATTATCATCTAACACAAAGGTTTGCTCAAATTTCAATTATAGGGATAATAAGTCGGTAGAATTGTGTCAATCCTTGTAATATAATTAAGGTGTTTTTTTGGTAAACGATCTTGCAAGATGTAGAAACTAAGTAAAATTTCTAGGAAACATACAGTTATCTGTGTTTTGATACTCTCAATTAAGGTGATAATGCACAGATCATTGAGAGTCATCAAACAAACCTAATAAATATTAACGATTATTGAAAGTAGAAAACTGGATTTGAACCTAATGTAAATTAAAATTGTATTATTGAAATCATGAACTGTCCTAAGTTAAACCACCGTTGAAAGTCTGAAAGCACTGAATGACTGTTTCTTCCTAGTATGCGACTCAGCAGTGCGCACCCACCGAAGAAAATGGAAGATGGTCCATGATCCCTCGCTCAGGAATCGAATTCAGGTCCTTCGGTCTCGCGCACAAACGCCTAATTTCTAGACCTCTTAGGCGGGATTGGACGGTGGTAATGTCTAACTGCAATCGATCTACGAGGTTGCGTAACCATCTTCCATTTATTTATTTATTTATTTAAACACATATATATTGGTACAAAAGGGCACCAGGTACATATGCGCCACACTATTTGTGTGTGTGGGCTGTGATACTGCCCGGGTGCCCAAACCGAAGCAGGTGGTTTTCTTAGGGGGCCACACCCCGAGCCTTTGACCAAAAGGTCTGATCCACAAGGCAATGGAGCATCGTGAGGAGATGCAGTCCCATGGTAGCCGTTGACCAATGACAGGTTCGTCCGCCATTCGTTCCATCAGGATACTGGAGCCCATGTGCACCATTGGTTTGGAATCAGGGTTTTCCAACTCCCCTAGGTGGACCCTCCGTGTCCACCAACCCGGTTAAAGCGCCGGACATTCGCTTTTCGTCCTCTCACTTTCGTAAACAACACCCCCGCCACGAGAAGGCAGTGAGTAGGACTTCCCTGGCAGAGGCTATATATTCGCTGGCCATGTGCGAGCATTTCGAGAGGGAGAGTAGACTCTCCCCACTCTCGGCCGTACCAGGGCATTTGGGGGCACCATCTTCCATTGTATTTAGGGATCAACTGCCTCACACCCGACATGATAAAAATTTACTATTTTAAACTTTTTATTTTACTACTACGATCTCAGAGACTACTTACCGACTGAATTTGAACTGATAAGGTTGTAAGTCTCGCAAACCACGTCAACAGGAACGTGAAATGTGTTAACCAGATTATTATTTTCATGAATATTCCAGACCTTAACTTTATTTATACCCTGTATCAGGTAACCTACTTTGCTTCTGTTACATCGTTATAGTCTGGTGAATTAGTTGGGATAAGCCACGAACTACTTTCTAATTTTCACTTGTAGTAAAATAACATGAAGGGCTTTTATCTTGGTTTATGTAAAAATTGCAATAAAAATGAAAATGCCTTTTCATTGTTCTAAACGTCTAAAGTAGTTATTAAGAAAACAGTCTTTTGGTCATCACACAGTGAGAAAAGGACCGCATTGAAGATTTTAAATGCCTATTTTTTTCTATTTAAACTGTGCATAAATATAATAAATGAATCAGTGAGATTTTGCTTTAATCTGGTTTGTTTTTCCGTGACAAACTCAAACAAACTTCTAGCCACTATCCATCTTTGCTTACAATGCTTGTGAATTTAGACTATACCGAGGCAATACGCACAGTATACACAAATGCCAATTAGAGACTGACCAGCTGCAGTCCTAAACATAAATGGGAAGATTCAAACAAACAATACTAAGTGAATCCCAACAAATTACTTTATTAATTGTACACTGAATAATTGTTCAATTTATGAAGTAGCAATGCTAAAATCGATAATTATTACAAGTGATTTTGTCAGATTGTTGTCTTAAAAAAGTCGTCAGTATATTCAGTAATCTAAATTTTCCAAAGGATGCTTTATTTTCTATAGAATTATGTGTGGCTGTAAGAAAAATTCAGTGAATAATCTTTAGTGTGAATATTTTCGCACTCTAAATAACTAAAGTTATACCGAAATAGTTCCATGAAGATAAGTTTAGAAGAAGAATAATTAAACTCCTTAAAACCACTTAACTTTAACAGGCTTCATTACTTCTACTGAAAAATATTTTTGATTTATAATAAACTCTTCGGTTACTAGCTGATAAACGATTTTGAAATCACAAAACCATTTTAGGAATTATTCAAGGTCATCCTTATATTGCAATTATACTTGTAGATTGATATAAGTTTACTAAGAGTATTTTAAATGAATTCAATCATGATTATTTGCGATTTTTCAATATCTTTTCATTTATATTTATTAGATTGTAATTGATGAAATCAATGGTGCTTTAGGCATATCACCTGTTCGTGCTGCCCAACTATGGCCTGTTTCTGCTGTGTATAATCGGGATTTAGTGGCTATACTACGTTTATTGGTGGCATTAGTTCATAAATTTTCTCCAGCCATAATTCTACCACGTAAAGTTCAACTAACTGTTTTAATAGTTCGGAAAATCAATGGTATTTTACAACATAGACGTCAAATTGAACTAGTTACTGATGTTGGAGATGAACAAGGTATATATATATATATATATATATCGTCAAATTTTGCTTTATTCAAATAATTTCCTAATATATGAATGTTTGTCTAAAATATCATATATGTGAAAGATTGGTTTGAGAATTACTACTAACCTAATACTAAGAAACAACAGCTGGATGTACCTGCAGAGTTGATGTTCACCCTTATCAATTTCAGTCCTAAATAACAATGGGAAAATACTAGTAAACAACACCAAGTGAATATTTCGGAGACTATGTTCGTAAAACCTCGTAGATCCTCTTCTTTCAGTCATTCCCATAATTTTTTTGTGTATTTTAGATAATACAGAAACTGATCATGATGCTATAAGTGCATTGGTTGATTGTGCCATACCAGAACAATTGGCTTCATTTCAACAAACTTTAAAAACATTTGTAAATCGTAATTTGAATAAACTGAATCTACATGTTACTGATTTGGAAAATGAAGTAAGTCAACGATCTATATATATATATATATATATATATATATATATATATATATATATATATATAGTAGGCCATATAAGTTGTATGAGATAAAATATCACTAACTGATTACTTGTAAGATTCCAATCTACAATTACGTTTTTGATAAAGTTTGAATGTCTATTACCACTAATCATCATGGTTACTTACAAAAGCTTACATTTCATATGATCTTTTTTTCAAGAGTCCAGGGGAGAATGGAAAAGAATAGTAAGAAGAGCAAGTACTATACATAAATTGATGAATTATACAAGCAAGTGTTAAATAATAAGTGAAATTCATTTATTTAGACACTAAGTTTAACCGGGAATTCTTCGATATTAAATAAACCAAAAATGATTGTAGGGAAAGTGTACATTAAAATTTATAAATAGATAATCACATTGATTTATCATTTATGCTTGTACTAGAAGAATATTTACCAAAAAAAATATCGGGTCTATGTAGAATATCTGACTTTCTCAAATAATATACAGTCAGTCAGTCAGTCAGCTACAACGTAAGACCAAGCACACATATGCATCTTTCCAAGTTGCCATACCTCATTAGCACAACAAGATGAACACTGAATTTATAGAAGTAGTTAATTTAGTGGTGGTAATATATAAAAGAAAGGTTGTATATAAGGATATAGTACAGGAAGAAAGACAGATATGAAGAAATAATATCCATTGTCTTCATGATTCAATTTGTCATAAAACACTGCTTACTACTTACAACTTACCTTTTGTATCAATACTGGTATGTAATATGTGAATTTATCTGAGTTGATTAAATTCGTTTCTTGAATGAATAGACCTTTTGAGATTAGAATAAACATTTTTGTTTTATTTGAATATATTAGTAAATTTTTACCAAAAAATCATTCATTTTTATGATTAATATTTTTTCATAGTTGAAAGAGTGAGTTAATTGAAGCTAGAACACCAAGGAAAACCTGGAAGCACTGGACGGCCGTTTCGTCCTATTGTGGGACTTCTCAGCAGTGCGCATCCACGACCTCACCTCGCGAGATTCGAACCCAGGACCTACCAGTCTCGTGTTCAGTGCTTTCAGGTTTTCCTTGGTGGTCTAGCTACAACTGACTCACACTTTCAACTATGAAACTACTAAATCTCCACAAAAAACCCCTTCTGATTATAATATTTTTTTCGTTTTCTTACAAAAAAATTAATGCTTTGCCAACTTTGTTTTATTATTCTTTCAAATTATGTTTTAAAAGTTATAATTTGAGAAAAAGCGGGTGATTTTAAAGTTTAACTTAATCATTACCAAAATCATTCAGTTTTAAGAATTGTGTATTTTTCACTGATTTATATATAAATCGATAACTGTCATATTATAAAAGTTTTACAATTTTCATCGATTTTATTTTCAAGCAAGTTTTTTTGAAAATAACATTGAATTATGTAAACAAGTTTGACTGTTTGCTATGTTTTTATTATTGTCTGTCAATAAAAGTCAGATTGAAATAGTAGCGGGTCTCACTACTAAAAATTGTCACCTAAGTACATTGAAATTGATTAAGGTTGAATATATCGATAATTTAATTTTAGTATGACCTTAAGTGTAGTCTGGATTCAATTACTGACGAAGTTTTAGGTGTGTATCATTTGACAGTTTTCTTTTACTTAAAACAAAAAGTATCTGTCCAGAACTTTCCGGTTTTCAACCATTCTCTTCGGGTGATGCGTCAATCTATGATGAAATATATGTTTAAATTAGGAAAATTACTTTTCCGTTGCTATTTAATAGCTCTGCCGGTCTGTCACTTTGTTCAGACATTCCATATATCTATGTGAATTGTTGTTTTAGTCGTCTAAAGTGGTATCAGCTTACTGACTTCTGCGGAATATCGGCGTTCACTATAAGTCGTCATAACTTTTCTATTATGTGGACCCTTCATTTCACAAAACGGATTTTAAATGGTTGAAATAATATTTTGTGGTTAGCGTTTTTTAGCAAGGTTCTTTTCCATGGGTAAAATCCATATTATTCTCATAAGATATAATATCCCAGGCATAAAAGTCAACAACCTTAATTTTACTTGGTTTCCTTTCTAATCTATTTTGATAATGAGTGTTAATTTGTTTCAATTTCACTGATTTTCCATTTACCCTCTTTTTTATGCTTTTTTTCGAAGATGAGTGATGGTGTCTACTTCATTTTATTACTTGGTTTACTTGGCAACTATTTTGTTCCACTGCATGCTTATCATATCACACCAACAACAGACGCTCAAAAGTTGGCTAATCTTCAAGTAGCTTTTCAATTAGCTCATGATGTTGAAGGTATTGACTTGGAATATAATCAACCTGAAAATGTATTACGCCACGATTTAAAAGCAACATTACGTTTATTATATACATTATATACTCGATATGGTGATATTTAATAAGAGAAAAAGGACTTATTTATGAGTGAATCTGTATACATCTTTTAACTAGTCATTTCTTTTTTTATGCTGGATTATTATTTTGTTGCAAGAGGCAAAATGCATTTACTTTTCTTGATTACCGTGTGATTTTTCTTAAAGATAATCTGTATTCATCATTCAGTTTATAAATGGTAATCTTTTTAATTCAATTTTATGCTCTCATAAACACGTTTATAAATTTTTGGCTTTATTTGCTTTTATTATGAATTTGACAAAAAAGGAACATTATGATTAGTTTATATTAATTAAGAATCCGTGTATAACATCATTTCATACATCAGTGGATATAAACTGAAGTGCTGATATTAAAACGTATACAATATTAAGGCTCAAAGATAGATGAATGTAAAATATTTTGAGTGTAAAAGCATTGACTGCTGATGAAACGTTGTGTCTTATTGTCACTATGCTTCCATATTTTACGTTGTTAGTTTGTATAATAATAATGATAATAATCCTTATCACTTCTTTTTGCGTTACTATGTTGTTTGACTTATTTTGTCAGCTATACAAGAAATCCACCTTATTTCATGCTATTTTTAACTTTATCAGTTTACTACCAATTTCTTAAAGTTTATATCACGTGGCTCCTTCTGTCTACTCATATTTCTTCGTAGCTATGCTTTAGTTACCGAAAAACGAGTCTATCCTCTCTAAATGGTCTTGATAGATATTTCAGAGATCATTGTCTAGCTTCCAAATACAGTAAACCCACTGCAAGTAATTGGAGATCTGAAACTAGTTCATAAGGTACTCTTTCACTACGCTCAGTATAAAACCTTATGAGTAGTAGGTACGTAAAAAGATATAATACTAATAGGTGGTCTAAACAAGTCGCCCCGTAAGTTAGCTCCAGTTGCTATCGAGATCCTGCATTTATATGGTTAGTGTTGCTTTATGGGACAATGTATCTATATAGTTGTGTAAATTCACGTAACAGTTTATATAAATACACTGAAAACATCCTTGTCGCAAGGAGCTTGGGATTTCGTTTATCTTGTGACTCATAACAGATGTTATCATTCTCAATAACCAATGGGAGTTCTAATTTACCTTTAATTGACTTGGTTGTGTTCATTACCTGCCTGTACATGTTGAGCTTAACATCACTCCCAACCTTCCTTTGTTTATAATTTATTTGATTTGAATAGTACTTATCATTCTAAGTTTGACTTTGCGGATTGAATTTAGTTAGATAACCGCTGAAAACCACGAGGCACGGGATAAATGTTTCGCCCTAGTGTGGGACTTCTCAGAGATGTGCATTCGTGATCCCATGAAGTGTCAGACCTATATCACTGGGGTATCTCGATGGGTTCCTAACCTTCAAGCCACTTAGTTGGAATTCAATGGTTCCCATTTCCAACCTCAACCTATCCGAGATATTGGGCAACCATCATGTCTGCTTTTCAACTTCAAGTGGTATCGTTATTTTTATGGCTTCTCAATTTGCTGATCCCTGCTTCCATTGTGCTGACGTGAAGTCTAACAATTCGAAGTGATATTATTCTCACAACTTCTACAAATCACTTTTGGGTGCATAGATTCTCAAGTTTTAGTGCCGAATTATGGAGTAAACCCCGTAGCGCTTAGTATTGATTATATCGTCATTTTAATGAAGAATGCAGTTTCCATGTTCGCATTTTGTACGTATAATGAGTTGGATGTTCCATATTTCTAATGGTTATTACAAATTACTACTATCATACCGGTTCTAAGCATGTTTAGTAACACTTATCTAGATGATCTCTTGTAGTCAACAGGATATGAACATGAATGAGCTGATTTCCAGCTTATGGTGGTAACAGTGTCTACATCAATGTTATAAATGTAGATAAGTATTTTCCTTTTCGAGTAATACTTATATTACTCACGATTCGGCTTTCAAGACGGGAAAGGCTGTGTCCGAATCGTATCCTAATCTTGAATTAATTATACTGTAGAGATCATTAAAAAATCGCTTACGAGACTGAAGTCATCTATGGGTCGTGAATATAATAGCATGCTACTGAAAAATAAAGTATATACTTATAAGTAATTTGGGATTTTTCTGTTGCATTCTTTCTTATCACCAGCTGGTGTTTAAGAGTTTCCTTCCCTCTGTATTTTTCTGAAGGTAGCACAACGACTAATAAATAACCTCATTATAAGTTAGTAGTACGTTTGCTGAACAAACGAAATGGAAATTTCAGTGTATTACATTCATTAACGCCTCTTCATAATTTAAGTGAAGTAATTATTTATGGCCTACGTGCTCTCAACATTCTGATATGTAAAAATCGTAAACAGGATGTGGCAATTTTCAAATAGATCCCTCGAATGTTGTTACAGGGTTTAGTGATGATTTTATGGTTTCTAGAAATAACTGAAGTCAGTAAACCACCCATCCATCAAATATTAGTCAACATGCATATTCTGTCTGCTTTTTATTTTACCCACTTTATTTGGGCCTTTTAAAACATATAGAAGCTACTATACTGCAAAATCACGCTAATGAAACCTTCGTGATGCATTGTTAGCCATAATATGATTGTACAGAGAATCACGTAACTTTTTACTTGCTGATAATTTATTTGATCTATTCTCTTGTTTCGATTTTCGAACGACCGATAGAGAGAATGTAAAAAGTTTCTCATCGTCTGATCCCACCTAGTCGTTTGCATGCTAACTTGAAGTTCGATTCGAACTATTTTTATGAACGGATGCAAAATAGCAAGCAAATCACTGGAAATTATTAATGGTGGTTGTTTATTTATGTCAAGTTCATTGAATTGGTAGTGCATGGAGTAAAAGATAATTAAGCGGATGTATGAGAGTTGTTACCAGATGACATTTCAACTTGTCGTGAAACTCACCTTTTCCAAAGACATGGTAAAATTTATATACTACGACATCTCCGCTTATAGTGCGAATACATCTTTCCACCCGACTACCTCAAGTTCGTTTGGTTGCCCTAGAAACATTCTAATAGAAGACTCGAACAGCGGTAGTGTCACATTCTGGAGTAAAAGAATCCTCTCCACAGCAAGGAAAGCACGAGGCATGTGTCATTCCATCGCTTCACAGTATCTGCCGACACGGTGACTGAGGAGTCAATCGTGAATCCACTGACGCAGTTTTATTTACTGCCAAAAGGATTCATTAAGATCATGACTCGAAGACATGAGCAGAATTAAATGGCGCCTCACACCCTATTCTCAATAAAGAAATGCCTAAATGACAGATGCTTCCTCGTCAGAACCTATAAAGGTATAATCTGAGGGGTGTAAACTACAGATGATCAGAAACTCCTACGATTTCGAATATTTATTAATCATTGCCTAGAAATTCGTATTGCATATGTCCTTATCTATGTAAATGGTATTAAACTGTGTAGGGTTATTGTATACAAAGGCGACTAATTAATGCTTCGGTGAAATCATATGCTACAAAAAGACTGAAGTGTACAACATCCTAAAATTCTAGTATTTACAGATAAACGCTTAGTGTCTCTTTGGTAATCGACCATTAGCATGTGACGTATTCTAGACTTGTGTTGTGAATGAACATAGACATCATTGGTCAGGATGACAGAGAAATTCCAATAAATTGCAGTTCATCGATGTGTGTGAACTATGTTCTGGTTCGTCTACTCAGGTTGGTTGGGAATGGTTTAGCCCACTGGCTTACGTCGAAGTGAGGCCTAGAAGTTAATACCTAACTCGTCTTATCCTGTCAGGATAACCAAGAGAACTGGCTTCTCTATAGATAATCAGTGATCCACTGAATAATGGCTTGACTAGGGTCCCGAAACACCTCACTATTTCTACAATATTGTCAGAATCCATCTAACTGCAGTTAGTCCTACTGACTACTGAAATTCTTTTAACTTACGTCCATCCACATCTTAAAACTCACAACATGAATGCAACACATTTTTTACGGAAGAAGTTCGAACTATTTGGCTGATTACAAACTATAGTTGTGAATATAATCTTTTTTATAGCTTTTTAATCCGTTTACTCTATCCAAGTTCTGAAATCAGTTCGCACATAACTTTGATCTTGAACTTTGAATGTTATTCTTCAGTTTTGTCCTGGAAGTCCAAAATCTGGAAATCGTATAAACACTTCGTAATCTCTGAATAACTTGAAGCCGCCTAAAGCTATGAATTTCGGTTTCCTGGTTGTTCACCTGAGGGTTGCTAGTTTTTCAATCAACCTTCCATTAGGTAGGAATTCAGGATATGATCACTTTTCCTTGGAAAGAGTGGTAATATCCTGAAACGAGTTCGGAAATTTACTAATACATTACAAGACCATGGAAGGCAGTAATCATGTACCTTCATTCTTGGTAGGCTACAGGAGGATAAGAACTGACTAAATCAACATACCTGAACCTGAATAATGTAAATTTACTTGAAGCTCACCATTACACCTTCTGAAAGTAACCCAAGTGAATCATGTACCAGAGGCGAAACACCCATGTTAGATCTTATTTTCCTGCTTTACAAGTATGCTCTAACTAAAGTGCTCTAGCAGCTTATATGATTGCAGACCAATAGACATACAGAATAAAGTAGTGTGTGAAGAATCATGTACATAATTATGTATCATTACAAGGAGGACAATCGCGAAACTTATCTAGTCTTTTGATTAAATTGTGCTCAATATATGGGGTAGTCAGAATGCTTTATTCGCCAATACGTAAACATGAGTATAGGATATATTACTAGGGTTCTTCTGACAGCATAAATAGAAGAATCAATATTTATCTAAATATTTTACAGAGATGTAGTCTCTTAATGTGTGATACATTTTGTTTTTCATCTCATTCCTAGTCGTTTTTTTAAACTACCGATTTTGATTAAATGCCCCGAAATATTGAATTTTTGATCACCGCGAATCCTAAAATAAATGTGAGTTTTCGTGAACATCGAGATTTAATGAACTAGTTTTCATATTTATAAAGAATCTTACGGAATCTTTGTCATGTTCACACGTGTCTAGAATCTTATTTTTAGCCCTATAAACAAAAACCGGTCAAATTGATTGCGTTTTACATTTATTATGTGCGTTTTTTTATTCATGGTCATGTAGTGAAGCCTGTGGACTTATTGTATATTCAAGTTCTGAAGCTTTTGTAGTTAATAAGCTGCAATTGTCATGATAAACGATCTGTTTGAGCTGCTAAACATGATTTGTAAAAATGTCACACAATACTGACGCTGCTTTATATTAGGCACCTGACGGCAACTTTGTGGTACAGTTACGGTCTAAGTATCGAAACTTTTATTATTTTTTTGTTTCTTAATAGTTTGTACATTTTGTATCTTGAATATGGACGACTGTTCTCATATTTGAATCGTTACTTATATTTTTGAGTCAAATACAGAATGTCATGAAAGACATATTCTCAATGCAACTGTAAAAAAGAGTACAAACTAGGTGTTACAATAGAACAGTAGATATCACAAATGGCCAATTTCTTCCCACTTATTTCTTAGATAATCTTCCGTTTAGCCTTTATATACCCCCTTAAAAGTGTGCTACACCTTCGATCAATCTTGGTTGAATTGAAAGCTAAATGAATTGGTTATCTAACATCTTATCTGTCTTTCTGCACAGAAACGTGATTTTGTACTATCTTTGTGTCTAAGTGTTGTCACATCAGTCTTGCTGTTGTATGATTTAGTGAGATGCTTACTTTCTGTCATACTTTCTATGGTTGCCTATAAATTGTACTTAGATTTCTTCAATTATGAAACAAATCCACATAAAGGCTTTTGCTACCAACAAGTCTGATTAGTCAATGGTTTTTAGACGAGTTTATCTAGAGTTTACAGACCATTTTAACGCTTGGTCCTAGCAAGAAGGTTCAGAAACCGCGATCTAATAAACTAAAGGTGGGGTCCCGTTTTTCTCATCGAGTGGTCAATGACTGGAACGCTTTACTAGAACAAGTGGTATCAGCACCATCAGTGAACTTTTTCAAGAAGAAGCTGGACCTTCACTGGAAGGAAATCTGTCAGGATTAACACAGGTTCATCAACCTGCTATCGTTATTACTGAAGACTGTATATCTAGTTTGATTAGTGCTGATCTCATTACTTCTGATGTATAAAATCATAAAGATATCGGATAACTTGATATACAACCTATTCATTTATGGCAACTTTTTGCATTTATGCTTACCCGGACCAGTATCAGCCTTGGGCATTTATAATTGTCTGATACTGTGGAAACACGAAAATTGAGATGTTTTATATTCGGAAATTAGGACTAAAAATGAACCTTGAATTTCCAGATACGTATTATTAAATGCAACGTGGTGCACTTTACGAGTTTATGCAAAATGCACAGTACATATAAGATCCTTCTAAAATTGTAGGTATCAATGACCTGGTCTGTATAAAAGGAGAACGCTGCAAATGTCATCCTTGAACAATTATTGGAGCTAAATTTCAGACCTAATATTTACAACTTACATGTATATTTGAATTAAAAAAGGGCGTAACGGTGAGTTTAATGTCATTATTATAGCTTTATAATTAGTCTCAACGATAAAGAAAGTCTAGACCACATATATAAAGGATTTATGTCTTAACTCGGGAATTCGTTGCGTTTGTTTTTATGATAAACTTATGTAGAGCAATGGCTTTCGATATTCATTTGTAATCTTTCATTGTTTTGCCTTGATAAAAACTTATGAAATGGATTACAATACTCGCTGAGCATCAGTTATTTCATCTTTTTACGGTTTCACATAAATTATTTTATACCAGACGATTTTATGAAATTTCAGGCTAATGACGTGTTTGCTGATGTTATTAAAAAAGATATTTCAGAAGATTTTGCCGTCAAACTGGAGGAACGTGTTCTTAGTTTAGCTAGCCAGAATGCTCTAATGATGACGCGCTCATAATATATTGCAGCCTTTGATCTAAAGCCACAAGTAATGAAATCAAATATAGAGTTTGACAGTAGGCCAGTGGTTTTGTTGTACTTTCCAACTTTATAGAATGTTGATATTTATTACTTGGTTTAAACACAGGTAGTAAACCATAATGACACATAAATTCCCTGAAGATAGAAAGTTAGTAAAAAGAAATGATGATCAACTTGCCGATCAATGATGCTGAGAGTAACTCTATACATCAGAGGTACTTAAGGTGGCTTAAAAAGAAGGATTAATAACATGCTACCGACGTTAGTATAGTTCTTTTATTTGACAGTATTCAGTGTTAATTACTTGTGTAGCCCGTCTTTCTTCAATAATAGCTTTGTTGAAAGCTTATATTAAGCGCTTGCGTTTATTTTAAAAGTCTTTTGTCGTTCACTGCTGTGTCATTTATAGCCGTGTTGATTGAACGACAGTTAAGTGCAAAGGCAAGTGGTTTTAAAAAGTCCACAAAATATAGTTTTTCACGAAACTGAAATTGTTGATGGGTCTCATTAGTGCTTACATCATGTTGTTACTATAAGAAAAATTGATACACAGAAAAGCACTTTCGAATGATAAGTATGTCCACTTGGTTTCGGCTCATCATAACTACGCTGTTTAAACTAAATGAATAAATATAATATCCAGAAAGCTAAACAACCGTCTAAATTAACATTGGAGTGTGAAAAAGCACCCAACCAGCTTTATAAAACAACGTACATCTGATTGATCTACACTATAGGAAGTTTAGATTGTTCTATGTTGAACTTCGTCCACGAATACGTTTAAATATACATGTTTTCAAACAGGAAAAACGGCGGTATTATTAGAGCTGAGCACAAAGAATGTCTCACATAATTAATCAGGAAAACCCTTTTATTTTAGTGTGTATAAAGTGCAAAATAATTTTGTGACGATTCTGTCAAGCGACGATATTCAGATAAATACTATTAAGGAATTTTTATCTTTACTGTACGCTTTTATTGTCATAACTTATTCGTTTCAGGCCTATTAAGAGTATCATTGGGGCGGGTAGTGAGCAAAGGCATCAGGGCTTTATAAACTATTTTTAAACAATGAGAGTAGGCTATAGTGTATTTTTATCGTTCGAAGAGGGTTTCCGTTTGAGGCTGTAGACGTATTACTGTAAGGACCAAGGCAAATACTATTAGATGACTGTGAAATATAGGGTACAATGATCAATTTTGTGGCGATATGCTAGCGAACTCTGCTGTAAAAGGTTCTAAGGCTTATCATAGACTGTCAAATAATGTGTCGTCTAACTTACATGTTTTTGTGTGGGTATATTTTTTTAGCTCCAATAGGTTCCATGGGCTACGAAATGGGTTTGATATTGTTGTGCATTAGCTTTGTCATGACTCCTGTTATTAATTTTAAAAGGCCGTCGCCAATTTGTTGTGACTTTATCCTCGATTTTATCACGTGATTTGTTAACCAATCAAAATACGACCTTCGAAAACCAGAGAAGTCCCATGCAGTGTATCAATAAATTGTGTCTATTTAGATAGTCATACCTAAAAGATCCAAAAAGCACGGATATATTGAGAGCGATTGGTGGAGAAACAAAGATAAATCAATAAACTGATACTGATGACAATGCGAGCTGAAAAAAACAGCACGAACAGTTAAGAAAATCCGGATTATAAAGTTACGAATCCGTTTAAAATTCTACGAAGTAACTATCATGAAGTGTTTGAGTGAATCTATTTAGAATGATAAAAATCAGCAAAGAAGCAAGCCATCATTGGCAGCCAAATGATACTATGAATAATGTTGAATGAAAAGATGTGGTTTGGGTTCTCGAAGCTCTGTGTAGTTTCGGATTTGAGCATTTCGGTCTCTTTGAGAAAATTCTAAGAATAGAAAGTGGTCAACACTAACACTGGGTTTCCATTTCATAAATTCTTCAGATAACACCTATTCCTTGGTCATAACTTCCTGAAGTGGTGAACTTTTAATTACCTAACAGATTATATATTTCTCTGTTTTAGCAAAGCAATCTATTTACCTTTGTGTACATGTTTAACTGTAAAAAGAGGTAACGTAATTATCTAGCTGAATTCTATCTACTGCATGAATAAGATGACTTTCGCTAGATTTTTGCGCCTGCAAATCATTCGAGTTTCAACTTCTCGTGGAGAGTAATGATGACCGATTGTAAGTGTATATCCAAAATTTTAAAATTCAAAGTGCTTGAAAATGGTTTATCGTTTTTTGTTGAATATGATTATCATAAAGTGAATGTTGTTCAGTATCTGGTGACAAACGGCCACAACGATTGAATTTTAAGTTCCATATAATTAAAGCAGTATTTTTCATTTGCAGTCGACTTAAAAGTTTTTTAAAAGTTCTCATGCAAAATTGATTTCACTGAAAGAACTGCTGTGACTCAAAGTGGCCTGGACAGCTGTCATATTCTAGTTTCCATCTTTTAATGTACCATACACTGAAGCTATTAAATGTTGACGTGTAACTTCCTAACTAGAAACAAAATTCTGTCATGTATTCGACCTTTTTCACATTACTGTTTTTTTAAACTGAAATAAGAGCGAAAATCATTATTTTAATTTATGCTTTCTTACAGAATACTCTACATCTTTAGGGTGGAAGTTAATCTACTAAAGTAATTTAAAGATAGCTAGCCTGATTGATAATTTCCACATCTATTTGGATTTACCTAGATGAATCCCTATAAATCGTTGTTTAAGTAATACTGTATGCTTTTTAATATTTTAGTAACAAATCGATTATCATCAGCTTCAATTCAAATAATATATTCGTTATTTTTTATTTAACAGTTTTAACATGGGTGAAACATAAACGTACAAAATTAGATTATTTGACGATGTTTAGTTAATATGTATATCTTTGGAGTTATATTAAAGACTTATTATAACGTTATATTTACTAACGTATACAAATATTTCTATTCTGTTAACTTAGGAGTAAATTTTATGAAAAGTTTCTTATATTTCTATATTACATGTCTTTTGTGTAGGGTCAACTTGGAATTGAAGCTTTAAACTTTCACTAAGATGATCCCAACACCTGGGCAAAATCCTTGGGGCACTCCAGGTTCAGGAGGAAATGCATTTCTACAAAGCAACAAACCTCTCATAGCTGATTTAGCGCTTGCTGCCCTTAAAGAACGTGGTGAGGTGAAGAAGAAAAAGCTATGTCCACAATTTCGAACAGATCGTTCATTATGTCTGATGACAAAAAAGAATCCCCTTAGAAGAGTTTGTATATGTATAGTGGATGCACGGTATCCTTTGGTTTAGTAAATTTGAATTTGTTTAATGTATTAAGTATAGTTTTTCTTGTCCAAATTACGAAAACAGATAGTTATGAAATCTATCTTCTATAGCCTTTAGCGCTAACAGATGAACTCCGTCATACATGCATTCTTTTTATGTATCATTGTCTAGCTAGTTTAAGAATCATCACGAATTTCTTCAGTGACAATATAAATTTGAAAACAAGGTCCCAATAACTACGAAATTGCCTATTTATTGACAAGAACACTGCCATAGTCTACCAAGATATGGGAATGTTCTATATGTTTCAGTTTTACCACGCATTTAGAGCTACTCATCACAATATTTAGAATAATCTTTCACATTCCTTATTAAATTTTTAATCCTTATCTCTGTTCGTCAAACATATAGAGAATTTACTAGATTTTATAAAGGTATTTTATCAATATCATCATATCTTGCCAGTAAATACATATTAGTTTATTATAATTTGAATAAGACATGAATAATAGATAAATTGTTATTGTAATAATTGTATGTTTTAATGCTGAGATTATATAAGGGATCAGACAAAACTCATTTCAAGTTGTAGATTTATAATTACAGTGAAATTCATACACTTGTTCTCAATAGATGTAAAATGATTTGTTTTTAGCCTATCTATATATTAAATACTATATAGACTCTATAGCTTCTTATTGGTATGCATCTGCCATGGATACTATATAATAACAATGAATTTAGTTTGAAGTGGAAAAGATGATCGTTGAAACTAATAGATCATTCCAACTTTATAAATTTATTCGTAGAGGATTGTATTATACCATTATTGATATTCAGGACTGAAATCTTTTCAGTCTTTCTTGCCAAAATCGCATCCTCAACGGATGTCTGATTATTACTATTTGTTAGAGTATTCTGGACTCAGAAGGTTAGTAGATAATGCGATCGAGTTTAAACAGACAGGCAGTGGGTTTGAGTCTGATACTTATTATGATTACTAAGATTCAGATGTATTCAGCTGATGAGTACCAAGTGGGATGAAATACGCTTCCTGGATTCCAGGGTGGTTACAGTTCAAATACACTAAAATTTTATTAACTTGTTATAGTTTTACTTTGCCTACGTATTTAGGCGTGTTCAAATAACATTGTGTAATAAATTATCAGTTTTATGTTGGAGAAAACAAATCATATCCTGTCACTTAATCAGAATTCGGTCATTAAGTAACTTGTTGGTTACGGTGTTAGTAGTTTTTTTAACCGATGTAGTGTAAACAGTATTTTTCTTACTGTTTCACTAGAGTATAAAATAGTTTATAGGTAGTTGGTATTAAATGTAACTTTCAAAATGAGAAAAAGCTGAGTTGTGATGAAATTCATCTTTTCACATTCAGCTGGTCTAAGCTCATGATGTCTAACGATTTTTGCTTACTAATTTTGACTAATTTGAATAATGTGACGATTTATAAGCTTAATTATTTGACGAACTGCCACAATCACTTCACTTCAGTCAGTTGAATATATACTACGTTATAGTCAGAGTATGACTATTCAGTGCTGGTGATTATTCTGTAAACTAGTTCACTCTTTATTTTGTGATTTGAAAAGCTTTATTTTGGAGCTGTTTGTTGGATTTTCTGCATGTGAACAATAATAATTACAAATACACATAAACACTTTTCTGATTAAAAACATGACAGTTTGTCTGGAGCTTAACTGCATATTGTTTAGCTATTCAGGTACAAATGATTGTTTATAGTATAGTTCCAAAATGATTCTATAATGATCAATATATTTATTGAAAGTCTTTTATACCAGACAAAATATTTTCATTTTAAGTTTTTGATCAAATATCCTATTAATTGATTTTCTGTTTAGCATTATCTAATCTTCTTGGGATCAGAGATTTTTATTATTTTATTAATCCAAGTCATTATCTTGTAGTAAAATTAAAGTTTATTACATTCTATTTTTGTTATAACAAATCGATAATCTTGTATGGTGAATAGAAATAATTTTTTTACCCATGGTGCACAGAATGTATAACACAAAATGAGGTTGTTCAAAATATGTGCTTGTGTGCTTATCTAATTGTACTGGTACATACGTATATGTATATTATTGTGATCTATACTTACTGAACTAAACACATGCGAACAAATTCAATCATGTTCCCTTTCAAATCGATTTTTACAAACGAATATTGTGGCTAGGCAATTGTGGACAGAAATCATTTGGGTATGTTTGAAAAAACAAGATTTCGTATAATAATAAGCCAATAGGAATCTAGTATTAGGATACATAAAATACAAACATGCCTAACAACAGTTTTGTTCATCTGCGCACTGATCGATGTTGAAAAATACATTTTTTAAGTAAAGATGGGATACGTAACTTCTTCCAAATTATGGAAAAGTTTATTCTTGAAATTCTTATTCAGGAGAATTTGTGAATGAAATCAGTGATGCATGGTGGCTAGCTGTGGAATCCAGGATTGGCGTTTCGTCTCATTAGGAACTTATCGGCTGGGCTTACCAGCATGTTAGAGTTGATTTTCACTCCAGGACTGGAACCCAGTATTGTTCGCTTAAAACGCCATCACGTCCTGGATTTCACTGCTAGCCACCATCCATCTTTGCTTATAATGCTTGTAACTTACGGCGATATCAAGGCGATCCTCAAAGAATGAACATATTCCAAGAAGAGACTGAAAAATTGCAGTCTTAAACATCAATAGAAAGACTAAAACAAGAAATACAAAAATGAATCTATAAACGAAATGCTGAATCAAAAACTGAAGGAATTGAAAATATGTTCTCTTGTTATTTCATATATGCGAACAATTTACAATCTTCAAGTTTTGAATTGCAGCAACACTTTAAGTTGTGAAGTATTTACACACTACAATATGCTATGTGTAACTAGTGATCTGCAAATCAAAAAATGGAAAATAAGCAAGTTGACAAAACAATATTTTGACTAACACAAAGGAAAATGTGTTTTCAACTGCAGCTGTACTGAGTTTTATTTATAAAGTTCAAATATTATGTGAAATATCATAATGATTAGGTTACATAATCCTCTACAATATCTATCTATTGACTTTGATATTCAAAGAAATGAATGGGATTAATTTCAGTGTTCTAATTATGTTTCGTTGAAAAACACAAACCATTCCGTTTAGTTAAGAAATAAATGATATTACAAATGATACCTGGTTAGAGACATAAGCTAAGCACACTAGGTTTTATGCTAGTTGGTGTTACTCAATGAAGGCGCATTTTCAATCTTGAAGTAGGTGATGCCACATTTGAACTTGGTAGGCATTAAGAACTAGACAAAATAATTAACACATTGATTCATAGAATAAAAATAAAGAAAATTCAGCAAAAATTCTCTTTTGGATTCAACCTCCATTTAATATTTTAAATCCCAAATTATTTTATAGTGCAATCTCTTCTATCTTCCTGTAGAATTATGCATTTATAAAGCAACTATAAATACGAATGTACAGCTTAAGTAAATGATTTTGTCAACTAGACAAAATAATAATGGTGATCAATTAGCGCAGATATCGGATGCGTTAGATTTCTTGATAGATATGATCTAATTTTGCCGATCTTCTCCAAACAAGCTCTTTTAATTCAAGGCCTAATAATGTTATTCAAATATATTGCACTGCTTTTTGTAAGTCACTGGGTTCAAGTATTCTTTAGTAATATTTTCTAAACTCCAGAGAAACATGGTGTTCCAAGTGGTTTAAGTCATATATTTTTTCCATCTGTCCATAATTAAAATCAAAGTGTGATTTGCATTTAATTATTATTATTATCATTAGCTTTATTCAATATTATATTTTTTGGTACAATATAGAATTCTCAGTGCACTGTATTTCAACAATTTTCCGTTTCTTACTTCTTGGTCGATCCTGACGACAAATATTGAATGATCGCCAGTTAGAAGTTAGCAGTTCAGTCAATCGATATCTAAATAATGTACATAATTTTCGCTACATATTGCCAGCAACCACGATATCTCTGATTGGGCCTTTGCAACTTGTACTGCGAAAAGTTGTACACTTTTCAGAAACACACCTGAATAGGTTATGCGATTACTAGCCATAATAATGTATGAAAACAGACAAAATTAGATAACTTTTTGAATTATCTTGACGGCAGGAACAGGTAGCCCGGATTTTCAGACAGGCTGCTTAAGTAAATGATTTTGTCAACTAGACAAAATAATAATGGTGATCAATTAGCGCAGATATCGGATGCGTTAGATTTCTTGATAGATATGATCTAATTTTGCCGATCTTCTCCAAACAAGCTCTTTTAATTCAAGGCCTAATAATGTTATTCAAATATATTGCACTGCTTTTTGTAAGTCACTGGGTTCAAGTATTCTTTAGTAATATTTTCTAAAACTCAGAGAAACATGGTGTTCCAAGTGATTTAAGTCATATATTTTTTCCATCTGTCCATAATTAAAATCAAAGTGTGATTTGCATTTAATTATTATTATTATCATTAGCTTTATTCAATATTATATTTTTTGGTACAATATAGAATTCTCAGTGCACTGTATTTCAACAATTTTCCGTTTCTTACTTCTTGGTCGATCCTGACGACAAATATTGAATGATCGCCAGTTAGAAGTTAGCAGTTCAGTCAATCGATATCTAAATAATGTACATAATTTTCGCTACATATTGCCAGCAACCACGATATCTCTGATTGGGCCTTTGCAACTTGTACTGCGAAAAGTTGTACACTTTTCAGAAACACACCTGAATAGGTTATGCGATTACTAGCCATAATAATGTATGAAAACAGACAAAATTAGATAACTTTTTGAATTATCTTGACGGCAGGAACAGGTAGCCCGGATTTTCAGACAGGCTGCCTTTTTTTGCCATATTAATTTATTTTGAGAAAGTCCCTCATGAATACATTCGAACTGGATAGCATAGATGTTTTACCAAATTGAAATTGTTGTAAAGAACAATTAAGATAAACTTAGTAAATTGATTGTCTAATAATGAACAGATTTAAACATTTAATTTAACAGTAATAATAAAAGTGATTGATAAGCTAGGTGATTTCTTAGATACTGAAGATTCATTAAGGGGTTTTAAGAGACGCTTAAAATACTTAGTAATTAAGAGTTAAGATGTGTAGAAGGTATTCTCCATCAATCGATCTCAGTACCATTGAAAACTAGGCAAGCTGTAGAGCTGCTTTGTTCGAGTATGGGTTTCTCCACAGCTGCTTATCTAATATCTTTGAGTTTTATGGTGAACGATTAGCCAATAGAACTATTGCATTGCAGTTTGTTTATACACATTTATGACATCAACCAATTTGTAACAAAAATAAGTTGGGCTGTTTCACGAATTAGCTGAGGTAGTAAATCTGAACCACTGGTTCTGAAAATCGTCAGTTAAATGAGGAACTTTAATCACAAATATTGACTACTGAAGAGTTTCATATTAGGACGAAATAGCTGTCCATTACTCTTTGGTTTTCGATGATAGTGAAATCGATTCTTGACAGACACCTTTTGAAAATTAAAATGATCCTCACCAAACTACTTAATCAGTATATATATCTAAGACTGTACTCCTTAATAATATATATTGGTTAGACCATTCGAATACTTTATATTAGCAACGATTTTATGTAACTGTTTGGCACTGGCATTCAATCATCCTTACCCTGGAGAAGATTCAAATGCCGTAAATCAGGTTTTGGTAAGTATGGTTTTTTTAAATCTAAAACGTTTTTGGCTGTTACTTACAAGCATGTAATTTGATTTTTAATTTCCAAGTTATAGTAAATGTCAGTCTTTTTTTTATAAGCGAAAGCAACATATACAGAAAACAGTACAGTAATACCTATTTGTCCGAATAAGTAAGGTGAACAATAAGTATTTATTGTGATTGTTCTGAATTAGGAATCTTCAATTTATTACTGAGACTCTTGAGAACATCTAAGTTTTAAAATCCCGGAATGTACATGAGTGCTTTAATTGTCATCAGATTACTTTGAAACTGTAACTAAGTTACAAATAAGTTGCCATCACACCATACCATATTTTTTGTCTAAGTGCCTAAATATGAAATGATTGAATCATTATATGTAGATATTATTGGTGAAATAAGCGAACTTGTCACTCACTCTCAGAAAAACGTCTACTCGAAAACAATTTAACCACTAATTATCTTCAAGTCACATGAATGAAATAATGTATTATAATACTAAGATGTGATTCGGTTTGTCCAAAATTTTAGGTTCACATTTTCCAACTTTGTAAAGATTGCAAATACTTTTCATGTTTTTCAGACTTATTTTGTTTGATTAACTATGTATAAAAACTACACTCTCTTGCAACATATTTCATGGGCTAATCTATACAAAATTCAAGTTATCATGGTGGTTTACAATACCTCGCTTCTCTTTCGTACTTTGAAGGAATAAAATGTAACCATATTGGAGTTCAAATGAATCAGGATAAAAACAAGTGATATCAAAAATACATAAATAAAATGGATATAAGATTAAAATTTATGGCAACTGTACATATTCTGAATTGGTAGTTATGTGCTGTATGTGACCGAGCACATGGCATTGAGGAAAGCGACTGTTATTATCATTACTATAGTCTTTTCGTATTATTGAATTATATCATGTATAAACAGTTTCAGATTGAAGCTTACTATGTTACTTTCGCATAGAGTATCTGATTTTCAGTTTTCCTTGGACGCCTATAGTTATTATCCATTCAGTTAAGAAATTTTTCCGATGATTATACTTCTAGAGATGCAATATAACTACTAAATTTCTAAAATGCCCCTTAAATATTACCCTAACATTCGTTTTTTCAACATATTTAGTGGATTTATTTACATAAACGAACTTTTATATTTTACTTTTTTGTAGGAAAAGGTTGAACTTGCATTTGTTATAATTTTTACAACTGAATCTGCTTTAAAAATTATTGCTTATGGATTTGTCCTTCATCAAGATGCTTATTTAAGAAACTTTTGGAATGTTTTAGATTTCAGTATAGTCTTAATTGGGTATGTTAGCAGTTTATCCTGATTCAACTGTATTTTATTTTGCAGAATTTTCATGATCATATTAACAGTCCTTCTTAGTTCTACAAAAATCTTATCACTGAAAGAAATCTTATACGAAGAGCATAAATCTGTTCTAAATTGAAAATCAAAAACTAACATAATAATATGCATCATTTTTACAAGACCATTGGACACGACAAATAAGAAATCACAATTTGTAGATAACTATTTCATCTGTGATGCAAAACTGAGTAACAGGTGCACAACTAATTAACAGTAATTAACGACCAGTAAAACATATATCAACAGTTTTAATGAGTTAAATCAAAGCATAACAATCAAGAAAGTAAAGAAATTCCAAAACCTGAATAATCAACAAATGCACAATATAAATCTGCATAATAGTCCATCACGAAATAGTTCTGAGTTAAGATGGTGGTCAACAGGAAACCCTGGACCCGGGTTTCGTGCTACTTGGCACTCTTCAGCAAGGTGTACCTGTAATCTCGATCAGCACTAAGAAGGACTTGACACGCATGACATTGATCACCATCCAGTGATCAATCAATTGTGATAGTTCTGAGTGTTTTACGTTTCTCACTTATCTTCCCATATATTAAACACAATTTTATTTAACAATCAAGTAATTTTAGTTTGTAATTGAAATTTAAAATATTTTAACGAGGAAAGACCTAAAGATACTGAGTTGTACTAATTAAAGTTATTAACAGAAATTATATACATATATATCTGTTCGGTCTATTTTGAAGTACAATATGAGCGTTATAGATCGGTGTCTAAATAACAGTCTTCATAACATTTCTCTAATGTTTTACAACAGAAAAATCTATAGATATACTCATGTAATTGATAATTCACTTACGTTTCAAAGGTCAAGTTCGAATGTTCTTAATCGACGTGAATATAAATCTACTGTGTTACTAGTATTAAATCATCGAAACTCGTTACTTAACAAAATATTTTTAATAATGTATTCAAGTTTGTCAGATTCTTTTACAGTTTTCTACGTAAAAAATGTAATAACACTAACTTGTTGAATATTTTGTTCTTTCAGTTTATCATCGAAAGCATTGGAAAATATGAATATCGATGTAAAAGCACTTCGAGCATTTCGAGTGTTACGACCATTGAGACTACTTTCTGGTTTACCTAGTAAGCGATTAATCCAGTATATATAAATGAGATTTTTAAAAACTAAACATTGCCAAAAGCTTAAATTCCCTTAGTATTGTTTGTTTGAATCTTCCCATTGATGTTTAGGA
>NC_031495.1:16222458-16259779 GCF_000237925.1 Schistosoma mansoni
CAATGGGAAGATTCAAACAAACAATACTAAAGGAATTTAAACTTCATCCCATTGCACAAGTAAGTGGCTATCAGGACTCAGTAGCCGAGTGGATAACGCGATAGCGTTTGAAGCGAAAGGTACTGGGTTCGAGTTCCAGAGTGAACATCAACTCTGAGAGCAGGTACATCCAGCTGATGAGTCCAAAATAGGACGAAACGCGCGTCCTGGATTCCACTGCTAGCCACTATCCATCTTTGCTTACAATTGCTAAAAGCTTCTAGATTTCTATTATACTTTCGGACAATCTCAAATGATTTTTGACTTATTAAGACATTGACTTTTCAAGCCCAAATTACTTCATTTACTTCATTTTTAAACATAATAGTTCTGTTTTAAACGGGATAATTTTATAGAAATTCGTTTCGCAACGGTTATGTTAGATAAAAATATTTTTAAAAATTTTACAAGTATTAATTTGTATGTAGTTTGATTTATTAGAAGGTATACAAATTTTGCTGAAACGATAATGTTCTTTTGAAATGATCTTATTGTGTATCTCTCACTGAACAAAATCTGTTTCTTTGTTCATAAATAATTTTTATTTTTTTCACAGTTAATTCCTTCTAGTCACAAAACCACTTCATTTTTCTTTCTGATTTTCCACTCATATTTACCGTATTGTAATTCTTATTAATCTTATTCAGGCCTTCAGGTTGTGCTCAACTCTATTATCACCGCCATGGTTCCGTTGTTGCATATTGCATTACTTGTGATTTTCGTTATTATTGTCTATGCAATTGTTGGCCTTGAATTATTTCAGAGCAAATTACACCTAACCTGTTATAGAAATTCAACACATAAAATTCGTGAGTTTCTCTTAAGAAATAAACAAAAATATCATCATGTAATCAAATATGTATGTGTTGGATAGTTTGACAATCTTTTTAAGTCACGTATTTTTAAAGTGTGTGAATAATGCTGTACGGTTCATTCTTTTTCACTTATTTTTACCAACCAGTCATATCTAATCTGTGTATTACCTATCCGTTAGTCCTCGTGCAAAGTTTAGGACATGACACAAATACTACTGAACCACAGTGGTGATAATACAGTAGTTTTCGCAATAAAATTTATGGATATCAAACTCAGTACAACATCTAACATACACATTATTTAGTAAGAAAAACCATGTTAGAAGATTCAAAAGAAAGTTACCATAATTTACACTTTTTACTAAGGTTCCTTAATTTTTGGATCTAAAGTTGAAATCCCTTACAATATATCAGCAAATGGTGCTAAAAAACATTTAGTATCATTAGACGCCACATGGAATATATCTTTCTTCTCAAAACACAATAACGTCAAAATGTAGCACATCTAGCGTTGAATCACTGGAAGGAGTGACCATATTTCAAATCGATTCACAAAATTCAGTCAACACAGAGGGCTAAAAAAACAAGACATAGGTTACTACTTGATGACCAATCAAAGTATTTTATTCATTCATTATTACGTTACAAAAAAACGGAATGAATAAAGTTTGTTTCATCGGTGGATTAGATGTTGCATTTTCCGTTTTCCTCTTGTTAACTAAGATTTTCACTTTGGTTTTGAGGAGGAGTGAAAATAAATAAAATCCCCTTGAGAATGATGTTGGCCACAGTTTTAATGAAAATTGATATTGAAAAGTTGCAAAAATGAAGTGCTCATGTGAATTTACGATGTGAAGGTATGAGAAAAAGTAATAAGGACAATTTTCAGTATATTCTAAACATTTTATCGCACAGTGACTGGTAATTATAAGAAATGAATTACTCCCTCTGTAAATGAAGTCATTATTTGTAGATAATATAATGCGGTATAAAAGCAACATTGTGATTTATATTTTCAAATATTCATCATGTTTTACTCTATCATATTATCTATTTATTAAATTTAGATATTGATCAGTGGTAGAATAGAGGACTAGCATTTAGTTCTGTTTAGGACTCAACATCTAAACATCCCTTCATCACAGCATCGTTGTTCACAATGAGATTCGAACCCAGGACCTTTCGCTTTTCAACGTCAAATCGTTTTTCACTGAGCTATCGGATGTCTTGGATTCCACTATTAGCCACCACTCAGCTTTAATATAGACTTGTGACTAAGTAGCATAACCGACACGATCCTCTGAAGATCCACATATGCCAATACAGACTGAGTGATTACCTAAACTTTTTATTATCGAACCTATTAGAATAAACTATTTGTAAGTTACTTCTCAAATTCACTTAAAATTACCATCAAAATAATGGAAGGAAAGGTATTTCTCTGTCAAATTAGTTTATTAAAATTGCAATCGATGACTAATAGTTTAAAGTTTTGAAATCCGTTTGTTTATAAAGATTCTTTGAAAGTTTTCATTATCGTTGAATATCGAACACTTGTTCACGTTTAATAGACAAATAAATCTACTTTTTGGTATGATACAATATGGTATTTTCAAAACTGGCAATACAACTATTTTTGTCTTAACATAGGATGATTGCATGACATAATTTAAGTAGGTACTCAATATTGTACAGTCCAATATTAATAAACTCTATTACATAACAAGGGTTTCTCTATTTGCAAGTGAAAGTAAACTAAAGAAATGCTTATTAGCTGTATCATGTACTGTATATAAAATAAATACAAACAACGAAGAGTTTTAGAAAAGTGATTAACTATTTTATATCAAGCAACTCTTCAGATAACCATAAATTGAATAAATCAAGTAAATTTCAGTTCACTAATATACTAACAGTTGCCTATATTGAGTTTCTGCATTGGTGTTTTCAGGTAGAGTGATAAAACCCTGTCACATTGTTTCTAACAGTAAATGATTTATTTTAATATAAAAAATTATGTATTTCAAGCTTTTTTATGAGAATTTTTGTACAACAAATTCCTGTAGCTGAAATGATGCCAAATCCTCGACCATGTACTTTTGAAACATCATCAATGGGATTTAAATGCAGTGAACTTGGGCCAGATTATTTTTGTGCAGATATGTATGGCAAAGAAGGAGAACGATACACTGGTCCTGAAGGTGGTATTGTTAGCTTTGATAATTTTCTGTATTCTATGCTTACTGTTTTCGTGTGTATTACAATGGAAGGTTGGACTAGTACTGGATATTATGTAAGTTAAATATCTACTCATGCTTATTACGAATGCAATCAGATAGAATAATTTAATAAATAGTTTGTTCTGTCATTTTGTGATATAGAATAATATAATTTGTTTATGAGGTATCGTATAATTTTATGAAAAAAACACTTTGGAGTACACTTAGTTGTACACGCAGTATAAGTATAATCGAGTTAATGACAAATCGGGAGCAAATTACTTAATTTATTTTTCGTAAAATTATAATATTTGTTTTTCATAATTAATAAGACAAGTTGGAATGATTATTATCAATGAAGTATTTATGTTGTATTTGAATTATTATTCTATAATCAGATTATCTAAATTTGATAGGTATCTGATGCTATCGGTTCTTGGTGGCCTTGGATTTATTTTGTAACCCTTATCCTACTTGGTTCATTTTTCGTTATGAATCTTGTACTTGGTGTACTAAGCGGGTATGTAATTAATGTGATAAAATTTATTTCTATTACTACTATCAAGTAATTTTCAAACAATTATATAATTTTTAGTATTGGATTCATTGACTATATCAATTAAATGGTTGTAAGCATTCATAATTTATGAGTACAACCAAGTAAAAAAAGAATTCGACAAACTTTCCATAATTGTAATTAATTATATATTTACCATTATCTATCATTAAATGATGACGAATTTGTATTATTTAGTGTTTTGATTCAAGATAGAAGTAAATATGATTTTTAATGTGAACAACGCCGACAGAATTTCAGAACTACGTACATTCTAAAACATGGATAAATTATCTCATTAGGAAATTATTTGTTTTAGTTCAGTATATTTGCAAGTATATTTTGACATAGAGCCTTAAGTGATCGTTATACACATAAGTAAAATATGTGTAAAAAATTCATCAATGAATATTACAACGTAACACCTGAGAATAATTTACATACAAGTCGCTAATAAATCACCTTGACCGAAATGACATGACATTCATCTATTCAAGCCTGTCTTTTGATTGATCACACATAATATTCCTATGTTGTTCCTTTGTACTATTTAAACTTGGATTATTTTGGTCACTTATTCTCTGAAGAAGTGGCTTACACGGAGTCATGAAACGTCAGAAAATTTAATTCTTATACTCATCGGGACATCATAAATATATTATTTTATTTGCTTTGAGGTTAGGTTGTTTGTTAATTTAAATTTTATTTCTTTACTTAATTTAGTTGGTTATAAATGTGTTCATATCACGGATCTCATATAGAGAGTTCTAAAATAATGTCTCAATGAAATTTTTCGATAAAAAGTCAGTGTCAGAATAACATTTTCGGCAATGAAAATTTTTTAATTTTCTTGAATATCTTATCAAATCTCTCAGTTTATTGATAAATCTCACGTCTAGCTTAATCATAACATCCCTTGTTTTCACAATATTATGTTTTCTTAAATTAGTTTCTGTCTTACAAACCGGGATTTATGAGTTAAAGCGATAAAGTATTCGGATCATGAAATTGTTTCTTTAAATAATAATTTCGAAATAGGTCAAACCATTTGGGAGTATTTTAAGCTTATGGTCTAATAGGGTAATGTTTGATGAAGGGGGCAACATAATCCTTCCTAGTCTGGCTGTATTTATTTAGATAGACTTCAAGTTCCATTTTAAAAGCTGAATTTATTTTTGTAAATGTAGGTAAATATGTATAAAATCTTGCTTACAAAGCTTACATTTATCCTAGGTTACATCAAATCACTGAGCTTGCTTTTTTTCAACAAATCGCTTTACAACGCATAAAAAATCATGAGGAATATTTGTTGTATTACCTAGATTGTCTAACTACCATCCATAGTTATTTTTCTACCAAACGCAAAAATAACCGTTCCTGAATGCTTAATTTCAATTTTAAAAAAAAATCTATTTAAGGCACAAAATCTGCTTCATACCATTGAAATGTTGTTATCTAGTCTAAACAAATCTGAATATTCTTTAAGCTTTTGCAATATTCATGAATTATTGACATAGGTCTCTTTGTCTACCAATTATTTTGTAAAAGACTAATATTTGAACGAAGAATATTCTTTTCGATAAATTCTCTTCAGGTTCTACAATTATATATCCAAATTAATAATCCGAAAAAATGGCCAAGTTAAAGACAAAGTACATCGTTTAATGCATGTAAATTTAGGAATGTCAAATCAATTAGAATAAAATTGTTAATGTTGATATGACTCATACAGAATGTTAACTTGAATCTGTATACATGTAAAGTGAAAATTTAAGACCTGTGATCAGAATAAATATGGGTCAGATAGGGTGAGAGAGATGATAGTGCAATTACAATTCGACCAAATGTTTAACGGAAGACTAAATTGTGTGAAAAATTAGTAAGACGTAGTAAGAAGGGATGAATGCGAAGTGAATGAATCATGTATAGGGGAGATTAATAATGATGTTTAACCAATAATAATGGTGATAATAATAATAATAATACAAAGATTTGTGAATAAAGATAAGAGAGACAATTAAATTTGACTACGAAAAGTCGTAATTACAATAGTTAAGATTACTATTGATTAATTGGCCTTGTGGTTCGCCAGGGGAGGATGAGGGGTTGGAGATATTTCTTCTGTATGCAAAGCTCCGGTTTCTTCATCCGGATGGCTACTGCCTCAGCCGTTTGAAGGACTTTAAGCCTGACAAACTTTGGCAAAAATTACTGACCCTATAAATAATTGAAAAGGATTGGCTTATACCGGCACTATGACCAGTTTGTACCAAATGGGCCAATATCGAGCTGTTTACTTTCTTCACCAAACCTTTGTTTAACCACACTGAGAGGCGTTCGCGAGCACGAAAATGTAAATTCCTAGGACTTCGACCAATATTATTTTGTAAACAAGAAACAACACCTGTAGGCAAACAACTAAATAGAAGCTATGCTACTATGCTGACTTGAACTCCGCCTGTAGCTCTTCTAGAGTTACTGCCGGTCCCAAGCCCGGGTAAAGGAGGAGGGTTGGGCATGGGGTTAGCGACCCCATCCCGTAGAAAAGCCAACTCGCTAAAAAAACGCTAACCAGAAAAAATAATTCAAACCATTTAAACTCTGCCCTGGGAGTAGAAGGAATAATTATGACGTCTCATGATGAAAGCCGAAATTCTTCGGAAGTCACGAGACCGATGCACCTTCTAACAACCAGAGCAACACTCTTTATAGGTACATGGAACGTCCGGACAATGTGGGAGACAGGAAAGACCAGCCAAATAGCAATGGAAATGAGGAGATACAACTTGGCAGTACTCGGAATCAGCGAAACCCATTGGACACAAACTGGACAACAAAGGCTTGGTACAGGAGAGATGCTGCTGTACTCCGGTCACGAAGGGGAAAACGCTCCACACACTCAGGGAGTTGCTCTAATGCTGTCCAAAGAAGCACGAAATGCACTTGTGGGATGGGAATCTCATGGACCCAGGATAATCAAAGCATCATTCAGAACAAAGAAGCTAGGGATCACAATGAACGTTATCCAATGTTATGCACCCACCAATGATAGCAACGACGATGATAAAGATCAGTTCTATGAAAGGCTGCAATCAATTATAGCAAAGTGCTCACGAAAGGACCTCACCATCCTGATGGGAGATCTAAATGCTAAAGTTGGAGTGGACAACACAGGATATGAAGATGTAATTGGACGACATGGACTAGGAGAGAGAAATGAAAATGGGGAGAGACTTGCAAACCTATGTTCATTCAACAAATTGGTTATAGGCGGCACAATATTCCCACACAAGCGCATACACAAAGCTACATGGATCTCACCGGACCACACCACAGAGAACCAGATAGATCACATCTGTATCAACAAAAAATTCCGAAGATCAATGGAAGATGTGAGAACCCGGAGAGGAGCTGACATAGCTTCAGATCACCACCTGGTTGTGGCCAAGATGAGAATGAAGCTAAAGAAACACTGGACAACTGGACAAACAGCACCACAAAGGTTCAATACAGCCTTCCTTCGAGATACTGACAAGCTCCATGAATTCAAGATAACTCTCAACAACAGGTTCCAAGCTCTACAGGATCTACTGAAAGAACAAGAAACTATGATGGAGGACAACTGGAAAGGGATAAAAGAAGCACTAACTTCGACGTGTCAGGAGGTTCTTGGTCCTAAGAAGCATCATCACAAGGAATGGATCTCTATGGGAACCCTGGACAAAATTGAAGAAAGGAAGAACAAGAAACTAGCAATTAACAACAGTCGAACACAAGCAGAGAAGGTCAAAACACAAGCAGACTACGCAGAAGCTAACAGGGGAGTGAAGAAAAGCATTAAAGCCGACAAGCAGAAATACATGGGAGGACTAGCAACGACGGCGGAAAAAGCTGCAAGAGAAGGGAATATGAGACAATTATATGATACAACGAAGAAATTAGCAGGGAGATATAACAAACCAGAGAGACCAGTCAAGGACAAAGAAGGAAAGACAATCACTGAGATTCAAGAACAGAGGAAAAGATGGGCAGAATACTTCGAGGAACTGCTGAATAGACCAGCCCCATTGAATCCACCGAACATCGAAGCAGCCCACACTGACCTTACTATAGATATCACTCCACCAATGATCGAAGAAGTCAAGATGGCCATCAGACAAATCAAAAGTAGGAAGGCGGCAGGACCTGACAATATACCAGCAGAAGCACTGAAGTCAGATATTGAAATAACTGCAAAAAAAAAGAAGATTTGGGAAGAGGAACAAGTGCCAACGGACTGGAAAGAAGGATATCTCATCAAGATACCAAAGAAAGGAGATCTGAGCCAATGTGAGAACCACAGAGGCATCAGTTTGTTATCAGTACCAGGAAAAGTTTTCAACAGAGTGCTGCTGAATCGGATGAAAGACGCAGTAGACGCCGAACTTAGGGATCATCAGGCTGGATTCCGTAAGGATAGGTCGTGCACAGACCAGATTGCGACACTACGGATCATCGTTGAACAATCAGTTGAGTGGAACTCATCACTATACGTCAACTTCATTGACTATGAGAAGGCGTTTGACAGCGTGGATAGGAGAACATTATGGAAACTTCTTCGACACTATGGAGTTCCTGAAAAGATTGTCAACATTATCCAAAACTCATACAATGGACTACAGTGCAAAGTGGTGCATGGAGGACAGCTGACAGATGCATTTCCAGTAAGGACCGGAGTCAGACAAGGCTGTCTACTCTCCCCATTCCTCTTCCTTCTAGTGATTGACTGGATTATGAAGAATTCGACATCTGAAAGGAAATACGGAATACAATGGACAGTTCAGAATCAATTAGATGATTTGGACTTCGCAGATGACCTAGCCCTCCTCTCTCATACACACGAACAAATGCAGATGAAGACAGCAAATGTAGCAGCAGCCTCCGCATCGATAGGCCTCAACATTCACAAAGGAAAAAGCAAGATTCTCAAATGCAACACGGAGAACACCAACCCAATCACACTTGATGGCGAAACTCTGGAAGAGGTGGAAACATTCAAGTACCTGGGGAGCATCGTTGATAAACAAGGAGGATCTGATGCAGATGTAAAGGCGAGGATCGGCAAAGCAAGGGCAGCATTTCTACAATTGAAGAACATATGGAACTCAGAACAACTCTCAACTAATTTCAAGGTCAGAATCTTTAATACGAACGTCAAGACAGTCCTACTGTTTGGAGCTGAAACGTGGAGAACTACTACGGCCATCATCAGGAAGGTACAAGTATTTATAAACAGTTGTCTACACAAAATACTTAACATCCATTGGCCGGATACTATCAGCAACAGCGTTTTATGGGAGAGGACAGTGTGGCTTCCAGCTGAAGAGGAAATTAGGAAAAGACGGTGGAAGTGGATCGGACATACATTAAGGAAATCACCAATGTGCAACACGACTCAATCCCTAACTTGGAATCCGGAAGGGAAGAGGAAAAGAGGAAGGCCAAAGAACACACTACGCCGGGAAATAGAAGCAGATATGAAAAGGATGATTAGCAACTGGAAAGAACTGGAAAGGAAGGCTCAGGACAGAGTTGGATGGAGAATGCTGGTGAGCGGCCTATGCTCCTCGACGTGGGGTAACAGGCGTAAGTAAGTAAGTAAGTAATGCTGACTTGAGCATTACATTCTAGATGACGTTTTCATAACATAAACACCACATGTGGTATTGTATATTGATTGTAAAATTATCATGAATCAACTGAAGTGTAAAAGCTGAATGTTTTCAAAATGACAGGCTAAGATAAAATTATATTTCAAGCAGTCCATTAATAATCTGAACTTCATTCTCCTCATGTAGTCGTTCGTATTCATTGTTGTAAAGTGCCAAAATAAGACCAAACAGATTTCGACTGTCTTTTGGTTTCTCAGTAATTTTTCTAAACACTCTAAGAAAGCTTATTTCTTCAACGTTATTGTATATTTTTTTTGCTGATATCATTCAGTAATGAATGAAGCTGATATGGTATGGACAGTTTTAAAATACTCTCAGTAAGCTTATTTCTCCCATATTATTGTATATTTTTGTTTTCCAGAGAATTCAGTAAGGAAAAAGAAAAAATAGATCGTACCTTATTGTTTCGTAAAGAAAGACAAGAAAAACGTGAACAACAAGATTATCTGGGTTATAAAGAATGGATTGAATTAGCTGGTAAATTAATTCACTGATTATTAATATTGATTATTTACATTTTAATATAGTTCGGGGTATACAAATTATATCAGTGCTTAAATATTTTAAAGACTAAAATATTATGTGAGAAACAATACGTGGATTATTGATAACAGTTGGTCATTTTCATATTAATAAAGTTGAATCCTAATTTGTAATGAATTGGATTATCCCGCTATTAATATTTTGACTGAATTCTCATCAGTTTTAGAGGGCTAATGTTCATACTGTGTGGATCGCCTTGATATAGCAATTTTTCACAAGTTTATATAGTATAGGTGGGATGTGGATCCCAAAGTAAACATCAAATTCGGGATGCAGGTACATTATCTGACGAGTCTCAAATAGGATGAAATGGGTGTCCGTAGATTCCAATGTTAAAGACATTTCACCTTCACTCTTGATGGAATCACCTCTATAATCTGAGTTGTTTTCACAAATCTATAGTGTTCAACCAACACCAAAAGACTAAATATGGAAACTTAATTTATAGAATTCGACCAGCATTAAGGATTAAACGAACGCGTTATTAATCATTATTCAATGGTCAAACAGTGTGGCTATTTTAATGCACATAATATTTAAATTATGTTTGAACGGCTTATGATACGTGGTTTATATTTTCCCACAATTTCTAAAGCTAATCAGGAAAAACATGACCTCATCAAGAACACTTTTCTTTTTTTCTGAAGTTTATTCATTCACGAGAACAGCCATCTTATTCACTTATTATCGCTAATGGAAACCTACTTAAAAGACAGCCGTTTAATGAAACAATGAGAACATTAGTGATAGTATAAAGTGAACTGGAACCGTATGAATTTAGATTATCAGATTCCTTGAAGTAGTAAGAAAAAGCAAAACTCTTTCATAATAAATAATTTAGTCAGGGCTCCATCAGATCCAGCTTTATTTCTACTCGGATATAGAAAACTTTCCACCACTTTCACATAACATCTTCATATTACACTTATCAAGACTTATTTAATGATTCAGTAATGTATTTCCTATTGATTTTCTCTCAGTCTTAGTTTACTCAATTTTTTGTCCTAACTTTTCGATTTTCTTAACTAGGAGACAAAACTATTCAAATTTAAAGTACAATTTCGTGCAAAATAATAGTTAGTAAACTCTGTTTTTGTAAAAACAGTTCATTACCTATTATGCATTTTATTGAAGAAAGAGTAATCACTGTGATTTACATTGTACATATGTGTATTTTTACATGTATACGCATTCAGGTTGAAAATCTATTTTGTTTATGTGTATGTGTGTAAAATAAAAGGTGGACACATCAATCATTAATAAGCTTAGTGTTGTGCTTCAAGTATTGCTTTTCTGTTAATATGATTCATTCATTTTTACCGGGTAAATCATTGTTGTCAACCTCCTTGAACATTATCGTTGTTATTGTTGTTACTACAACTGTATAATGTGTTGATGGCCTAACTACAAGATTGTCACTGTGTTTTTTAACTGAACTGAAAACAATCCATATTGAATGTGTTCAATATCAAATTTTCACCATGTTTATTCTGGTTCCTATTTCTTGAACTTTCATTTTAGAGGAACTAAGTGATTCTGAAGGTGATGACAAAGAAAGTCAAGATATAGAGTCAGGTTAGTTTTCTTTCTAACATCATTTGATAATTATCACTTGATAGAGTACATTTGTACCTCGAATGTCGCAACAGTCGTTGTGTGTTGGTGTCTGGCAAAATCTTTGAATATATTCAAAAAGCTAGATTGACTTTTGCCAATTTACTTCACCTGGAGCGTAGATGAGATACCTGTCTGTCCGTTAACGTACGGGTTTAATGAACACCAGTTTGCCCTGTTTGAATTTATAGGCGTGGAACGTGACTAATTAAAAGCAGAGGATATTTTAAAGTTGTTATTATTTGACGATAGGTTTCTTCGGAGGGTAAGTGGTGTATATTGGGACTACTAAGTGGTCAATACCGAGGTTAGGGATAGGGTACCAGGTAAATAAGAGAAACCAATTAGTGAGGTTGTAAATTTTCATCATCTGAGATTTTCAGGACATGTGTACGTATAAATAATTACCGCCTACATCGGTGGGAGGTATTATTTAGTATGGGAGTAAGGTAAAAAAAAACATGTAGGGGGACAAACTAAGTATTTAGATCAGTCCATGAAATCATCAAATGGCGAACTAAAACATGTAGACGCATACAGATTATCTGGCAAAGGTTCGAGCGATTTTTTTAACCAGTGGTTAGTGACAATGAGTGACATGTATTAGTGTTGATCGCCGTTGGATGGGCCCATCCTTTCTTTGCTTTCCATTAGGGTAATGAACCCCAAAATATTTTTATACTTCTTTCCTTCTTCCTATATCGCACCTTCCCTACTACTACTATTGATACTGGTAATAATTGTGATACTCTTCTATTTGGCTAGATAAATTAATCTCCCTATGTGCCAATGTTTTGTAGGAACTTAAATCGATTCATTTGAGTGTTTGTTTCTGTGTTGCATATGTCCGACTGACTATGTACATTTATGTGCTCTAGTTTGAACTAATATTGATTTCATTATGTACTCTGAATGATGTAAACTTGAAACATGACAACAAATTCTTTCTTCGTTGCTTTTTTATATCTAATTTCGATAATAATACCACTGAAATTGAATTATTGTTAATTTTCTGCTAGAAATCCAAATGCTTTTCTTACAAATTACTTCAATCACCAGTTGAATCCGTCTTCTTTATGAAAAAGGTTATTGTAAACTATAAATTATCATTTCTTCTAAATAATCAGTCCATCAGAAATAACCAAGAGATATTGTAATTTATTTAAAGTATTATTATATTCTTGGTGAACATTGATATTAAAATAAAATCGGTCAATCAGAAAATTGTCTAACGTTGAAGTCCTAATATCGTTCTAATATTGTAACATTTTAATCTCGTAATTGTGGTTGACGGTATTAAAGTGATAGGTATATTTAAAATGAATTTTCTATCCATGATTTACCAACTTTATACTCTGTTGTTCTCTCCGGAATAATCATAATAATTATGCGATGGCGGAGATTTGTAGCTAAGGTGGATGATTTTGGTAGAGTAGACGACTCCTATCTGATAACGATGACAGCTCCACGACCAAACAATCCAGGTCAGATAACAAACTCCACCAAAATAATAATTATTTTCGGGACAAAATATTTATCTTCTTCAGACAAGATATTTGATAACTGATATTTTTATTCTTTTACTCATAATATACAAAAAAATGAAGACGTAGCTAGCAAATAAAATTTAAGAAATAAATGGCTAGTTAATTTAAATTTATTATAATTGTAACTGTAGATGAACAGCATATCTGTATAGTATTCTGTATATATCATTTGTAAATTATGTATGTCACTGATATTTATAGAAACTAAAGTTTAATCGTATTAACAATTTCATGATTAAAATCAACAGATATATTTAGTTAATAAGTTAAAGGTTTCATTTGCTTATTGGTTAATATTAATCATTCATTTTAATTACAGAACTAATATTATAATCAGTTTCATTTTGAAATATTATAATATAACTGTTATTTTCTAAAAGATGTCTGTTTCTCTTAACAATAAGCATTGTGTAATCCAATTATTGAGTAAATGTTATAGTGGGGCGAATATAGTAGAAGTTAGAACTGGTTTTTCGATTGATTATTAATTGTAATTGTATTGTATAATTACTGTTTATTTATTTATTTATTTAAACACATAAGCATTGATACAAGGAGTCACCAAACAGATATGAGCCACACAAATCGAAGACTGGGATACTGTCCGGGTGCCTAAGCCGAAACAGGTGGTTTTCTTGAAGGGCCACAACCGGAGCCTTTGACCTAAAGGTCTAATCCACAAGGCAGTGGATCATCGTAAAGAGATGCAGTCCCATGGTATCCGGTGACAAATAATTGGTTCATATGCCATTTGTTCTCTCAGGATACTGTAGTCCATGTGCACCATTGGTTTGGGATTAGGGTTCTCCAACTCCTCTAGGTGGACCCTTCGTGTCCATCAACACGGTCAAAGCGCCAGACATTCGCTTTTCATCCTCTCGATATCGTAAACAACAGTGATGCTGCGAGAAGGCAGTGAGTAGGACTTCCCTGGCAGTAGTTTTATGCACATGGCCATGTGAGAGCATTTCGAGAGCGAGCTGGTTCTCCCCACTCTCGTCCGTACCAGGGCTTTTCGTTAACTCACAAATTACTGTAATGCGATTTACCATTCATAATTTGTTGCCAGTCTATTACATACTGTCTCACTGATTCACGGCTACGTTTTGCTTTTTTATGTCTCATTATTAGTTTTTCACTATATGGTGAGGTACAGTCTGGTATTTCAATTTATAAAACACATTTGTTAGAAATGTAGATACAGAAGAGGCTGGTTGCTACTTCTGAAATCAAAAGATGAGCATACAGAGGAGATGGCGGATGGATAACCGATAGGAACTTGGTTACTAGCTCAAAGTCAATAATCCTGGTCGGACGTGTAACTGACTAAGTCAAAGACACTATGCCATGTAATTAATAGTAGATCACATTACAATTAGGGTTCCGATTGGTAATGGGACACGTGATATTGGTCAGCGGCTTCTGTATAACAGTTCATACTTTTTAGGTTTTGATTTGTTTCACTTATATTATTATTTAAATAATTTATCTTTTTTAGTTGATGGTGGTGATGGGCTGATTGAAGAGGAACCCGAGATGCACGTTGAGGAGGTAGTCAAAACACATTGTCACAGCACACTTCGGTAAGTGACAATTATGTAATTTATCTAAAACTAGTCTGACTATCCTATTTTTTTTAATTGAATATAGGCGACTTAAAACTGTCTAAGCCCTACAGTGTATTTTACATGAATTGTTAGTAGTTTAATTACTTTAAGAAAATCAATTTTTGGGCTCAATAATGCAAAACATTTTCCTTGGATGCAGTCTTGTAATTAACGGATGGTCTTCGTAACATGAGAACATTTGTGAATAAAATCTTTATACGAAAAAGTGGTTGTTTATCAAACTTGTCATTATAACATGACATATCAACTTTAGATCTATCAAAAAAAACAAAACTTGACATTTTACATTTCATTTGAATGATTAGGTCAAATTGCTAGATGACATAAACTATTAATTATGTGTAATTTTGGTCAGTTTGTCACAAAACCTTTCGGTAATTCAAAAAGCTCTAATCAAAACACATGCGGAGTATTTAATATTCAACTCGCCTTTTATTCTATGTAGAAATGAACTTACGAAATGTTTTGTTTCTCCTATCGTTATTTGTTTTGCTTGTCAGGTTTGGCATCGTTCGATGTGACGATCAGCAGTTTTTTAGTACACTTACGTTGACACAAATCTGGTTTACTTGGGTGGTTGCTGAGACTTGTATTTATGCACATTTTTTTTATCACAAACTGGGAACAATCTAAGAATCAATAAACATTGTAAAGAGTTGAACAACTGTTTCAACCTATCTTAGGCTCCATTAAGGTTTTCAATTACTATTAACCGGGGGTTGAAACAGGAACCTTCAGGTCTAGAAGTGATCCTGGTATCTTTGGGTCCATGAGACAGAACTTAATGGTCAATAATTCTAACTCAAGTTAACGCTTTGTTGAGAGACTCATGTGCCTTCATCAGTTGTGGGTATCTTACTTATGTCAGCGACCAATTATTTTCAGTTGTTTCCCAAAGGTTTCATCACTTATAGTGTTTTCGTCACGTACTGCTAAGGAATGCTACCCATGGACGAAAAAACTGTTATTTTTTCATCGCTTCTTATAATTGTTCAGCTTATGCTTTTTAGTGACGAAAACTACCATATAATTTAAGTATTCTAACTTTATCTACGTTGCAAGAATAGTTAAAAAACCGTGCTGAAAACTGTTATAACTGTAAGTCCAGTGAAGTCACGGGTTCGGAAAGCATAGTCCTAGATTTCGACGAAACATCCTAATAGTCTAATTGAGAACCATATATGACACAACAATAATATTTTTTAAAGAATATTTAGGAGTCATATGTGGTTTCCTGTGTAGTTCATAGTGAAATAACTTATAATATATAATGGTCTCTTATATTTAACATAGCTGGATACGTAAATCTACAGACTTAGACAATCACAACTCACTTTGCTCGGATAGATGAACACAAAATGGCGTCATACTAAACGCGCTGCATAAAGCGGAGTTCTTCTTTATTTCATATTGAAATCAAATCTTCAGAACAAGCGAAATATACCAATTTAATTATTATTTTCTCTCAAATAAGTCTAAAGCTGACTTTTAGAATGTATTAATAGCGTGTGATAAAACACAAATTTATTGGGTAATATGTTTCTTCTCATTTCATTACCGAGGTCTTTGTGCGATGTTTGAGAAGTTTCCATTGTTGATATTTTTTGATAATAAAAATTAACTCCATATATTACAAGAACCAGTTTGAACAAAGACACCTGTAAAATAATGTTTGAAATAATGACTGTGTATGAATGTTAATAATTATAAACTAAACCAAATCCTTTTTCTGTTAATTCTCACTTAAAAAATTCTAGCCGTTTAAGAAAATTTCGTAAACGAACACGACGAGCTGTGATTGCTTTTATCAACAGTCGTCAATGTTTTGCATTAGTTATTATCTTGGTTTTTCTTAACACAGTAGTCTTAACCACTGAACATCACAATCAACCAGAATGGTTGGACGAATTCCAAGGTTGGTCGATTGTTTTTAATTGAAATGTGCTACTGTTATTTCGTTTTTGTTTTTACTATTGTTTGTGAACATTAAGTATTGTATAAAGTGTTATTTTCGTTACTATCATGCCAGTATATCTTATTGCATTCATTAGTCTTTTCAAAAAATTTCATATAGCCAGTGTGGTTGGTAAGTTTATATTGAGTCAACAAAGATGTAGTTATTTTCTTATGGAACATTTTATTCAGCCTAATAATTCTGAAGGGCATAATATCTTGTTGTACTTGTCAATTCAGTCGTTAGTATTTCTATAAGAAGTGACCTGTTCACTTCACGTAGAGAAGCAAATTTCCTGAAATCATTAACATCACATAAGTGAGAATAAACGGATAAACACAGAATATTTTGACTAACGTGGTAACTTAAAAAAATGAAAGTATGGACAATATTTAATTGTTGAATAACCTCAATTCTTGAATATCGAGTTCGGTGTTACAGTTTTTGATAAAGTAGACAACTTAGTTGGTGAAACTGTGCACATATATCGATCAAACTAGCTAGGATGTGGATGCTATTAATGACGATCCACTGCATAACTCGATATTCGACGTTAATTAGAGAATAAGAGAGTAAAGACTTTGGAATTAGTTAAAAAGAATGTATAATAACTGTTTGTTATGTGACTCAGTTTAGGTTTTTGGTGATACCAGAGGAATGGGATCATTTTCTTATAGTTATAATTTAATGGTTTAGTATTTGTCGAAAAAAAATCAGAAAATAAATGCACCATCAAGTTAGAAAACGATCTTAATTTCTACACTTTATTATCTTAGTGAAAGTTTATAAAAGACATTGAGTTTTACAGTTGAAAAGTCGTTGTGTTCATTTTTTTTTCAGATTTTGCTAATGTTGTATTTGTGACGCTATTCACAATGGAAATGGTAATTAAAATGGGGGCATCTGGTTTCTCAGATTATATTTCAAAACTATTCAATCGCTTCGACTTTTTTGTAGTTATATTTTCTATATTGGAATTGCTTTTTGTGAAATCTGGTTTACTCAATCCAATGGGTGTTTCTGTGTTACGCTGTGCAAGACTTCTAAGAATATTTAAATTGACTCAGTAAGTGTGCAAGATCGTACTTCAATATCTAAGTTATGAAAATAATATAGATTGTATGTGCATAATTGTTTTATTAAAAAATCTTAATAACTGTCAGAATAATGACTACATGTTTAACGGTACAATATTTTTACTTTATGAGTGGCTTCCACTATGAAGTATTTACTCTGGAATATGTCAATTTCAGTTATCTTACAGTTCTAATTTGTATGGTAATTCAACTATGTATTGCAAGTCATAAAAAGACGTCTCAGGATAATATCTCTCAAAAAGATTTGTAAAGTGAGGTTCTTCATTCAAAAAAAGTCATTCAGGTGATGAGAACTATTTGCCGTTGGATATTTTGTTTCGTTGAGTTGTTGTGTGTACGTCAGGATATTGAATTATGCTCGTTTAGTATCCTTTCCATTTGTTGAACTTCTGTCTTTGATCCCTTATTTTGATAAATTTTGAACTGCGACTTATAAGCATACTTCATTTCCATATAAACTTTCATTTGGTAAAAATACATTGTCTATTCATTCCTAGTTCATAGTCATTATTTTAGTTAGTATTGTTATATTTGTCATCATATATAAACTGTTCAATCCCACATCAATTCAACCATCCATGTATCCAATCCTTTTCAGAACTTTCATGTCACTACTGAACTGTTATTATCCTTGGTATCGATATTATTTTTACCATTATTGTGATTGCTATTTGTTTCAGAATTATCGCTCAATTTTATAATTTTTTCTAATCTATGAATAGGAATTCTCACTTTTTGTTGGTTACACCATGATCTCTTGCTTATCCTGCTCTTACATAAAATGAACTTGTACATTTGTAAGAAATGACTTTAATTAATTCTCATTAGTAAGCTGAATCACTCTGTACATGTTACGTAGAAAATCACTTGTGTGAAACATTTTCTTTTAATTGCTGCAAATATGAATGATTTACGTTATGCAAAATAAAGTGATTTCACTTCGGATAGTTGTTTAATTACCATACATGTATTAAACACTCTAACGCTAATGAAATATCGATGATATTTTCTTAGTTTACAATTCCATCATTATGTATGTTTGACTACTACAAACTCTTTTACTTAATATTTGACAAGACTAGATAGGTTGGTAACTCAGGATAATGATTTCGGTAAAGTTTGATTTAATAGGCTGGATAGATTGTTTATCAAACTTTCATTGTCTATCTAGACAACTTTGTCAGCTAAAGCTTCGGGGAAAATAACTGGATATTTGACCACTTGAAGTAATTATGTAGTTTATAAGACAATCTTCTTTTTACACAAAGGAGATTTGATGATTGGAAATCTCCTGTCTGAATTACTTTAATGAGTTTTCGAACTTAATCCTGACAACTTCAGATGTACTGAAAAATGTTTTGTGAATTCCTACATTACTTTATACAAAGAATTAAAAGTAAAACCAGGTGGAAATAATAGATTATTCCGAATTAAAATATTTGTGAAGTCTCAAAGCGTGAACAATACCGTTGTTACAAAATGTTTATCATGTATTTGGTCTGATGTTTGAAAGTAGATATCCAATTAGAACTTATAGTACGAATGAATTTTCTTTTTCCAAACATCAAAACACTGATCTAATTAATAATTATACAGATTCTTGCGTAAATTATAACTTGTTAGAAAAATTATCTTGTTTATCTTCCTTAATAGGGCTTGTCCTACTATTCAAGCAATTTTTTTCCATTTCGTTTTTTGAAATTTTAGGTACTGGGAAAGTCTCCGAAGTTTAGTAGGGAAATTATTAAAATCTGTACGATCAGTTGCTAGTCTACTACTTCTATTATCTATATTCATTCTTATTTGCTCTTTACTTGGTATGCAATTATTCGGTGGTCGATTCAATTTTATAGCACATGAAAAACCTCGTGCTAATTTCGATGGAATTTTGCAAGCTATGCTTACTGTATTTCAGGTTGGTATGAAGTCAGATTTACTGACGTAATTAATTGTGCTACCATAAATTTTGTTTACACTAGGATATTTTACAAATCTGTCTTCAATAAAATGTAATTGATCTCTCTTATTGAAACCAATACTAAAAGCAAGATTCGAGTAGAAATAAATTGTGCATTCTTAATTGTGGACATAAAAAACAAAACAAACTATTAAGGCGTAACCAGTAAGGTTCAACCATGACGTTTATGGGGCAGTTATTCATATCAGATGTTAGGAGATTGTCATGCAAAATTTCGAGTTGATTAAAATTAAACAATCACGCTTCTGGATGTGTCCTCAGCGGTCCAAAGGCCATGAACTCTGAAGGTCGTGGGCTCTTTCCAGAGGGGTCTTCGATGTATATTGGCAGATTGCATCGTGTTACAATGAAGCAGTTGATCCATACTTACTGTCTAATTAACACCAGTCAACTTTATAAGCCATAAAATTTAGATAAAACTTGACATTGACAATAGATCACCAGAAAAAAATACAAAGAATCATATTATTTTAAATCTTATCTTGGTATATCAATATATGAGTGAAAAGGGAATAAATTTGTATTGGAAATGGAGCTATGGAAATCATTTACATTACTCAGTATGACATTTTTTTGAATAAACCAATCAAAAATACTTTAGATTTAGTCCGACGCTGTTCTTAACTGATTAAATGGTTGATTTTGAACTTTATCAGCATTTCATTATCTCATTGTTAAAAAGAACTCAGCACAGATATGTTTTGCATTACATGATTAGTTATTATGAAACGATTCACCTCAATAATTGTTAGTCAGGACAGGTTCTTCATTAGTTGCAAAGTTAGTTGTGTTTTAGATCACATAAACTTAAGAAAACGGCCTATCTTCATTATAAGATATCTTGAATGTGTAAGGCATTGTAAAACGTAATCATTACTTGGATAGTTTACACTGAATTGTACAGATATAATGATTGAACGGCTAATCAAAGCTGGATTTGATGAACTGATTTGTTTAAGATAAATATTTTATATTCTTGAATGTGTAAATTCATGCATCGTCTTCATTTACAGATATGTTCAGTTTCTTATTTCATTTTTTTCTTTATAATGAAGATACTTACTGGTGAAGATTGGAATGAAGTTATGTATCATGGAATGAGAGCATATGAAAATAGTCCTTGGTACGGAGTTGTAGTTATCTACTTCATATTTCTTTTCATATGTGGCAATTGTATCCTTTGAAAGTCATATGATTCTTTTTTGGTGGTAAAATAACATTGTTTGATCGTAAGGTTATTTTTACATGTTTTGAGAAAAAGGTTGTATATTATCAAGAGAATTTGTTAAAATAAATATTACAATTACGTATACCAGATTCACAGTCTATGAAAAAATTTATTGTAAGTGTCCATTCTTATGATAGGTGAAGCCATCAGTATCCTAATATATATGTAAATTTTGCTATTTTGAAAAAAATCCGAAGTTTAAATAAAAGCTTTTTTGACTGTTTTAACTTATATAAGAATTGATAATCCGGGTGAATACTATGATATCCATATGAAATGTCTATAAATTCAATAAATCATTCTAATTAATTCAAAAATACTCGATATTACTTTATGTTCATTAGACTGTTGAACGTATAAGTTTCTTCTTGTAATCATTTCGATAACACTTTCTGTTTGGGACTGGATCCTAAAAGACATAACGAATGTAATATTAATGTGTTGGTATATGATTCTTAATGGAGTCATTTTAATACTTTGATTATAGTTTAATAAAAACGGTTCAAAATTACAATTTGAATAGTTTTTCGATACTATGAAAATGTGATGATTCAATGAGCACTCATGGACTGTTTTTTTTTCAAAAATTTAGTTTGTTAAATTATTAAAAAAGAACACATTACTTCAGTGTATGTCAGCATATATTCAACACCGCTTTGTTGAGGGTCGATTATTTGTTACATGAATAAAGCTAATATTTTCTTATGCAATATGTTATCAGATATTTTATTAAATGTGTTCTTGGCTATTGCTGTGGATAATCTAAACGAAGATGAAGATGAAGAAGACGAAGCAAATGGTGATGCACAAAAAAAACAAAATGATACACCAGAACTAACAGAGACTGTTGAACAAACTGCGCCACCTCCAGAACAGCCAGAAAATGAGTTAACGTCAGTGTATGTTTCATTTAATTATTTTTTTTCAAGAGAGCGTTATTTAATTAATGTTCACCTGGCGGTTCCAGTCATCTATAGGTGAAAAGTGATATTTTTACTAAGCAATCATATCTTTTACTGTCTTAGATTATGTATTTATTCGACCAGTTCATTTTTTTCACGAATGAAAGGATTTGTCGAGGATTCAAATAATCATTGATTCTAACAGGAACAGTATAGTGATATGTGAAGTTTCATGCAGTTAGTTCCCTTTATGAATTTAAATTCAATTATGCCCATAGTTCCATACTATTTATTACCCCAATGCTAAAACTCTAATACACATTTGGTTGTAAGCAGCTGATGAGAAACCACGAAATATAATGAATTCATACTATTCTGCATCAATATTTGTTCTGTCTTTATTGAAATGTGAAGTCTCTGATTAGAACATACACAATAGTTGGGGTTTATGTTTGAAGATATTAGATGACGTGGTTGGAAAACTTTCACAGTGCAGCATTTGTTTATATTCCATATTTCCTATCACATTTTGAGTTTCGTGACATTTCACTAATATAAATCTCATTTTATTTGCTGTTATAGCACTATGTTAACTTCGTCTGATTTGTTATCATAACTGACTTCGTGATTACCTTCGGGATAACTTTTTTCGTGTTTGTTATAGTTTCCGCTGTTAGGATGTGAGACAAGGTTGCTTTGAAATTTACTAATTTCTTCAAAGCCCTACGTTTTTAGCGATTAACTAATTAAGCAGTATGTCACTTTAAAATACCACTAAAAGATATCAATAGGGGTAAATTTCATCACTATTAGAATTTTTTAAAAGAAATACACGCTGGACTTGGAGCTGTATAGCATATAACTGCTACTAGTATTGACATCGCTTTTGTTTGGCGGAAATAAGGATTAAGTCACAGTTATGTAAAGCTTAAATTAATAATTAAAATTTACAGCTTTTCAACAAGTTATCTAGTTTAACCACGTATTAAGCGTGCTTGGTAAACGACTTCTCTGTTCTTTCATGTTTATTAACATAGTAAGAGGTTGATAAATGCCTAGAGGTTGTCAGACTAAGACATTCCATCGTTCTTCATCATTGTTTATCGATATTCTGAACTGTGTTGACGGACATAGGGCCTCTCGTTTCTTGTTCATAATCTGCTGATGAAAATTCAGGCCGATTTCCTCGGAAATAATTTTAATCTTGAATATAGTTTTATTCAAAACTGTTTACTCTCTAATTCTATTTGTCTCTATTGATCTCTTGCCTTATCCTTAGTTTTCCAATGCTCTGTTTATATTCTTATCTTTGTAATATCGTTGTTTCCTACTCCCATGTTGGTATAAAGCTGCAAAGTTTAGTACTTCAACTGATACACATTTCCACGTGATAGTAAATGTGAATTATATTGGAATTTTTTATTAACAAATTTTGATACGTATTTATAATCTTTTGACCATGTAGCATGTATCTAACTCCAAATGTCCTCACTGAAAATAAAATACTTTTCATTATCATGCTCTTTTACTTATAGAATGAAAATTAAACAATATGAAAGAACAGGTGAGTTATAAACTGTATTTACGTTCAATAGTAATTGAAAATCATTTTTCAAAGATTTAGGGCCGAATGATACTGTGGATATATATATATATATATATATATATATATATACCATGATAATTTACTGTTTTTAATCTTATCGGTATTTATTAGCTGTATTAATGATTTCTCATTTTAGATAATGAAGATCAAACATATGAAGAAATGTTTGCTGAAGATGAAGATGTTGAGGAAGAAGGTGGTTTGAATGGTAAAGATGGAGACGATCAGAAAGATATGTCACCACAAGATAGTCGAACAATGCCACCTCATTCAGCATTCTTTATATTTGCTGATACGAACAAGTAAATATTCAAATGAATTATTGTTTCCTATGTTGTTAGTCATTTCTAAAAACAATTAATTTACAATGCAATTGATGATTAAATCGTATAAAATTATAAATAAGGTTAACTTCTCATTGTGGTAGCATGATTGGTTACGTTTCTCAAGAAATGCTAATTAATAGACTTCCTGAAGCGTATTCTGTATATAATTTTCACCTCAGTAGCTCATCATCTTCCAAAAAATTTCAAGACAGTGTAAATGGCAAATATTTCCATAATATCATGCGAACTTACTGACAGTGAAAGCTTATTTAATAAAAATTAATAATAAATACACTGTTCTTGAAAATAATAACATTAGCCATAACATTCTTTTGAATCATTTGGTTGATATATAAAATCTATTTTTGTTAGAAATTTTCATTTAGGCATAGTGACACTCAAAGAGACAGAAAATTTATAATAACCTGATTGATCAATATAACGTCATATGAATATGTAGTTTGTTTTTGAATTAATATTGTGGTAGATTAATTAGAACTGAAGAAGATACCCAAGATATTATGATGTAAACACTTTGAGAAATAATTATGAAAATACAGTTGATTAGGGTTTCTATGTAAAAATTCAATGTTTTTGTTTGAAGACAATGAAATGTATAATTAATACAACTGATCAGTTAACAGATGAATGAATCTGCATGTCAAGTTGATTAACCAAGGATACTTTTCCAGTTTCGTTAGGAAAACATCTGCTAACAAAGTACATTTCATTATGAACAATGCTGAGTAAATAATATAACATTTTTACACAAACTGATTATGACTAGTTGAAATTATTGCCTCTGAAGTATGTTTTCTTTACATTTACATTTGTAAGACTGGCAAAAACATCTTGTATTGTAAATCTGTCCAAATTTTGTCTTATGTAAATTTTCTAGACCTTTTGGAGTAAACAGAATAAACATTTTGGATAAATATCAGCGTAGTTAACTGTTCAAATGATAAAATATTTTGACAGGGAAAATAATAACGTTTTCATTCTTTTTGTTTATGACGGTATAAAAGGCGGAAGCTTTAAGAATTAAATTATCAACGACCAATAGATTTCAATTTGGTGGTTGATACAAATGCAGAAGATTTTGTACAGATTTGTAGAAAGGATCAGTGTATAGTTTGTTTATTTTATGGTACATATATTTTAGTGAAACCTGTAATGTATAAATAATTTGTAAAGAAATTTTCGACATATTTATAGATTTGCATTTGCCGTCGAAATTCATCATAACTACGTCTCTTTTTTGTGATTTAGATTTCGTATATTTTGTCATAATGTGGTCTGTTTCTCCCATTTCGGAAATATTGTATTGGTTTGTATTTTGGTAAGCAGTATTTTACTTGCTGCCGAAGATCCATTACATGCAAACTCTCCAAGAAATCGAGTACGGATTATTTTCATTGCTATTTTTTACAATTGTATTAAAATATTTCAACCAGAATAATGATAATTACTGTTTAAGGAACATAAATACACTACATTTCTTATTTTCTCGATCTCTATTTACATCATGTTAGTTTTTAATGTTTACATTCAGTTACATAACCACTTGAAATAATGCCGTTTTATAAAAATAGTTACAACGTTCTGGTTACCGGTTAGTTTTTAAGAATTAAGTGGATCAGAAATTCAATTAAGGAGCTTAAGCCAACACTTTGATTCGCTTTTTCTGAATATATATATATCTATATATACCATATAAGGTAAGGTATTAAGCGTTTGAAAGTGAATGCAGTTCATCAAAAGAAGTTGATTTTGGGTAAACTATAAGTAAAGTATTCTTTTGTCGACTACTATTAGTTAGCTTCTGTTCTAGGCTATAATTTCGTTATTATATAAGCAAATAAACACGTTTTGAAATATGTATGAGAATACTGAAGTTAGCCCGCACATTTTGTTGAATGAATTGATAATTGTCCGTATCAATTGGTCGTTGACAGAACTGTCAAATATTATATACTCGCTTTTAATAAGAACTACGTTGAATTTGATTGTTAGCTTTTTTATTTTATAAACAAATATTTTCGAGTATCTAAAAAACAACTAGTCACGATTCATAGATTACATACTCAACGAATTTCTTTAATTTCTTTCTCTTTCCCTTTCCAAACTATGATGGTTTTCAGATTCTGAACATGTTCGATTACTTTTTCACTAGCGTTTTCACTGTTGAAATCACTTTGAAAGTAAGTTGTTAATGAAATCTTAAAATGTCAGCATATATCATGATTAATGTCGTTAACATGACTAACTGTTTATCTAAATCAGATTGAGACTAATATCCAAATTAAGATTTATACAGTTACATAAATTATAAAATTTACACGTTCCCACTTACATTACTCTTATCACTATGTCAATCTTTATGCATATGTACATGTACATCTCTGTATATTTTTGAGTCCTCTGAATTAGGTGATTTTAATTTGAGTTTTCACAACTTTTACGTGAAGCAGGCGCTGATGATTTTGCCCATCAGGACTAAAAAAGCCTTTTCACTAAAATTTCTAGATCGGAGACATCAATAACACCAAAATCATCCAAATGAGCTTTATTTCTTCTCCATCATATATAAATATATACGTATATGTTCCATTTATAAAAAAATAATTCGAAACCTATCAACTGAGTGCGTGTTATTTAGTAATACTTATCACTTGGGGTTGAGATTTTCTGACTACTTGTGAAAAGCATAGAATTTTAAAACTATTCGACAAAATCTAGTTGGAACAATGTGTTAGTAATTATTTCCGTTCCTAATTATAGTAAACTAAATCTGGAATAATGTCATGTATTCATAAGCTAATAGTGAATACATACATATTATAATAAATGATTAACTATGTGCTTATATCAGGTAACGGATTTTGATCTACTAAATAGCACTGATCATCTACACTAATTTCATAACGATGTCATTTATTGTTTGTAAACCGAATGGCTACTAAATTATGCAAAAGGTGAATGACTGTCGCTTTTTTCTCCATAAAATGTCAAAGTCTTGTAATTTTACGAAGAATAAGTGGCATTTGATTGAACTTATATAATCATCTTAAAATTCCAATATCTTTTTATTTGAAGAGGTTTCGTCAAGGTTAATCCAAATTGGTAAGCTGTGTCTATGACAGATTGTTCCCAGTTAGATTATCATGAGGCAGAGGATAACTGGTTAGCTCGTTAGCCATTTACTTCAAGAAGCTCGTTTAGTTTTAGCGAAGAGTAGTTATTGGTAATGTTCAGATTACTGAAAGTCTCATTATTTCTATTTATTGTAAATTGGTATTTTTCCTAATATTTGTATGATTTTTTAATATATACATCTTGTTTTATCGAATTTTAGATGATTTCTTATGGGTTTGTACTTCATGAAGGAGCATTTTGTCGTAGTGTATTCAATTTGCTTGATCTTATTGTTGTCTGCGTAGCATTAGTTTCTTTCGTGTTACAGTAAGTTATTCATGCTAGGCATATAATTCATTGCTTTATTCTATTTTGTAAAACTATACTGTTTGGGATAATTAAGGTGGTATTTACATCTGACCTTGTGGTTCAGCTTGATGGGGTTGTTTTATACCTATTAGCATAGGAAATACAAAAATGATTAGATTCACTCTGCAAAAACAGTATGCACATAAAATACAAAACAACCCTTTGATTTTCAGAATTAACTTGAAACAACTGTTAGGTGAAGAAGGTATTAATATTCCTACAGAGATAATATGATAATGTTATCATTGAATGAACATGACGTAACTGATGATTGTAAAAAATGCACACTGATGAACGCTATTAAATATGTGGTTGTGTTGTTAATCTAAATTTTTATCGAACTCTCCCTGTATATACTCAGTATGTGAATTGTCTTGACTCATCTGATTACATTAAAGTTTTAACACGGTGTATTTTGTTTGTTTGTAGGAATCAAACAATTTCTGCAGTAAAAATCTTAAGAGTTCTTCGGGTGCTTCGACCTTTAAGAGCTATTAATCGAGCCAAAGGGTTAAAAGTAAGCATTATGCATATTTTTCACTTACATGTAGTATGTTGCAAAATAAATGCAGAGATTTCGTTAAATAGTGATGTTTATGTTATCATTTAACGGTATTTATTACAGGGACATGTCAAGGGGCCAATACGCATACTTTATCGGAGTATAAAAAGAAAGAAGTTAAGTAACATGTGATTTACTGTTTATCGAATAATAATATGCACATGAATTGCTACTTTCTCAAACATCTGTCATGAAAGATAACAAACATCATGATAACCGTTAAAAAATAAGGCCTCATCTCAAATGTATTGAATTTGTTTATTCTGGACATATAAAGTCCATTTGCTTTCACAATATATTGGAACTCAATTTTGATTTTAGAAAATCTCTTTTACGTTTTGTATGTAATAACTCAATCATTCAACAACACAAGAGTGAATTTCAAACAATATGATCTACCTTGAAAGGTTTCAGCTTTAAATCCTATTAAATAATAAATTTTTGCTAACTTTTTCTTAATTTATAATTCATAGCATGTTGTCCAGTGTATGATTATTGCCATTAAAAGTATTGGAAACATCGTACTCGTCACATTCTTATTGGAATTCATGTTTGCAGTTATTGGTGTACAATTATTCAAGGGTAAATTTTACTCATGTACAGATATATCAAAACATGTTGAAGAAGATTGCAAGTAAGTTATTTTTGATGATTAAAATAATCATAATTTGCTTGGTTTTCAAATATATAATTTAATCAAAAGGTATGGAAACTATAGGAATATTATGTAACCATCGAATAATGGCTAATAAGACCAGTTTAAAATTGGTAATAAACAGATTGAATCACTGTCATAATAGAATGTTTCAGTTTATAATGCAAGTTTCTTTCTGACTTTTATTTCATAGAACCAGATAACTGATAATCGACTACATAACTGTCAGTTTATAAAAGAATTGCTAGAAGAAGTGCCATATCACACTAAATCAATAGTACATTTGTGTTTATATTTAATATTGCATTATTGAATACGTTGAATTATCATATATAATTGTAAGATTTCTACTTCAAACAACTTCTTGACGTGAAGACGATATGTAGCAATATCGAGCAACTTCACATTGTTTAAAATTAATTTGTTCATTTTCATTCCATTTAGAAGTCAATAAAGTCTTTAAATATCACAGATTAGAACCGTTTAGTAGACTATTATGATTACATGTAGAACCGTTTTGATTGATATAACTGTATATATGGAAGTTCATAGTACGTCATTATATTGGAATACTTTTCAGAGGTCAATTTATTGAATATAAAGATATGAGTTTAGAGGATCCAATTCTTAGTGAAAGAGAATGGAAAAACTCTGATTTCAATTTTGATAATGTTCCAAATGCCTTATTAACTCTATTCGCTGTTTCAACTTTTGAAGGTTGGCCAAGGTAAGTGTAGACTGTTTCAACAATTCCTTATAAATAACACTATTTTTAAATATATTTACAATGACAACATTTATTTAAATCACATTTTTGAAAGAAAATAAGTAATTTTTATAGTAGGTGAATAGTTGATCTGCTTTTTTATTTATTGTGTATACTCCTTGAAACAGGTGGTTTACGGTTAACCAATGAAATGTTTAGTCAAGTTGAGAAAAAATATGAATTTGTTTACTATGCACCTTTTTCTTGACGATGATTTCTTTTTTTAGAATATTGAATAAAAATTCATGTCAATTGGGTTTCCACTTCTGTTGGGGTAGCATTATGCACTTTAAAAGATGACAAGGAAATTTAAACTCCGCAATACCAACAGCATATCTTTTTATATCTCACTCTTTGAGCGCACATTATTTGCTCAAGTACTGAGAAAACTTAATTCACAAATAAAAGGAACACCAAAACTGTATATGGATGATGAGATAAATCTTATCACTAACTTTATTTATCTAACAGGGGGTGGTAGTAGACAGTTTTTTTTGTAGGTTGAAGCTCACTGACGGTTTGTACACTCTATCACAACAAAGATGGTACACAGAACTTTCAGTTGTGGTGATGTGACGTTAACCCCAAAACTATCAAACCGAAGTTTAGTGGTCTATATTTTACATTTCATTGTAACGACCATCTATTGCCGTCAACTAGTACTGTCTCAGTTTTAATGTATTTCTGTTAATATCAAATGGGAACTACCGAAATTTGTATATACGAAATATCACGTGTTAGTTAACATTTATTATTAGATTCATCTATAAATCTTATAGAATTAAAAGAATCTTTTTCATGTTGAACAAACACTTTATCTGTCCATGATACAGTTTTATTCCCATTAATCTGTTAGCTAAACCTACTATCCTGGTAAAATGGTTTCCAAAATAGTTTTGTAATAAACTTATTCTCAATTACTAAAAATTAAAACATCTATATTCATAGAGTTTTTAACGGAACTTATACAGTTAAGAAATATCATATCAATCTTTTACCTTGACAACTCACTATGTGTTTACGTTTTGTCTTCAGTTTATTATATCGATCGATTGATTCGAACGCAGAAGATCACGGACCGATAACAAATTATAGACCAGTTGTTGCATTTTTCTACATTACATTTATTATTCTCATTCCATTCTTCATGATTAATATATTTGTTGGCTTCGTCATTGTAACATTTCAAAAAGAAGGTGAAGCAGAATATAAAAATTGTGAATTAAATAAAAATCAAGTAAGGAATTTTGGTATTGTGGTATGGTGAATTGTTTAGAGTAAAAAGTAATGAATAGCTAATTGAACGATGTTTGGTGGTTGTAGACAAGTAATAGAAAGGCCTGTTTGACTTATTTTTTATGCTAGTTGTTAGTCAGAAAGACGGTATATCTTCAATCTTGAAAGAATTTGATGCTTTCCATAGGATTTATACTCATCACTTTTTCCGTCCCATTCCTTTGACGTTGGCAATAGATTATTTGCTATAAATCTAACAGTTTTTGGGATGAGAAGCTCAAATTGCTTTTGAGCTTCATCAATGCGGTTAGATCAGCATTAAATACTAGACAACATGACAATGGTTCTTACCAAGTGTGCTACGCCAGGCAATTATATGGAAGCAAGCATGATAATGAGCATGGAAGACATTATTTTTTGTTTTGACCAGACAAGTTAAATGAAAATTTAAGCGATTTTCAAAACTCAGTAGCGAACCTTGGGTATAATAAGGAAAATATTGTTACAAAACGTTGGTTCAAAATTAAGAGAGAAGAATAAGTCCTAAGTTACAATTTATAATTTAGACAAAATAACTGGCATTCACTTTGTTGAAAAACGTTTTATTTTCATAATTTTATGGTGTAGGTTACAAAAGAATCTCGAATGATTCTTATCATTTCAAAATTAGTATAATAACAGGTGACTGATAAAAATTGGTGTGCTGATTCATGAGTGGAACTCGTAAACCGTTATCTTCTAATTTTATTAAGTCATAATACACTAGATAGAACAACCATTTGGTATGATGGATATTATCTACATAACATAACTTCTAAATTTACTAATTATCTGGAATATTTTAATAAGAGCCATCAAATGTAACAGAAGATGCAAAATCTTAGTAATCTTAGATTATTTAGGTAAATAGAAGTATTACTAAGCTAAACGTTTTGTAGACGTTAATACACGAAATCATAAAACCTAGTTCAAACATTCATCAACAAACGTTTGCGCTCTTTGCATCTCATTTCATCACATTATCTCTTTATTTTATCGATTTCAACAATGTACTTTACATAAATGCTCATTTTACTGTTGCTATGTTTTTAAATCTTTAGCGTAAATGCATAGAATATGCCTTGAAAGCTAGACCACGTCGACGTTACATTCCTAAAGGACATTTACAGTTTAAGATTTGGTCTGTAGTTGTATCAAAGAGGTTTGAAATATTAATTTTCATATTCATATTTATAAACACTGTGGCACTGATGTTGAAAGTAAGCAAACGATTTTAATAATTATATTGTCTTAATATAATTTATTTACTCGAATGCTACCCAACAAAATATTTATTTGTTGGTGAATATTTAAAGATATGTCTACCGAACGATCATTGGAAAATGAGTTACTCTAGAAGCTTCGATTTGGGCACCCGGGCAGTACCATAGCTCACACACAAATTAAATGAAATGACAATTTTTTGTGTGGCGCATACACATCTGGTGCTCCTTTGTACCAATATTTGTGTTCAAATAAATACTCTAGGAGCACGCGTCACTTTATTTCATAAGTGTTATGGATATTTTTGCCCATTATAAATCCATCGAGCAGTTAAGTGTTCATTACCATTTTTTATTTGTAATCATTTAGCGTCGGAAATCTATTACTCATTACAATTAAGCTGGTTTTATAGCTTGTAAAACCCCGTGATCTTTGCGTTTTGTTCTCGAATATTCGGGATGATGAATTATATATGATACATAAAAGATATTTGAATACATACATAAGTTTCTTATTGAAATGAATATTGAAATTTTATATTAACAAAATTTTTGTAAAACTTAGTGCTTACATAGTGGGGCTATTCGGTTATACACTTGATCTAATTTGAAAATCTCTTGTTATTTGTTCACTAATCTTATTTTAATAAGAATTACTTTTGATATTATAGATTTTATTTTATGAATGATTTCAAATGGCTTTCAATTCGCTTGGTAATTGTATAACGATACTTTAAATGAGGTTATAGTTGATAAATGTACCTAGTCTGTTAAATATGAGGAGAGTTTTCTAACATAACTTTTTTGTCAGTTTGAGAACAAATGAAAATACTAGAAAAGTTCGAGAAGCTATTTAATTTTACTTCCGGGATGTGTACAAAGTTATGAACACGTACTGTTGATGAGTCTCAATTTCGTGAAATATATATCTGTATAAGATTTTCTGACGTTTAAGGATTTTAAAACTGATATCAGGTTATAATGTATAATGTAATGTATATTTTTTAATTTTTATAATGAACACTACCTGAGTATATTTTTAAATTTATTCGTCATTTGTTTCTTTTTCATAAAATAAAGTTTTGTTAACAAATGTTTCATTTCATTCCATAGTATGATAAACAAGGTAAACTTGAGGCAAGAATATTAGATTCATTCAATTATTTTTTCACTGCTGTATTCACAGTAGAATTCATACTTCGTTTGTCAGCATTCAGTTTTCGGGTGAGTTTTATGCTTTATTATGTATCTTTTTCTAAGAACAAGTGAGTTCTCATTTTAATTCATATCAAATTTCTCAAGATGATTAATAGTTTGTAATCTTGTACTTTATAAATTGACAAGTGTTTATTAAAATTTTTTAAAGAGATGATAATGACCTAAATATGATGCAATGATTGGAGGACTGTGTTCAGTGTTGTTATTACTTATTGTTGATACTCTTCGTTTAAAAACGCAATTAAAAGGATCATGTTAGTTTTTTATTTAAATGGTATTTTTAAGTTTTTGTAAGACCCTAAAAAGATGGTAATTATCGATACGTCAACTGACGGAAAATATCAAATCACAAGATATCAATGATACTTCTCAGTAACATTTTCAAAAGTATTTGCCATTATTTATTCTTCTGTAAGATATTTTTATCAGCCTAACTCGAAGTTTACTATTTATTTCAGTATCCTAATCAAAAGTCAGTTAAAATAATTTCCGAATTTAAGTATAAGCTTAACCATATTTTTCAAACAAGTCATATCATCACTTTATTCATGAAACGAATAAAGGACCAAATATATCATAACCAACCTATCTTGCAAATAATAAGGGATATTGGTGGTATTCAGTTGTTTGCCAAAAAAATTATATCGATTTCTGGATAGTGTTATTTAGCAAGATTGTGTCCTACGGTATGGGGTCGCCGGCCTCCTATACATCAACTACCTTGACTATGAGAAAGCGTTTGATAATATCGATAGGAGGAACCTGTGAAACTTTCTTCGGGACTATTGCGTGCCTAAGAAAATCGCCAAAATCATACGGCATCCATACGAGGGAATACACTGCAGTTTTGTGCATAGAGGAAAGATGAAAGACGCATTCCGACTGAGTACCGGAGTCAGACAAGGGTGCTTACTTTAACCCTTCTTCTCCCTTCTGGTGGTTGACTGGATTATGCTAACTGACTAAAAGCTGTAAACACAGGCTGCTGACTAACTGACATACAAAGCACACTTTATCTGCAATCATGACATATGTGTAAATATGCTGTGGTACTTATTATGGGAGAAACATGTAATCACTTAATCAATGTAGCGCTAATATTGATGTGCATAGATTTGAGATAGCAAAAACAGTAACAAATTATATAATGAAATGTTTGTGGAATAAAATTTCCTATTTTTATTTCATTAATTCTAGGTGTGATCACTTCCATTTATTGATGGTTTCTTCTTTCTGTTTTTTCCTTTCCCAAAATTCATTAGCATTATTTTAGTGATATTTGGAATGTGATTGATTTTGTCTTGGTCCTTGGTAGTTATATAGATATCATTGTTACACAGGTAAAACGATATTTATATGAATTGGTTTTTACCAGTTGACATTTCTTATATGTCAATATGTTTTTCATATTTGACTGTACAACATACAGTTTTAAGTAATTTAATGTTAATTTGGAAAGGTATATTTAGTTTCATTATCGACAAGTAATATCTTCTGATTTCTCTTTTCTCTAATTTTTGATGGTATTCATGTAGATTGTTTGATTGATAATGTATCGAACTATAAGTGAATAGAACCTTAAAAATTAAAACTGTACAACCGTTTTAAAATATTATCAACTGTTAAATGTTTACACATCTCATATTTAAAGACAGAATGAAACAGTCATTAAGATACAATTGTAAACTGTACACATCACTTTTTGCAACAACTTCTTACAACTTGTATAGTTTATAATACTTCGTATTAAGTAACACAGAGTTGATTTGTTAGTTATTTGGCATTCAAACGGTTATGATAAACTGACTTTATTCATCTCTCAGATTCTGTTCACAAATTCCTATTCGATCTATCAACGGGAAACTTTTATCTCAAAAGTAGCTCATTCATAGTAGTCCGTTATATTGTTTAAAAACCTGAATGAATGATGGATTTTCATACATATTTCATTTTAACTAAGGTTATCATTACCTCATGTGTCTATTAATTTACAAGAGTATTACCGTCACGATAGAAAAAATTATGAAAAAGCTGAAATTGTAAACTATTATCGGTGTAACAAAAAGTATATTTAACGTGTTTCAGGTTATGACGAATTAGTTATCTATTGTTTACAATCAATCACAAGGCGTAGATAAATCGTAATCGCCTCATAGGTATGTTTTACTGAATTTCTGCTCTATATTGATATCCTGGAGTGTCTGCAACTCTATTAGCGACCATCAGGATCGTTAATTATTGTACAATGAATTCTAGAATCTGAATGGTTTCCTCTAAGATTATCAGTTAATACTCACTCACCATAATTCCAACTACAATATTACATGTACAAAAAAGGGCACTTTGTGCTTAGTTTACTAGCTGATTTCGTCTTCATCTTAATTTACCCTCCTCTTATTTTTTTAGTCTGATATAAGTCAAGTCAAATTCAGTGTAAATTTTTTCCGCCTATTTCGTGTTATGAGATTGATTAAATTGCTGAGCAAAGAAGAATCTATACGTCAATTACTGTGGACATTCATCAAATCCATACAAGTAATTTATTTAATTTATCTCTTCATAGAGTATATTCGTTGATGGTTTTATTTTCAAGAAACTTCATATTTTTTACACCATGTTTATTAATTTAAATTATGCGCTAACAATATTTTCAATTTACGGTAACGTGATTCCAACGAGTTTTTATGCTTGTATCGGTGTGCAAGCATATTTTATGGGGTTGATTACATGAAAAGTATATATTTTATTCTACTCTTTGATTTGTATTCAACATTGAATTATCTGTTGAAATATTCAGTTCAGCTGATGTATAAACTTAGAAAAATTCTATTTGTACACTTGTGTTCTGTTTATGTATGAGATTACTTTTCAGAGTTCTTTGAATAAATTATCTTCATCAGTCATGTTAAAATTATAGGAAAATGTATGCTTGATAGCTCATTATTCGATAAGAATGAATCTATATCAATGTTTTACAAAAACCATGTATTTCACTGATGTTAATTAAATAACAAAGTCTCTGTCTTAAAAGCGTCTAAACTTTTTTGTTGATGTACTCTTTATATCAATTTATTTTCTACATTGTCATTTGTTTTTGGATGCAATTGTTTACAATAAAATACCATAAATATTTCAATACAGTTGAAAATTGATCGAAAAACTAAAGAATGAATAAGACACATTAGATATAAGTTAATATCATAAAATTGAAAGTATATTATGTTCCCTCACCAGTAAAAAGCACTTTTATGCACTATGTAGTCTCTGATAATAATAACTTACATTCCATTTTATCAACGCATTGATGTCTATTGATTTTTTTAGATTCAACACGCTTTCTTTAAAAAAAATTTTACATATTCTGTTTTCATTCAGTAAAATCGGTATAAATTGAAAGTTAGTAGTAACCACTACCATGTTCTTTTTGTCTTTAGTTTTGATTGAATTATGTCAATCTAAAATATGATCACTTGTTCAAATCAGGGTCACCCAATGAGACAGGACTACTGAGCTATTCGGGTCCTGTAGGACAGTAATATTGACACTAATTGAATACTGAATAGCAGCCAAAATTATTTTTGTCCAGTACTTAGTGTTGATCCAACTCTATAAACCAAATTATTAATTTTTTTATTTGTTATTGATACTGTTTTAAATAAAATGTGAAACTTCAAAACAAACACTATTATGAGAAAAAAATTATAAGCCATATTTCATTTTTGTTTTCACATTGAGCTAAGAAGATGGGTAATTCATGACTGTTAAACATTGTGATAATCAATACTATGAATTAGGATTTGATGAATAAATGAGTTTTGAAACGTTATTGAATAAAATAGGTATTTATATCCGATTTACTCTGATACAATGTGAAGGAGTGATAACTGCATAAAAGACCGGGTTATTAGAGGAAAAAAGTGGATTATTCAGGTGGTTTGTATTTTTCAGGAAAACACTGGGGAGTTGTTTGCACTAAATGAAATTTCTATCTAAGACCATACTTACAATAATATAAATACACTGATCATACATAGCTACCAATAGCTCGAAAAAAAATATTGGGATACAAAAAGGATAATAGGTAATGAACGACGGATTACAAATTTCTAAAGTAAATGTCTGTATTGCTAAGAACAACATTAAGAAAACATGGAAAGGCAGAACGAGATCAGAAGAAAAACCCAAACATAAATTAAATGTAACAGTAATATAGAACTCATATAATTTCTGAACGAAGAGTATTCTTTTCGATAAATTCTCTTCAAGTTCTACAATTATATATCCAAATTAATAATCCGAAAAAATGGTCAGGTTAAAGGCAAAGTACATCGTTTACAGTATGCAAATTTAGGATT
>NC_031495.1:16259979-16275998 GCF_000237925.1 Schistosoma mansoni
TGTTCTTAGCAATACAGACATTTACTTTAGGAATCTAGTTTACTTCTGTATTCGAGTAAAGCTCATACTTTGGCACTTAAAAGCATTAAGGGTAAGATTATTTAGTATGGATCGTCGTTCAATGTGCTCTAATAGCTCATTCATTTCATCACAAACAGAAGAAACTTTAATAAATACAGTAAGGTCTTCAGTCCTGTAACTCATGATTGTCAACCATAGTCAATAGGCATCATGTGAACACCGACCAGTTAAACTCTATCTTCACAAATGGCTCGTACTCAATGATATTTATATCTACACATATATTGAAACACTTGTTAATGTATACATTCCATATATTTTGACCAAATTAATTTGAATTCCTTAAATTGTATAGGGATTTATTGTAATACACATTTTCATTTCTCTTTATTTTGTATGAAATTTAGGCATTGCCATACGTTGCATTATTAATTGCAATGATATTTTTTATTTATGCTGTAATTGGTATGCAACTATTTGGACAAATTTCCATTGAAGAAAACCCATTAGAAGAAGAGGAATGGCCTACTTTACATAGAAATAATAATTTTCAAAATTTTTTCTATGCTCTTTTAGTATTATTTCGGTTAGTGAAAAAACCTAATTTCTAGTAAAAAAGATCAAAGAATTTATTTGTTTTAGTTTTCTCCTAAAAGTAAAGTAATTGACTTAACTTACCTGGTGAAAAATTTGTATAGATGAGACATTAATGATGGCGGTACATCATATTAAAAGGTTGATGGTGGTCGGGAGAACTCACATCTATTCTCATTTCGTACAAGTTAGCACTCGACAAATGGGTGTATTTGTAATTTTAAGCATAGAAGTGTTCCAAGTAAGACTTGACTTTGTGTCACACCGTGTCGTAGCTAGAAATGTTACTATTTAACATTTCGGGGTGCGACTGACCTATTCTAGGAGTGACGTATTTAAAAATTAATCTTATGCTTAGTTCATAATTGTTATTAATTGTTGGATTTAAATGTTCGCTGTCGTATCAACTCCTATCAAAATGGATGATTGAATTTGATCAGGCTTATAGTCTGGACAACATAGTGTTTCGTTCGTATCAATAGTTGACTAATATAATGAGCTGATGCAATAAAATGACCTTTCATCAGACAATCACAATTTAGTTAGCCTATAATAATAATACATCTGCATGCGTCCATTGAGTCCAATTAAGTAGGTTGTGGAGATTAATGGGTTATGCGACAAAGGTATTTTATTCATAGAAAGTTATTCGATTCGGCAATATTTTATGAGAAATTTTATAGTTTATACAATTTAAAATTTTTTATTTTGTTTAGATGTGCAACTGGTGAATCATGGCAGGATATAATGATGGCATGTAGAGAAGGTGAGATGTGGAATATGTTTTGTTTTGATCACTTAATAATTTTATTGTCTGTTTATGTTGTCATCTAGTTCTAGCCTATATTACAAACAAGTGTTTTATCAAAACAATCTCTACAAATATTCTATCTTCATAATATCTATTAGACTCTAAAACGATCTATATATGACAAGAAATCACAGATTTAATTTCACTAGTGTTCTTACTTGTTATTACGAAAAGAACTCAGGAACGTTGTGAAGGACATCTATATGTATGTAACGTTAACTAAATGTATGTGGATTTTGTAAACAAAAACTATTTTTTGTAAAAAGACTGTCTTCATATCCATACCAATTGTTTGCAAAACACATAAGCTATACATGATATATTAGCCAGCATCTTTTTTCAAGAAACATGACGGAACATTCAAGTCAAAAACAGACGCTTTGTAAAAAGCATTATGCAAATTTAGTGTATTTTAATGCTTATTTGATAGTTAATGTGATAAAAAATTATCATTTAGAAACAACAGATATTTGTAGTAACTTTTTGCAACTTTTGTTTTTTTCTAACTATCAGGTCAAAAGTGTTCAAAAGATTCTGATGAAACAGAAGTCAATGGATGTGGATCAAAATTAGCCTATGCCTACTTCATTAGTTTTCATGCAATTAGTGCATTTTTAGTATGTTTAAAATATTATTTTGTCGTTTTGTTTCTTGTTCAACAACATCATCATCTTTTAGTATTTTTCATGAATGCTAGTTATGCAACCACTGAACAGCTATTTCTTCCTAAAATTGGAACCTTAATAACTGTAAATCTACGACCACTCCAGGGACCGAACCCAGGTTCTTCAAATCTCGTGATGAGCACTTAACTTTCAGACCACTGAATCGGCGTTCAAAAGTTTACTTCTCTAAATTCAATCAATTACTGATATTATATTTTCTGGGAAATGGTCCATCTTATTCGTTCATCTGTCATGGTGTTTCACGTCTTGTGCATTCTTTTACTGCATATTAATTTATTTTAGGAACTCACAAAATTCCTATTCACTGAATATCGCTAGAATTATGAATACCTTCCAAAATAATTTTTAATACTCAGTTTTTTTAAGTAGTGTTTCAGTCAATTTCGAAAATATAACTTCATAATTGCAATTCATATTTAGACTACCATTCTGTGTCATAATGAAAAACTTATATCACTTGACTTCCAGGTTATCAATCTGTTTGTAGCTGTCATAATGGATAACTTCGACTATCTTACACGTGATTGGTCAATCCTCGGACCACATCATCTGGATGAATTCATTACAAAATGGGCAGATTATGATCCAGAAGCAAAGTGAGTAAACATAATTTTGAAATACAACAACATTCAAATTTGAGGAAACTTATAAACATCATACGATTTCCAACCAAGTTATTCTTTCTGAAAGAAAGATCTGCTTATTAGGTTATTGAAAGTAACTGATATGAATTAAGCTTATGCTTTACGTGTTCCCATGTTAACCACTTTTCTCCTGGGCTTTGAGAAAGCCATATTTATACAATAACCTAACGTGAAATTATTTGGCATTAATTTTTAAATTAAATATCAATCATTAATTTAACTCATTCTCAAGGTACTTGAGTATATCCCACACTACAAGTGTGGAGGCCACTGACGTTACCGGTTTTCCAAACCGAAGCAGGTAGAGAAAAGCTCAAACCCGAAACTTAGTAGTTCAAAGTTGACGCTTTAATCAATAAGCAACCATTCCAGTGTAACAGCTAAATTAATACTAAACCTAGAAAGACACCCTAGGTCAATGAAGATGTCAAAAGATAATAATGAATATGATTTTATCAAGGCGGTGTTGTTTCACCATTTCTAATATTTTAATATGCAATGTGGAAAAGAGGCTTTGCATGAGAAAATGTTCCATACATAGCATTTTTGGTCGGTAGTAATATATATGCACCAAATCACCATGCAGAAATCTCATAACGGGCATAACTTTTGCCGGGTGTTTATGCCGAAACATAACAGATAAAGTGCATCAATGCATTGCAGCTCCTTTTAACTTGGTTGTGCATGGTTAAAATTTTAGTTGTTGACTACTTATTACATCTATTTGAAACTATATACTTATAGTTGACTTGTAATTTTTCGTTTATTATCAATTTCACAAAGCACAAAATATTTTACTATCATTTGACTCTGTTTTTCTTTGTACAGAGGAAGGGTTCGACATCTGGACGTTGTTACTATGCTTGGAAAAATAAGTCCACCACTTGGTTTTGGCAGCATGTGCCCACATACCAGAGCATGTCATGTAAGCACATCAAAATATATTTTTTCTGGGAGAAAATATGCCTAAGGCTTTTATAATTTATAGTCACATCGAATCTAATGTATAATTGAGTTTAATCCTGAGACGTTATAAATCTACATTGATCGCACACTGAGTATTGATAGACTTCGTGTTTGCCTAATCCATAGTAGTGATCCAATAGATCCAATATGGTCACTAATTTTGATATTCAGTGATTGGAAATAGTCGGCAATAAATTATATAACTAGGTTTCGTGTTTGTTAGCACACTCTAACGAGGCATATTTACGGTCATAAAAGAACCAATGCTTCCAGCGACCCTGATAATTTAATTCTAATATCTCTGATAATAAAGTCGGATGTGGGGGTTCGAGTCCCGCAAAGTATCAGTTGAATCAAGATTGTAGGTAAACCTTCTCAATGAGTTTCAAACGAGTACTAAAACTAGTTACCGAGTCTCTTGCCACCTACTTCCAAATACTTAGATCTGTAAATCGTCATGCATATGCAGACCACTTTGAAAAACGTTTACAAAAGCTGTCAAAAGATTAAATTATAATGAACAAACTCAGTGTGATTGGTATCATGAATCAGTAAGATTTAAAAATCGGATGAGAAAAATCAGTCCACATGGGTTATCCACCCACATGCTAGTACTGTGAATGCATGCCGCTTTTATCAGTTGTCAAGATGAAGACCTATTTTTTGTCTGTTTAAAGTACGAAAAACATTATTTGAACCACTGACAGACTTAAGTACAATTTTATTTGGTCGTATGATTAACTACTTGTTTCTACTTGGATAACACTCCATTTGAGTTGCGTCGATTGTTTTATTTACGTATTTCTTGTCACGTCATTGAATTTTCCAAATAAGCATTATCACGTTTGCATATTATGTGTGTTCGAAATTGAAACGATCAGGTGATACTTTCAGTACTAGAGTAGGTTTGAGCTACTTGAATAACTGGACGACTTGAACACGAAAACACTTCAACAATGATAATCGCAAACTAATGACAACTGAGAAATTTCAGAACCGCCAAAGGAGCTTATATCTTAAGAATATATATGTATATATATGTCATATCGTTAGAACCAGTAATACTGAGATGCATAAAATGTTACAACAATATAATTTTTTGTTGCTATTATAGCTTCAAAAGATCATAACGAAGCTTATCTGTGTCAACTGCAACAAGAGCGCTTATACGATTTTTTACATTATCAGTATAGGATTGTGCAGATTGTTGGGTCTCAATTGAAATCATAAGTCAATCATTTTTAGGCCGCCACTGTAAAACTGAAAGCACTGGATAGCTGTTTCACTCTAGAATGGGAGTAAGTATCCACGATCCCGAACGCGAGATTAGAACCCAAAACCTTCGGTCTGGCGTGCAAACGCTTAACCTCTAGACCACTAAAACGACATTCAACAGTGTTAATGTCTAACTTTAACCGATCCACAATATTGCGCGACCATCCTACATTGTCTTCGGTGGGTAACTGTCTCACACATGACACGGTTGAACTTTACTGGTCATGGATTCTCACATTGATCAGTTTATGATCACCATTTTTCCGTTATTTGGAAATAAATACAAATTGCTTGATATGCGTTAGATAAAAGGGTTATTCGCATTTACGTAAGGATTTTTTATTTCGAAGTTTTGTTGCATTTCCGCAAACAATATTGGACGAAACAGGTTTCAGCGAATGAATGGTTGCAAATGAGTGTGGCAGGGTATATATATCCCTATTTTTTTATAATTACATAATATGGAAATTGAGGTGTCAACCATTAATCACTTTCTTTGTTATTAATCCAAATAGAAACTGGTCAGAATGAATATGCCTTTGAATAGTGATGGAACCGTATTTTTCAATGCAACTCTTTTTGCCTTAGTGCGTAGAAATCTCAAAATTAAAATTCCTGGAGGTAATAATAACATTCGATAACATTTTGCTCTTTGCGTTTCATTTACATGTTCATCTTTACTGAGACATTGATAAAGGATCGTTGTATAAATAACATTTAATGAGTAGGTGCCTGTAAATTGACATCGGAACTGATATTAAATTATGTGAATATCCATTTCATTTAACCATGTGTTCTCTAAATATTTCCTCAATATCACCAACTCAAATAGACTGTTCTTTAGCCAATTTTACAACACTCTGTTGAGTACTACATATCTTATAGTGCATATATTTGACCAACAGTCCAGAAACCTCATTTGGCTTTTATTTGGTTTTCATCATTCTTCCATAGACATAATTTTAACAGAAACACGGCTTTTTATTTACATGTCTCCGACAGATATGGAAAGTATGGGAGCAAGAAATAAATTAGGATAAATACCCAGGAAGTGATCATAAAACCACTCTGATTTTAACATCACTTAGTCCAAAGGGTAAGGTAGTGTATAATCCTTTACTTAGGTACAGATGATTTTTTAAATAGTTGTAAAAATAACTCTTCATGTATGTTTCATACAAGTTCACATTCTTTAAACACTTAATTTATACAATTAACAAATATTTTGAATATTTACTTTTTGTACAGTAAGTTGTGTTCACTTCATTCATCAGTGTTCTTTATTATTATTGCTATTCACAAGTATTAACATTAGTCAACTAAATTTGGTCAGTTATCTGAGATTTAAGCGTATTAAATTTCTTATTCAGTATAAACACAGTGTTTTATTAATGGTCGTATGTTGAAGCACAAAGTATCCATCTATATGATCAAATTTATTTTAGACCTAAATGAATAAACAACTTCGAAAGACATCTGTGTAGTATTTAACTCTGAATTGTCGCACTATTTCCACGACATTTTACTTAAAAGTTTTACTTAGAAGCAGCTGATGAACAACTGATCAATTTTGTGAATTTCGAAATAAGGGTATTTATATCAAAATATTTTGACTAACAAACATAAGCTTTTTTGGCTAAATAACTCACTACTTATGCATGTCAAACAATGTTATATTTTACTCTAAAAATTCTTCTCGGCTTTATTGTACAATTCATCTGCTTTTAATAGATAAGCGATTTGTTTTACCATACTTTCATTAAAAAGTTATATTTATGATTTATTGTCTAAGAGATCATATGATTTGTTGATTCTCCTTGCAACTAATTTATTTTTACATTTCACATTGCCCTAAGTAGAATGCAAAGAAATCACTTACTTCCTGCATTCACTTCCATCTGCCACTTTCTTTTTCCCTGATGTTCTTATTTATTACTTTAAATTGTCATGTTCCATTTTTGTGTTTATCTTACTGCATACACTATTATTTGCGCACTCATCCGTACCAAGGAGTAATACAATTGCAAAACATAATTGATAACAAAATTAAAATGATCTGAATATTTCTATTTCTCACATACTGACAGATTTATTTTGTGTTTTACGGAGAAACCGGCAATGGTAATGACGATCTTTGTCTATTTGTTTACTGCTTTACATTTTCTCCAAAAAATATTTTTGTATTGAAAAAAAATTGTAGCTGAAATTGGTGAAAAAGAAAAATCGTTAGATCAGTTGAATGAAGAATTACGTATAGTAATTAAACGTATCTGGAAACGTACTAGTCCGAAATTATTAGATCAAATTATACCACCGAAAGGTATGTTCTATTTATTCATTTATTGGTATAATTTTTTTAAGAGACAATTTATGCAATAATTGATTCATCTTTCTCAAAAAACAGCTCTACTCGATATTTCTGTCGTTGTTGTTTGAAGTGCGATCCGGTATACCTATGATGTTTTGCTATCACATTCACTGTATTTTACTAATTGTAGGTTGCCTAAAAATTACTCATCTTTTATCCAGATTGATAAAACCTATTCTTATAATTGTGAATTAATAATTTCATATGTAACCAAAATCCATTATTGATTGCTAGAGTTTAACAGATTTTGCAAGAAATTCCTTCTAAAAAACATAAAACTCATCTATTTTTATTACTGTTACATTTAGGTAGTGATGTTGTCACAGTAGGTAAATTTTATGCAACATTTCTTATTCAAAATTGGTTTCGTGAATGGCAGAAACGTAAAATGATACAAAAAGATACACGATATATTCCACAAATAATGGTATGATCTACAATAATTAATCATATCTATCTACTTTTTATTGTTGTTTTCATTGAATTTATGGATTTTGTTTTAAAATGAAGCCTATTTTTGAACTCACAACTTATTTTTAATGCGAAAAATAGCCTATCGTCTTTAACCATGTAGTATGATATATTTTACATGCGTGGATACTGACCCACGAGGCAGGAAAATATATTTCTTTAGTGGTGATCCAACACAAATTTAATAATTGTAATGTCTCATGAGGTTGATAGTTAACTGGGTTTAACGTATTGTTCAAACACTTAATTGATAAATTTCATTGATTTTTATTTCTAATAGAAAAGTCAAACACATTTTAACATGTTTCTCAACTAACATCTCGACAGTATTACAGGATAAAAGAATATTAAGGAGTAAAGGGATGGTAATGATCTATTTATTCTTTAATCATTAATTTCCACCAATAAATTTGTAATATTTCAAGTCATAATGAAACCAATTTCGATAGGCTAGGATGAGAACCACTTCCCTTTTCAAATTTACTTTGAAGTTTGATAAATTATAGAACTGTAACCATAATGAATTTAAGTTTAGGAATATTTGACGAAAACAATTTCTAAAAATACATAACGTATGATATAACTATTTATATTGACAGGCCGGTGACCGTGCGATGCCACATCAACCTACAATAATTGGATTCCCCAGGCGTTGTTCTTCAGATCTCACTGGTGATGAGATTCAGCGCCGACGTGGAGTGGATAAGGTATGTCATGCCCTATTTTTCGTTACAATCGAATTTTATTAGGTTGTAATGTGGCCGACCAGACTAAATGACTCGAAACTGCTGTCCAATTTCTTTGCGTTATGTACAGGAGAGAATTGTTAGGGAGCCCTGTACCTAGGTTTCAAGATAGTTGATACTCATCATGAAGATATGTCTGCAGTGTCAAAGCAATTGACAGCTAATGACTTGGAATTAGTGGGCATACTGATAATTGATCAGTAGAATTAAATTAACAATTACTACTAAGCAAAATGATACTAATTATAACTTTATGATGAGTTAATACAAATATCTTTACCTTATAGGGGTTTAGTCTCAGATGAAATAGCTCAGTGATATTGTTTCTGACTGTGATAATGTATGATATTAGCCCACTTTCGACTTGGAGTATCAGTTCTTTCATGAATGCAGATACACGCTTCTGATGTGTAATAAATAACAAAAAACCCAGATCCTAGCCTTTTTGGGGGGTCCGCTGCAACTTTCTAACATCAAACATTTATTACATAATTTGAATGAGTTTTAAAACTTTGGCCTAATGTTCTTGATTCAAACTAAGAGTACAATTTATATAGTTTGCTGAAAAAACAACAATATTTCACCTTTTTAACTATGGAAATATTTTGTAACTTAGTTTTCGTAATGACTGACTTCATATTACATTTTGCTAAAAGTAACCAAGACCTTTAAATATTAAGTTTTATATTCAAAGGTTATCACCATTCTAGGAACACCTTCCATTTCATTGTTTTAAATACTATCATTTACTCAATAAAAGCACTGGTATCTATCTTTACGACTTAATTGATTGCTAACTTCCTAAATACAAAAAAAGTGCTACAAGTTATATATATATTTTTTTTCATTTCTTATTCTTAAAGCGTGATACGTCAGGTGGAATTTTCGGTCGAACTTTAAGTGAATGGACTAGACGTAGAAGTAGTAAACGTCCATCGGGTCGTCGAGACATTAATGCTCAACAAGCTAACGGAATGTATGATATTGCAGGAAATCATTTAAAGAATGGGATGGGAATATGGAATGATATGTTTTTAAATGCACAAGCAGGTAAAACTGCTCACCCGGCTGTTGTTGCACTTATGGAAAAAGAGAGAAAAGATGCTGAAGCTAGGTAAAAATGTTTACTGTTTTTAAATTTTGAAGAATTTAACTTATATTGAACTTCTTGTGAACTTGATTGTTTTGTACATGTTATCGGTTCATGAATTACTTTATCCATTGTTAAGCATCCCACTTACCAGAACCACATACTACTTGTACAGTGAAACTATGTTCCACAGCGGTATCCGAATTTCGAGATAGTAGCATGTATCTGAAGTTTTTTAATACTGCTGGTGTTAAAGATCTTATTGTGCTTGGAATGACTCAAAAGTCTTATGATGGAATCATTCAAGATATGAACTCAGTATTTTATGAAATCTAAAGTTTTTATGTAGATAAACTTATTATTTTATGGTTCTTTGATTTTTCGAGTTACTTAAAAGAATGACGTTTACCGTCATTCAGTAGATGATGATTAATCTATCGGAGAATTCACTAACTGGATACGAAATCAACTATTTAGAGGGTTTCTTAATCGCTATCATCAAATGAGTTATAGGGATGGGAATAACAAAATCCCCTGAATGTAACTTAACTAAAACTGTATGTTTATAGTGTAATGGTCAGACAGATTTTACTTATATTAACCTTAAGTCAGAAATAGGTTCAAACAGCTTAGAGTATGTGATCAACAGTAAGGTTATCGTTTATGCTTATCCTTTGTTTTAATTATCTTTGTTCGCCTACTTTTAAAAGCTCATATTTCTTCAGATTACAATATTTTCAAGTGGCTATTTTCCTTTGGATTTTTATTTAATATCTGCATCTTTTGAACTTCATATTTCACAGAGAATTATGGATTGATTCCCGGAATCTATAAGTTATTGATAATAACTAAAAGAAACAGTGGCGATTATCGACAGAAAATTCTTGTTGCCTTATTTTTTCCAAAAGTCTACTTCTTGAATGATGTAAAGAGGAAAATGCTTCAGATATTTTCTAAAACAACCTAGAACTGTTTGTAAAATGTTGTAGACACAGTACATGTCCCGTTTGTATCTTGATGATCCGCCAATTCTAAAGAATACAGTTTATTAAGTAGCTAAAATAAACCGGATACCCGATCAACCCACTTTATAAAGTCTTAGCACGTGACTATAAGTTTATAGCTCATAAAACTTTTGGCTATAATCATTCGTCTTCTCTATAAAGATTCCTTGATATAAACTATCATTAAGTTATAAATTAATATTCTAAAAACTGCATTAGGGATTTGTTGAGTGAAGTTCCTATTTTTTGAAATATGGAATATACTATGGTAATTTAATGAACTGGATGATCTGACATTTCTTCGTAATGTCCACACTTTAGTGAATGCACTGCATCCTGTGCGTTTTTGTCGAAAGTTATTTTTATTAAATATGAAGATGTATAATTGTCATCATGAAATTTAATTTTTCTTTCTTGCATGTTAACTAGTGATGTCTCTTTTGATAAGTTCTACGTATATTTCAGTTGTGCATGCTGTTAACTTGGTAGTAGTTAAAGTATTACAATCTACTGAAATAATGAACAATTATAAAAATATTGTTTATCACATAACTAATGTCTCTTACTCGATTGGTTATCTAATATACAGAATCTACTTATTTTATTACACAATGGCCATCTTAAAATGTTCTTGTTAGTTTAACAGATTTAAATGTAGTTATTTTACTTATATTAATATTGGATAGCAACATTTAGGATAGTGCATAAGCTAAATGATAAAACATACCTACTCCCAAGGCAGATTGCATGTTAAAGTGCTTCATGTGATTCATTGATTAATCAAGATCGTTTAGTGAAGCTATATAATATCCTCTATTTCTAACTTTTCCTCCAAATATCAATCTCAAGGTTTCTTATATTTGTAAACAAAAGAGCGTCAAAACATTGCACTATAACTGATATTGGCTCGTGATGGTAATCCTAACCTTAATTTATAAACTCAACTCAAAACTCTAGCCTCACTCTTAATACCTAGCCGTGGCCTTTCTACGTTTTAAAGCGACTTCATATGGTGATAAAAACTCTGTGGGGTGATAACCTTGAATCAGAATACTAGTCCGAGTTGTAATATGTAAACTTGATGTTTTTCCTTTACTACAAAGTATAATTTACCATGTGAGGGTTGGTTACTCAGGTCAAGAAAGTTATTCCACTGTTATTCTATTGCTTTTATTGTTAACTGTTTCATAACTATGTAGCTTTTCCTAAATGGCTAATACGTCACCTAAAGGTGTCAGTCTATTTTACTTTTATTCAGTATTCTAGTAGCGACATTTAAAAATAAGAGTTCCTAACTTAGATCCTTAGCACGTTTGTGCATGCTTTGTTGAAGAATTATATCTGTCTAGGTTTCCCTAGTTTGTCCATCTCTGACAAAATATTATTTCAACTTCAGTTAATCTTCCCTTATATCTAAACCAAAGACAAAACCACTAATAATTTCAAATAAATCTTTTGCATGTAAACATTTTATATTGTTTTTTCTGCATGTTCTTTTATTTTACTTTAGCATGCCATTAATATTATCATCATCTATTCAAAAGAATTTAAACTATTCAAATAATAAATCATTTGTACATAATCAATCTGATAATAAATATAATTATGATAAAACAAATATCATTTACAATACATCAACAAATAATTATTTATCATCTACTCAACCCATTTATCATAATACATTAAATACATTAGGCAATAATAAATACATTATAAAGAAGCCAAGATATTCAAATCATTCCATATGTAATAATAATGATGGAAAACATAAACAATTTCAAAAAATTATTTTAAAACCTAAATATCAAATTAAACAACATTCTACAAATTCAAAATCATCATTATATCATTATTCAATTAATAATAATAATAATGTTAAATTCCATATACAAAATACCAATTTTACTAGTAATAATCATTACAAAATTAATTCATATTCATCTAATCAATGGGATTCAAATTTATTTTGTCCTGGTTATATGTTTACACCAGAAAAATTAGATTATTTACTTAGAGCAAATAGTTTCCTACAGTAATAAAATAATAATTATTATTATTATTATCATTTTTATCATAATAATTAATTATCGATTAGTGATCATAACTAATTTTTCATTTTATTTTTTACTAAATTGACTAGTTTTGATGAATATGATTTAAGAAAAATTTATCTTTTTTGTTTGTTTCCGTTATATATTTGAAATTGCATGTATATTTGTGTAAATAGTATTTAAGAGAGTGAGAGAGGGAGAGAGAGACAACTGTTGTTGGAACTATGGCAATACTAGCGATTGGTATAATAAATATTTTAGTGTGAGGAAATTTTTTATTTTTTGGTGAAATGTTGAATGAGTATAAGGTATTTGTAGTCAGTTCTTTCTTTATTAAATGAGTACAATAAGGGAAGCATTGAAAACTAAAAGCAAAAATAATAAATAATTATTTCATTTTATCTCTCAGTAGATCTAAACAATGCCCAGTAATGATTATTCTTTGTATCAGACTTTAAATCTATAGGTTATACGGCTAGAAAGATACTTTCAAACCTTATTCATCTATTTGGATCAATAATCTTTTTGTATTTCAGTTCAAATCCGGTCATCTCCATTGTTTATTGACTGTTAATATAGCTTCAGTAAATCCATATTGAAGCCAGTTATTAGGGCTCATATGATTATTGTCTAGTTTAATGATGTAAATTCGTGAAGAAAACTATATAGAAACTGAACCCATCTCTGCGTTTCATCCAAATAAGTGATAATATATTTGTCGTTTGAAGAAATATAAAATATAGAACGAAATTCATTTATGAAAATGCCGATTCCTGAGCTTTGGAAGATAATTTACACCAACAAGTGTTGACCCTTTGTTTTAAAACCAGGATATGGATATTTTTTATCGGTTAATTAATTTGTACCAGTAAGGGTTAAATTAATATTTAATGACTGTTATTAACTGATAAGCTGTAGCTATATTATAGTATCAGGACAAACAAGATACATGATCTTAGCTGTCTATTAGAAATTTTAAAATTAATGATACTTATAAATACCTTTAGGAAAACAACTTCATTTTGAGGTTAAATCACTCAGGACTCATAGAAAAATGTTGATTGTCCCTACATACAGTACAAATGATATTGTGATTACAAAAAGTTCCACAAATCCTTCTGATTCAGATTGTATTCAAAGCATACTTTAATAAAAATTCATCTTGTTTTCCTTTGATCAACGTTAGCTTTCAACCAGATCACTACTAAGCTATTACACCGTGCAGATTTCTTAACAAGCCTATTAATTAGATTTACATAAGTTCCAGTTCATTATCTCATAAAATAACTCTGGTAGCATCTACATAAATTATTGTATTATTCATTAAGTTGTATATCATCTGTTTGTAGACCTAAACTTACACTGAAATTCTTTCTAATAAATGATGTTTTTGTGACAAAAATGATTAAAAATGCGTTAGCAACTTAAAACACACATAAGCTACGTCATATACCTATATGAACTTAATTTCAGTTACCTCTGATTCAATACAATCCTACACATAATAATCTGTCCACTAACTGGCAAAAGGCATGAAAGGAAGAACTTTATATTTTCTACACCGTTCTTGTTCAAAAGTGTAGTTTGACCTCTAAAAGTACTGAAAGAAACTATGACAATTAAATGACATTATGCGAATTCATTCCAATACATATTCATCCATACTGCCAGCTTACAAATATATATATATATATATATATATATATTGTCGGTTAATAATATTTATATGGAACTATATCATTTCATCTTATAAGAATTAAGCAATACTCATAGATAAATCTTTTGTCGGGACATACACTAACTTTAGGTATCTTCAAATAAGACTTTCCTTTCTATTAGCTTATTAGTGTTACTGTCGAAAATTGTTCTGTTTTAGAAATATGGCAAACATGAATCATCTGGTCGATGTACATAATGATTCTTCAAAATTGAATTATGATCCAGAATCTGGCAAACTAATGAATTTAGCTGGTAATATGTTAGGATTTTTAAACTCAAGAAATTATCATTCATCTGATTCAACTCAAGTAAGTCAAAATATTTGCTGTCACCAGTTATTACCACTAAACAATACATATAGTGTTTCATCAATTTCATCTGTTACGATGCACATATATTTACCATACCACTATAAATACGAATATACAGTTAAGTAAATGATTTTGTCGAAATGAAAATTTTCTTCACTAAATTTTCATTATTTTATTCAGTGTTAAGTTTATTCAATAAATATGTCGCACTCTTTTTTCTTTCACAGATAACTAAAATGTCACATATCTCTTATAAAGGAGCATATTTTTTATTAGAACGTCAGGTAGATTTTCAATATGTGCCATAAGCATGTCAGCTAATAATACTCCTAACAGACTACCAACAACAACTCCACCAGTCTGGCGAAAGTATTCACCTTTACATATCAGTGCATAAATCTTTAAGAATTTTTAAAGAAACGGGTAATGTAAGGTTGTTCAAAGAAATGTAGTCACATAGATAACTTTGATTCTAACTTTTGCTCTTACCACATAAATTCAATTTATTAGACAAATTACTTAAGTGTTTCCAGTATGAGTGCAGAAAAACATTGTAAAACAATGTAAATTAGAAGAAAATAGCAGAAAACTATGTAAACTGTAGTTGTGGGATAAACATTTCACAAAATATTGATTTGTGAAAGGATTTAAAGAGAAAAATCACGTCAGGATGAAAGTCATCCATTGTGGTTATGATTCTGATTGTACTAAAAATATTCTGCATTGTTTTCCATTTATTATTTAGACTTGTGTTAACTTAATTCGCTTATTTATTTACTCTTAAGAAGTGGCTTACATTGAGTCACGAAACATCAGAAAAACAATTTTCCACCCATTAAGATCTGACAAAAAATATGTTTATCATCGACTACTATAATATTGCAAATATGTGTTCAGATAGTTAACTGGTTAGTTAACGGTAAATACTATTCAGTCAAATTATTCAAATCTAAGTAATAATCTGACTGTACATAAATCATATAAAAAGTAGTCTATGCATATATCATTTGATCTATTTCCGGGGTCAAATAAACCCATATCAGTTGTCTACTTTTTCGCTACGCGTCTTCGGATTCGAGGTTTATATTACCTAGCATAAGTCAATGAAGCATAATGAATGACAGACATAATATAGTCTATTAAAGAGGCTACAAAATGATCATATGTTATAGTGTTACTCATTTTTGACATAAAAATGTTTATTGTTAAACTTTTGAAGAATATGCTTATTGTTGTTCAAAACATTTTCTTGTAAACTCATT
>NC_031495.1:16276224-16278474 GCF_000237925.1 Schistosoma mansoni
TTGAAATTACGTCAAAATGTAATATAATAAACAGATTATGATAAATGAATAGGTGGAGAAAATGATAATAGTTTAGTATTATAAAAAGTACTATGTATAGAGAAAGCTCACAAAATACAAAGTACAGATAATTTGGCGTTCGATGGTGGACCCGATGATCCTGGATACAATGCTTGGTGGGATCGAGTATACGCACTTCTAAAATGTTTAATATTAGGATAAGATAATTATCTAAGTTTAGTTTGTGATGTAAATTATCAAAGACATTTCACATTTCAGCAACAATAAGTTTGATTCCAAATGTTATTTTAATCTATTTTTTCTTTCGACCAAATCCATCACTTTTAATCATATATATAAACAGATTTTATCGTTTAAAAATCCATTAAAAATAATGAACACTCTTTTATCATTCATATTTTGTGCCCCCAGTACATGACAGGAAATATTTTCATAATAAGGATGAGTAGTATTTGCGTTTACTTTGGATGTATTCACCAGCATTTACGTCGTTTTTTATCAAAGAAATGTATGTAAAATAATGTTAATAAAAGTTTATTAGAGTTTACTTTTTGTAATTCTTTCATTTTGGTGATAAGTTCAAAAAAGAATACGAAGTGATGACAACCACATTGGTACCAGTAATCCTTACTCTCTTTTTTTTACAAGTAAAAAAAGCTTATTATGTGATCCTAAAATTGATTTTCCATACAGTATAATCGAATTTCACATTTTGGAATGTAATCTCTCCTTATTCCAATGATAGTTTACACCTTCCTAGACTATTTCTGATTATTGTTCTGCAGGTGAAGGGCTATCTGGAGCAAACGATCACTACATGGTTCTGTTTTAGTGTATTATCGTTTATTCAAATAGACTAAGTGATAAAAGTCTGGCAGTGTTCAATGGTCAGAGGAATTCGATAGGACTCCTTAAACCTAAATTTCCCAATATCTATCATATCCAAACGAAATTTGTCTTGTGTTATCCTAGGATTAATAACAGTTTCACACTAAATAATTTTGACTAATTTCACTGAAATATTTCTTACCATATCCCCTAAGTCCATTTACAAGTCATCTTATTTTTTATCTAGCCTAAAGATACGAAAACAAGTAATACGCCATCAGTTGAAGATTTAAATACAGCTCGTAAAATATTTGTAGCTGCTAGACGTGAATCACTTTTATCAAATAAAAATGAGGTAAGAAAAAATTTAAATGTATTTATTCTATAAAATATAGACGTTTTAAGTAGACTAAAAATAGTCTCTTTGATTTATAAACCTTTTATGGGAATATCTTAAACGAAAGAAATGAAGTCGACTCAGCTCAATAACAGTTAGTGAAATTAAATTTCATTGAACTGATATGTTATGGACGACCGAAGTATCAAGAACGTAGTTTAGAATAAGCTAATGTTGACAGTTTCACGTCATTATTACAAAAAATTTCTCTACCTAAATTATTAGACAAGAAATCATGACAGCTGAGACTATAATGTATCATAACTTTAAAAAAAAGACAAATCTATCCAAGTAGTTTGTTTATAATAATATTTACCAATTAAGTACAGATATTATATTAGGATATGGTTAAAAAATAAATAATTTCGAATTTTTTGGTGATTATGCTGAAGGTGTTTCTGCTTCACTCTCAAAAATATGTGATTATATTCATGAATAATTATTTTTAAGGAAGAACTTTAAATCCCCACAGTAGTTAAATGAAAGTTCTGATTTTCAGGGACTCGGTGTAGGGTGTTTGTTCAGAGAGTAAATAAGTAAACCAAATAAATTGACACAAGTTTAAATAGTGTAAACGGGCAAAATATAAATTTTTGGTGCAATCGGAAACCAAGTTTGATTAAGCTAATGTCATGTCACTCTGGTCAGGGTAAAAATGTGATATTTATCAGATATCCCGACCGTTGCTGCTACCTTGACGTGGTGGTCGGGCTTGCCTATCGTGATGATCCAATCGAGCTATGCTGGCTGGAACAATCGTTCCTCAAGGTCCTACCATGCCAGACAGGTCGGTTGAAGAGCGGTGAGACTAAAAGCAGCAATCCCAAGGTCCGAAGGCGAAGTCGTACCGCTGACTGTACAGAGGTGTGAAAGCAGTAAGGTGTTTCCTTCAGACAACCAGCATGACAGCGATGCTGCCTTCCCACAAGGAGGGGTGGGGTTAGAAAAGGTCGACCCTAAAAATGCACACCTCGCCTTATCCCACGGATTTCCGTCTCCGGCGG
>NC_031495.1:16278674-16463487 GCF_000237925.1 Schistosoma mansoni
ACTCTTTGTGTTCTACCAAATTCTAATCTTCTGAATTCCTCATGTCTTTATCTTTTTCTCTTTCCAAATTTATTTCACTGTACTATACTCCTTCAATAATTTCTTGAAACCCCTAATCTTTTGGATTTCTGATTATACTCCTACTTCTTCTACCACTATGGGATTTGAATCGACAACTGCATCTCTGTGCTAATGTGGTATGGCAACTCGAACTGATGTACGTACGTACGAAGTTCTACGTTGTGACTGACTGACTGACTGATTTATCAGATATGAAGAAAAGCGACAAACACAAAGGTCATAATAATAATAATAATCTGAGTAATAATCAAGAAAACTTGTATAAGGTGGTAATAATAATAATAATAACTGATTAGAGTTTAAATGTAAAATAGTAATTTAAAAAACAAAAAACCGATAATAATCAGATAAAAGTACAGAAAAAAAACAACCAAAAATAAAAGTACCCAATGAGGGAATTAGGGCCAAGGAAGGGTAAGAGGTTGGACAAATCGTTTGAGAACGTAAAGTTAAATTCGTATACGTGATAATGGTGTAAGGTGTGAATATAATTAGATACGGTAGTTTGGATGAACGGTCAAAGTTTGATAGATGTCAAGGCCTTCTTTTCTATTGTAGGCAGTAGGATTTAGCAATATAATGATGGCTCAAACCACTTATCTTTCATTATAGCAAGATGGCATTTTTGAATCATTCCGATGTTTTTAATATCTATTTGATGGTAATTGAATTTGCCATGACCTGCTATTGTTGATTTAAGTTGGAGATTTTTAAGTTCCACTGGATTATAAAGTAATGTTTTTGTGTAAATTAGATGTCATTTGGTTGGAGTTTAGATTTCACTACTCTTCAAATAAAAAAGAATCACAACAACTACAACCTACTATGTAGACTGAAAGAGAAATTCTCTTTCTTTATGTTAATAAAAGCATTTCAAAAGGTGTTAGTTGCTTTGTAGGATGCTCTGATGCAATTGTTAAGGTTCTTCGGAAATTAGATGTCCAACGATAGGGATGTTAACTGATTTGTATTTACCACTTAACGACCATACTGAATGGTGTTCGAATATAGGTTCGTAGAACTCACTTTATATGGTCAATATGATATGCTCCATAGGAGCAAGTGAAATAACAGATGCACAGTGATGTAGCCTTGAGCGGAAATTCATCTTTAATTAATTCTTAAATTAAGAATGTGCTGAAAAATGAAACTCAACTCATCTGACTAAAACCTCTTCTTTAAAGATCTCTAGGACTATATCATCTTTGAATGCAATGTACATAGACAAAATCTCCTTCGCTACAGCAGTGGTTCTTGAAATTAAGTGTTTTAATTTTGTTGTCCATGGACCAGGGAGGAAATCCATTTTTCATAAGTATTTGTCAATTTGTGTTTACTTTTAATTGACTTTGGTGTCTCTAATGATGAAGTAACAATTCCCTATTTTATTATAGATCACTATGTGTAAAAAATAACTGTAAATATGACTGTTGGGTTCTCGTAGATGATATTGTTGAAAAGAAAGTTTTTTATTCCAAAAGTTCTTTGTTCTTTTTGATGGTTCTATTGGTTTCTTTTATTACTTCATTAGATGTTTGCCGACTGTGTCTTAAGAACAAAAAACAAAAAAATCTTTTGATGGGAATCTTTAAATTTACTTTGTCATACCATTGAGTTTTGAGTTAAGATAGTTTCTAATATTCTAAGTGATTGTAGTTTTCGAAGTAAAGTTGATCCTATTATTCAGTCAACAGTTGACTTAATGGTTAAATAACTCAGCTTATATTTTCAAGGTTTAAATCATGCCACACGTACCCTTGACTCACTCATCGACTGTCTTGCTCGTAGTCGAATAAATGAACTAGTAGTTGAGGAACGTGTTACACATAAATATATTTATCAGTTACATTTTAATTTTAGTTTTAACTGATTAAGAACAACATATATAAGCGAACAATATTGTTTTCGATTAGATCCTCATCAGGCTTTACTCTAATATACAGTAATATTTATATGCATATATGAAATTATTAAACCAATCAAGGCAATTTATGAGTCAATGATAACAGTGGAGTAGATTACGTAACTAAAAACAATAATAAGTAAAAAGTACAAATTGGTAGTGTAATGACAGGTGTACTAGTTGTGATAAGAATAATAAAAGGCTTGAATCAATGTTACATAATGAGAAATAGGTCAATGATTAGAAAAATATAGACACTGAAATAACATTCACAAAAATTATAAGATTATGTATTAAGAAATGTTCAGATAGTTGGACAGTGAAACGTATATTTGAGGGAAAAAGTGGTAGGAGGGGGGCGAAAAAAAATAAACGAAGAAGGAGTATGGAAAATAAAATCATTTATTAAGGCCAAGGGAGAGATAAAGGTGTTACAAATTTCTTATCAACACAGAGACTTGAATTATTGGCTCGGCTTCCTATAGATGTTGTTATGTGTAAGAGACGAGATCAAACCCTATAAGGAAAACCAGTAGGAATACGATAAATAACTTTAAATGACTGATTTCAGTCTACTATATGACCGCTATCGATCAAGTATGAAAGAATCGAGCTGCATATTGTCTTGGCAGTACCTTTTCTTAACGACGAAGGTAGGTATTCACTTTTTACTTATTATGTTTAGTTATGTAATCTATTCCACTGTTATCATTGACTCATAAATTGCCTTGATCGGTTTAATAATTTCGTATATGCTTATAAATATTACTGTATATTAGAGTAAAGCATGATGAGGATCTAATCGAAAACAATATTGTTCGCTTATATATGTTGTTCTAAATCACAATATGGAAATTTTTCAAATTAACTGATTAAGGCAAACCCACTTACTGATCGATTGACTATTCTAATGAATAATTCAATTCGATTTTTATATATAAATGAAATATAGATGTAGATTTATGTTACTTTGTTAATTGTTTCTTGCTAATTTTGTATTTCTTTACTTTTCTTTCTATTACTAATCAACAGACATATTTCTAGTTGATATAGAACACAATTTCATAATTATGCATCATATTTGATCATCAAGGATATTCAAGCTTCAATAAATATACCGTCTCCAGTTAATGCATTTTATTAGGTTTTACAAAAAAACAAACAATTTACTGTCTTTCACAGTGTAATTTATACATTTCAGTAATCTTATAAAACATATACACATATATACCAATATTCAATATGTAAACATAAAATTTCAAACAAAATCAACAATGATTTCACAATATGAAATTAGTCTATTTAAAGAAGACTGTTGTGCAAATAAACCTATTTCAATCTATTCAAATCTTCTTATTCATTGTTTCCTTTCTAGAATGATAAATGAATTAAACTCAATCATATACATATACATATACATATACATAATACTTCTTTTCACCTTACTCAGTTATTGCCACTTCTTCTATTTTCTCCATATGTATACATATATTCTAAAGTATTCTCCTTCTTCTTCTAGTTTTTTCGATTAAAATGAGAAGAAACAAGAAAACAAAAAACTTTTTTTATTTTCTTGTCATTTGTATGTAGCTTTAATTTATGGTCTGTTTGATCATGTTTTTTTTGATTATTTATCCTTTCATTATGTACAGTTATCTTTTAAGGATACTTATTTTACAAAAAAAGAGTAATATGTAAACCATCTATCCATCTCACACTAAATTTAATTTAGTTAAATATTATTTATAAAATTTAATCTTATTCTTAATTGACTTTCTTTTGTTTTAATTTTTCAAATACTATGGTCAATTCTTGTTTTATAACAAGCTTAATATTATTATTAATTAAAACTACCTTTGATCCATTTTCTCTATTTACTTACATATTTTTCAGGTGTTTTTTTGTAGAAATAATCATTTCTTTATTCTGTAATGATAGTTATTCGTGAGAATTATCCACAGAAAAATGTGTAACTGTATTATGTGTCCAAGTGATTATTTATATAAATGTTTATGTGTGTTAAATAACTCCCTCTCTTTATTCTCCTTTTCACATTTTCTAGCAATAAAACAAACTATCAATGTATATTAGAAATAATTTACACTATTAATATTTTCACTATGGTCTTTTTTTCTTCATTCATTTCAGAAGGTAAAACTAGGATTAAATATTTTATCAAGGATATCTTTCTTTCTTTCTTTCCCTTAGAGTAAATCCTTTAAATCATATAACCTTTGAACAGTTCAGAGTTTTGATTTATGTAACTATTGAATACTGGATTCTTTTTGTCAAGTTTAATTCAATTATCTTGAAGTATTTTAAATAAATTTTACAATATTAGGTAGATTAAAACAATTTCAATGATCGGAATTTCTACTAAAACTGAATTCAATAAGTATATTAATGTTTATAAGGAATCAGTGTCAGGGAAATAGGATTTCAAAGGATACAAAAGTGGTGTTTTTTTAACAGTTATCCTAGATTCTTTTTTAAAGTGCAAATTCTTATTCAGTAGAAATTTTATTCAAAGATCAACTTATAAAATGAAATGACAGTATACAGAGACTATATATATATAACTGGAGTTACTTGTAAGTTGTTGGTGGTTTCGTGATTATTCACTCCGAAAATAACTCTGCTATTATTAGAGATAATCGGTAATTCTAAATTGAGGAATATGATCCAAGATGATGCTGTACGATAACCACGTAATGTTGATATTCACAATCTATAAGTGTATACAACAAGTATATAAGAGACTTGTTAATGTAGCAGGAAATTGAGTAGGGATGAAAAGTAATATATGAAGTGATGCATTTTCTCGTAGTTTACCAATGTAACTTATAAGTAGTGTGAATCTAATCCTGAATTTAACAACAATTTATGTTCAATAACAATGATCGCAAAATTTAAATTATAAAAAAAACTTGAATAAAAACAAGATTTTTTTTACAGATAAGGTTCTGTATTAACCGTTTTTAGTCTTTTTAATAAATTTAAATAATGCAGTGAGAAAATGTCGTTAACCGAAACTATATGATAAACTTCGTCTTCTTATTGTATTACCTACAGTTGTTCATGTCCAATTTCCAAAATCTACATCATGCAGTTCTACTGAATTCATGGTTTATCTATTCATCTATTAAAAAACAAATATGTATATACATTTGACTTTTGAAATGAACACTTCATTTTTCCTGTTTTCTGCCAAGGTTGTAAAGTATTTAAAAAAACTACACAATATTGTTAGAATGACACTAAAGATGAACTTGAAGGCTTTAACCTCACAGTTAGACTATGTGTACGCAATTCACCATAATAATGGGACGTTCCTTCAGAAAAAATGGTGAGAATAATGTTTATATGGTGGTCTCAAGTAGCTTAGATAGGTTTTATTGATTAAAAACAGATGCGCTCATTCGAGATGAGAGCGAAAAGTAAGGTTATCCGTTAGGAAAGGGAGGAGAGAAAACGTTTAGGCATGAAATGAAATCTTTTGAAATTTGTATTCATATATGCAGCTTTTAACTATTGGGTGAACGGAAAAATGTTAAAATACTTGGTACCGAACACATTAAAGATTGAAAAACGACACTTAGAAAGAACCTAGCTGTTACAGTGACCGCAATACCAGGAATGAGCTGACTAAGATTGGAGACATAGCGAAGTGTCCTGACCATAAAGTTCTGGCATTTATTGCGGATATCTCAAATACATACAATTGTATCCTCTTTTCGGAATGAATGATCTAACGTATTAAGTGTTACAAAATGCAATGTTAGGTCACCCAAGCAAAGTTCAGGGGTTAATTGTAATGCTCCATATGCGTATCCTCATAATTTGCATTTGCTTGTTTTCATATTTACCTATTCGCCTGTAAATCATATAACATTCTTGTAATAATCCATGAATATTTGAGACGCGATGACCAAGTAAGACTCTTAACTCATTTCAAAGCAGTGAAGTTTAAACCTACCACATGCTATTCTGGATTTGTTTTGCCATAACACGACTGCTGGATACTATATTAGCAGTATCAAAATAAGCCCAATACATTTACGACGAAGTCTGATTCTAGTGTTAATCCAACACTACTTTTACTTCGCTCCACTTGTATCTATTCATTTCAGTTTTACTTTGATTCTGTTTATTACTATTATAATCTCATTTAACCTAATTAGTTAAATATTCATTCACAAACATTGCTATCGGAGTTCCAGTCTAATTTGTTTGTCATCGAGTCGGAGATAAAAAGCATAACTGAACTCAGAATTTGTTCGAATTAGTGATTCCTATGTATTCGATGCCCAGCTGATTATGAATTCCAAATATAATACGTGCATTTGTGTTCACCAGGTTCTATTCACTGTAAATTGTACGATTCCAGGAATTCCTATTTAGTACAATAAATCGAATGCTTCTAATTATCATACTGGAGCACGAGTTCATAAAAATGCAGCACGATATTTGAAAACAGAACTAACAAACACCATGATTAGTAGTCCGTTACTTCTATTGTCGGTCGATAGAGAGTAAAAAGTAAGAGAGCCCGGAAATAAACAAGGATCTTAAAAGCCACTAGTCTCGTCTTTCTGGTCAGTTTTGCAGCTTGGAAAACAATTTTCAGACAGTTGTATAGCTGGTCAACTTAGTCTTGAAGAACTCTCAAGGAGGGTTGCGACTGCAACTTATACTGAATTTTCAGTGATCAAGACTTAAAGTATTAAAATTTACTACGGGGTTCAAATTTTTGGCGTTTTATAAATGTGTTAGTCATACTTAAAGTCATTTAAGGGGCATTCAGCTTGGAAATATCTAGTGTAAAATCAGGACTACAACTCATTTTCCATCCTGTCGTGAGTTTGGACTCCACTTTTTGATATCACAAAAGTAACGCTGTCGACTTTGATGACTGGAAAACGCGGCATGACTGTAAACATTCGAAAATGTCCGATTGGAATTGACTTTCTTGCAGAGTACTTGAAGTATGAGTAAGGCACTTTTACAAAGCTTTTACCACACCTCTATATAAGGCCTATTATTAATGCATCCGTTCAAACCTTTGATTAAACAACATGTTGTGGATGACTTAATTTCGTTGGAGCATCACGTAAGCAATACGTCTTAATCAGGTCGAACCCTGTTCTCCTTTAACCTAACTACTACGTCACAGGTGGTGAAGCCATTCTTCATAGTTTTGCCCGTCAAACCTTCGTGCCACACCACTCCTTATCTCAATATTTATTACAAGAAGCTTGTATCTGTAGTGATCTACTTTTATGAAGAGAACACGATTGGTATGATGTAAACAATTATTATTATAACCAATTGTAACAGTGATCGTTTTACTGTACCTGCTTGTTTAAGTGTACCAAAAAGACACTCTTCCGTTGCTTTGTAACTTCGTACTAACTCGCGTATGCTCAGCAGTCTCATTTGTGAATTTTGGTACGATTTCGGCACTATTTCGATACCATGAGATCGCCAAAAAATACATTTTACTACAACCTTCAACCGCCCTCTGATATTTGGCCTTCAGATAGGTCTAACCTAGCAAATGGCACGAGGTTTTCCTGAAGTGGTGATCACAGTCAACCGCGACTCGACGCCTACCAAATATCCCAGTAAAGAATATGAGCTATCGCATCGGTTTTTGAGATGTATGCAGATTTAGGTCTTGAGTGGCGTTTGAAAGATCTCAGAAGTTACTTTAATTACCTTCTAACAAAGAGAGGGCAAGAATAAGCTTTGACTGAACCTCTTTGCTAGGTGACACTGTTGTCCAGCCACCCGGTTACCAGCAGATGTAGGTAGTGCTTTGTTACAATTCCCGGCAGGGAAAATTCACTGAGGAGGAAGTATGATGCTTCTTTGCCACTGAAAAACCATTATTTGGCGATTCAAGAGGTTGGATGTCAAAACTTTGCTTTATGTCCGTCCTTCAATTAGCATTGGGTTGCATTTACAATGGAAGAAATTAAATCATCACTATTAATCATCCTTGAAGTTAAATTTGCACTAACGACATCTACACTTGCCGTCAAATAATTGATGAGAAGTACTAAACTCTAGATGAGGTTAGCCCCTGATTATTTTCATGACTGCATGGCTCCCTAGTAATGTGACATTGACATAATATCAAAAGACTAGGTGGTGACATTATGGTGAGCTCACAGTATTTGATATGACTTATTATTCTAGCAGCACCAACAACTACACTGTTTCAAATCAATTACCTAAATTCCATTTGTTGAACTTGACGAAGTAGCAACACCACTATGACTAGAAAGCCTACAACATTCCTTTCGTCCTAGCATAAGTCGCTTCTAAATACAATAAGATTCTATGTCCACGCTAACGAAGATAACATAGATCACTAACTCCTATGATATATGATGAATGATTGAGAGGCCTACTCGAGTTGGACGAGAATGATGGGACGAACCAGATAACTTCGAAGTCACACACTGCTGTCAGCATTTAACGCAGATTAACCATGCGACGTATCAAAGTACTATGGCTGCTTTGGAGACTGCATTACACAAAGGATGTTATTACGAAAATACTTTAGTAAGAGTAACTACAGAGAAGATAGCGAGACCACTACCACACGAGCCAGTTCATGGTATACAATTAACTGATGCGCATTGATTGTCCTTGACTTCTACAGGGACCAATAATCTGTTCCATATTCAGTGACCCAACTGCCGGATGATTTAGCTAGGGCTCAGGGACATTTCGCTGGACCTACAACTACTAGACGGAGGTTTTCTGAGAGGTTATTGTTGAATATTGGAGGTAACGGAGAGCCCGATATGGTTACTTGTGATACGTCAGACGTGTGTTCTCTTCGGTTTGAGCAATTTTGAGAAGCGTCCCTGTTGTGATAATCCTGAAAACTTCTCGCAGTAGACATGAGAAGCTCAGGAAACATTAAGAGGCATTTTATACAATCAGCGTTTGATTAGGAGTTTTGCTAGAAATATCACGAAAATGAAAAGTTACATGTAGGGGTTCTGATTGGCTGATTACTACACTGTTACTATGCTTAGTATTACTCCAGAATTTTCAGGTAAACCCAGGGACTTCTAAAATTTTATGAAAACCCTATATTTTCTGTACATAAATGAACCTTTGGAGTAAAGTGCTTCCCGCATATTTTGCGCCTTTTCTCTCGTGTTCAGGTCGCTGTGTAGTTCTAGCTTGGGGGTACAAGACTAGATTAGGATCCGAATACAGCGTTCAATCAGCAAGACGTATTGGTAACGACGGGGAAAAACCACAATAACGAAGACTTATCAGTCCTTGGAACAGTACACAATCCACCAAACCAAATGTCTACCATACCCAAGTTCATTTTTTCTAATTGATGCAACCTATGTTCTGAATGTTAGATCGTATCCAGTTATATAGGTGCCGATCGTCTTGGTAGATCTGGGTAAAACTTTATGTTAAGCGTTTATTTGTATATTTATACGTATATTCGTCAAAATACAATACTACACATAATTATCAAATTTCTGCGCTTTCAGTTATTAAGCTTGGTAGTCGCACAATGGTTTGACTCAGCGCTTCATGAACGTTGATTCAAGCGTTTTAAGAGTTCAGAGAGTTGCTCCAAAACACCACCTCGCTGGCCTAGTAATGCCTTCTCTCGCCATCAAAATAAAAGAATTGCAAGGTCGGTAATGTATGGTAAGTACTTAAAGCAAGTTCAATTGAGCAGTTAAATCGTCGAGTTAACAGGACTCTAGATAAATTTGTCGAGGTAGGACAAATCTAGAAATGAGAGAAGTGCTTAATAAAACACAGTCTATCTATACACTACAAATTATGTAGTACACTTATTATATACGAACCAGGTATTTCCTTTAAACCCATATTTAATGCTAACAGTGACTACAAAATATAATTTATCTAAAAAAAACGCTACGAGGTATCATTTTGTCGTTCCTTTAATATAAGATACAGATTTTATCGAAAGCTCGGAACTAAACAAGGATTATATGATGTTGCTCTTCATCACTCAGGCTCATCAAAAACACCAAATCAAAACCCTTCAGCAACGAATAATACCTCTCATACTACACACAAGTGCAAGGCTGAAGTTCGACAGAACTATATTTCTAGTTAATCTCTCAAATATGCAAAAGAAACAAATGAGCCGACTAGTGATGATCAGCATTAAAATTCATGGATGAAGCAGTGGTTTGGAGAATTAAAATCACTGTTTCATCAACAATTAAGCCAGATATATTTGAATGAGTTGAAAAAATATAAAACCTCCAGTCTTTATAAGATACATGCTTGAAAACACTCATCGTTTGATCAGTGTTATTTATAATGACATCAAATATCCAATAAAACAAGAGTCCGGGGATGAGATCTCGATCCAGAATGTTTGGATCAGGAGAACAAGAAGAGAAGGAGCAAGCTCACAACAACGCAAATCATAGGACCACAACACTCAATAATATCCAAACGGCTTGAAGATGTTCGTTTTATTGCGCAAGCTCAATAAAACTAATAGAATCCATTTTTATCCGTTTTCCGTAATAATGGATACTATTTCATCAAAAAGCGTCGAAAGGATTGACCATTAAAAAGTAATTGACAGAATTAGAGGTCAGAGAGTCCCAATATACGTAAAATCATTCCACAAGTGAACAAAAGCGTTTTCAGATTAATCGGAATCAGCATTAATCATGAGATAACATAGTTACCTCATTTGGCTTTTTGTAAACAGCCAGACAATGAAGAGTACAAATAGGTAAAACGTCATGTGAAAGAAAAAACCTCATCAGCTGTTGTGTAATCTAGAATTAGAAGAATTCTGGTATATTCATTTGTTTGGTTTTTTCAGGAACTTTATTTTGAGTTCAAATACATCAGAAGGGTGACGACGGTCAATAACGTCCCTGTGGCAAAGTGTCCAAACATACAAGTAAATATAGAACAGTGACTTTTGTAGAGGTATATTTTCAAAACGACTTAAATATATCTGAAGATTATGTTTTCAAACTCACACATAAACTTGGTAAGGCTCAATTATCAAAATAAGCAAAATATTCCCATTATACAAGGAACTATTCTATTTTATTTGGTTGGCACTAAGCGAGAGTTACCAACAACAAAATAAGGGTAAGAATTATAACACATATATATTTGTGACGTAACAGATACATACCGTATTTACAGGCATGGTCAGTAATTTACAAAAATAGGTCTACGGATAAGATATTACTTCGGTAGGGTTATTAAGTGGATAAAATCAGTGAAAATATATGACAGAACATCTTCACAGATATGTCAGCAAGTCAATAAATTGGCTGTCTGTTAGCACTGCGCTGTGTTCACAGCCGTTATCATTTGTCTAAAACTGGAACCACGTAAAAATAATACGAAAACTATACAATTAGTTACCGATTATCACATGGAATGCGATTCAATTTCAGTTATGTGTAACAAAGGCAGTCAATTTACACAACCGTGAAAAGGAGTAAAGTAATGTGATATGCCAATCATCAAACTTCAGCGTTGAGAAGAATAAACGGCGAAATCAAATAGTAGGCGCAGTAAATCTGGACAGAGTAATTCGACAAAGGAAAACAATAGTATAAGGTCAGTATAAAATGTCTAGTAGATTGTTTTATGTAATTTCATGATTAGATTCAAATGCCCTCCTTACGAATCCGTACTTAGTAGGAAGCCGATAAGTTACTTATTGAGTCGTTTGCTGCTTTTACTTTAAGTTAGAGAGCTTGTGAGAAGTGTCAAGTCTTCAATGTTGCTTTGTGCTGATGACTTCAAAATCTCGTGAAAAATAACAAAGGATACATGCTCAGTGTTAAAGCAAACAGACCTCGACATTTAAGTTAGCCTGTCCGCTTCACAGATGGTGCTGAGCAATGTGACCAAATTTTTCGAAATGAATATTAGACATGCCGATGGCAGTAATTTTGACCCCAAGAGGATCACAATGCAGTTGATACTGACGATAACGGGAAACTATAATAAAACAACTGCTCAGTGCCATCTACTTTGAGGAAAGTTGTTTGGAACCTTATGAACGTCATTTATTTTGGGAAACGTAAAAATGATAACTACTTAGGCATCTCATGAGGCCCAAGGCTTACCATACATATTGCGGCTTGGAAATTCAGACTTACCTAGCCGTCCCGATGCGGACTCAAATATGATTCAATCGCAACATATAAACTATTATGAGGTGATTTTGGATCCTATAGATCCCCACTTTCTTTTTTAACCGTGTCAAAACAACTTACTAAATAAGACAGACAAATTTGGAAGCCCAGAATGAACCACTTTTCAAAACTAACAAGTGCCTCACTGAGTAGTCAACATTTTAAACCACTTGTGAATGTATCTGACCACAGTTTGTATTTGAGACTTCCGTAAGAAATTAAGCATCTAACCACTGATATATTTTATTTAGAGATCACCTAAGTAGATGTTGTATGCTTGAGGGAACTACTGAAGCTGGACGGGAATGATGTGACCGACTATTTAACGTCGCAGTCACACCCCACAGTGAGTAATTAACGTGCATTAGCCCTTCGTGGTATACAGGCCTTATAGCTACTCTGATGACCGTACAACACAAACGACGTTATTTTAGAAATATATTAACAAGAACAGATACAAGAGACAGAGTGCGACACCATTGAATGGACCAGTTCACGGAGTGCAGTCAACTGATGTGCGTTGGTTGTCCTTGACTTTAACGAAAACCGGTGAACCGTTGGATATTGAGACGACTGCAGAATGATTCGGCCTGAACCATGTGACATTTAATTGGCCCTACAAATTAAGTTGCACCAGGAAGCTGAAATGAGAAATGTAATAGAAAATCCGTTTATTTCACGAATTAAGAACTGGTAGACAAATCATAAACCAGGCTAATCAGATACCTTAATATAGTTAAAATCAGGCTGTACAGAATACAGAGAGTAGATGGATAAGAAATCAACTCAAAGATAGAGATAGACATCTACATACACAATCACAAAGATTTTAGGGGTGAACAAGTAAATATTTGGCAGTACCATATCTGAGCGCATAGAACAAACGAAGAAGTTAGGACGATTTGTCTGCCTAGCAGCTAGAACAAACCCTATGACTTTTTTTGGTGGAGAAACTGCTTTCGACATTCCGACTGCAGTGATGCACTTTTAGCTGACCGTTATGAACAACTAGATTTTCGGAAGCATTATAACCGAAACATATGAATAATCAAAGACATTTAAAACCTAAGAAGTTGTGTTTACATCAGAAAAGTCTTTTGGGTTACGATAGGTTTAACATAACGCTATTGGATATTGGACAAAAGATAAAGTCTAAATTTGGGGAAATTTTACTATGTGCGTTAGATTTCATGGTCGCTCCTTACTTTTTTGGTTATAATTTATGTTGACAGTTAGCCGAATATCTGTCTTGTATAATCCATTCCTTCAAATATCAAATGGTGTTTCAGCATGTAGGGGTAACACTTACTTCTCAAGGTACACAAAGCGGTCTCGAAAAGCTAACGAGTTCAACGTCTATCGTGATGCTGCTGAAATTGTTGAAACCTCATTTGCTGGGGAAAATTTCGAGAGATCGGTGAGTGAACTGAGACACGCAAAGTTTGTTGAAAGGCAGAAGCACAAGTTTTCAGTGCTTCAAAAGAAGTATTCTAAGTACGTTTTGTTTAATACTAGGTGTTTGACTGAATCAGTAATCCTATAGAGTTGTCTGTGCTTACATGGAAGGCAAAGGAGCAAATTATGTTCTTGCTGAGTTGTGACGAAAGCATGGACTTTGAACAAATATCCAACTCATTTCCAATAACCTCTCAAGGTGCTGAAAAGCTTTTTGGGAATAAACCGTCATACGTTTTACAAAAGTCAGGGGACATCAGCTTTCTTTTAAAGCACGACTCTCATGTTATTGAACGCTGGAATCATCTGCTTTTATTCTTGAACAGGATTTATCGTGGAGGGAATGATGTTTCGGAATCTTCTGTTTTTGATATGATACCTAGTGGTCTATCGTGGTTATGTACAAACGCAAAAATGAACCTTCTAATGTACGCAGACGGGAACCCCAAACTCTCCTTCCCGAAAAGTCATAGTGAAATTGTGAAAGAGGATCATTCACATGGTCACTTTGAGATATATGCTGCAGCGTTTAACACTATGCCTAAAGATGAATTTTGTGATAGGTACACGCAACATGTTCTGAAGCTTCGTAAATTTGTCGAAACTTTTCAAAAACTCCAAAATTCTCCACCCCAGAACTTCCCATTTTCAGGTGACTATCACTCTTTACAGCTTTACAAATACTTGTTGAGTTGTGCAACTGCTGTTAATTCAAAATGTATTAATCAAAGATCAATTTCTCTTCCAAATAATGTAAAGCTCCGTGACTATTACACTAAACAAAAAATATAATGGTTTTTCTCGGAATGGTGTCTGTTAATGTCTTTTTGTTCATTAAATGATGTCTACATCTCGACACATGTAAATTCTAAGATAGCTAACTTGCATCCTGTTACAACAACCTGATATATTTGATGAACACCATCCACATGACTTTGCAAAAGCGTGTAAATATGCCTGTCCACAACTTGTGTTCATTTTTACAACTGATAGATCCTTTTTTCTGGTACATCAGGTAAACGCATGTACACAAAAAAGGGTTTTTGACTCTTGTCACTGTCCACGGTTAGATCATTGCAGCAAGTGACATCCTTATCCGTCTGTTGTGTTCTATTTCATATTTCTTTATTGCACACAAATGTTTCATTAGTTTTAGTTACTCATGGAAAAGCCAGTGCTGAAGTTCCGAATTTGTCGCTTTCATGATATTATTATTTAAAAATAAACATTGGTACAAGGTGGCACCAAAAAGATATGCGTCACGTCTATTTGTGTGAGGGGTGAGATATTTCCCGGGTTCCCAAAATGAAGCAGTTAGCTTTCTCAGGGGGGCCACACTATCAGCTTTCGACCTAAATATGTTATCCATAAGGCAGTAGAGCCCCCAAATGCCCCGGTACGGCCGAGAGGTGAGTCAACTCCCTCTCGAAATGCTCTCACATGGCCAGGCATATATAGCCCCTGCAAGGGAAGTCCTACTCACTGACTTCTCGTGGCATTACTGTTGCCTACGAAATTGAGAGGACGAAAAGCGAATGTCCGGCGCTTCAACCAGGTTGGTGGACACAGAAGGTCCACCTAGGGGAGTTGGAAAACCCTGATTCCTAAACCAATCGTGCACATGGGCTCCAGTATCCTGAAGGAAGAAATGGCGTATGAATCAATCGTTGGTTACCGGCTACCATAGGACTGCATCTCCTTACGTTGCTCCACTGCCTTGTGGATCAGACCTTTAGGTCAAATGATCCGGGTGTGGTCCCGTAAGAAAACCACCTGCTTCAGTCTGAGCACCTGGGCAGTGTCACAGCCCTCACACAAATCAAATAAGATTTGTGTGGTGCATATGTATCTGGTTCCCCTTTGTATCAATATTTATGTGTTCAAATAAATAAATAAATGACTTAAGGAGATACGGTCCCATGATGGCCAGTGACCAACAATAGGTTCATACGCCATTTCTTCCTTCAGGATACTGCAGTCCATATGCACCATTTGTTTGGAATCAGGGTTTTTCAACTCCCCTAGGTGAATCCGCCGTGTCCACCAACCTGGTTGAAGCGCCAGACATTCACTTTTCGTCCTCTTAATTTCGTAAACAACAGTAGTGCCACGAGAAGGCAGTGAGTAGGACTTCACTGGCAGTGGTTGTATGTACGTGGCGATGTGAGAGCGTTTCGAGAGGGAGAGTTGACTCACCTCACCCTCGGCCGTACCAGGGAATTTTGGGGGTAAGTTTTGTTATAGAACGTCGCTGACAGTTAAGTTTAGTGGTGCTCCCGGAATCTATCATAACTAATTGAAAGCCTGAATTCGGTGTTCTGACTTACTAATTTTCATTGGTTATCTTTTCCCAAGTTCATGACCGTCAATTAATTACTACAACTCCCACTATCTTGAGAACTAGGCTTGACTAGTTAATTTTCAGTTACTACTGTTACTCTCAATTCTCAAACAGTAGAATTATCAGAAGCGGAGTTCAAGCTGTCTCTAATTTCTGTACGTAGGTGGCTATACGGTCAATTTGCAGAAAAGGAGTGGCATTTTTCATCCGATGAAAGTATGGTAGATGGAGTGAGTTTACAATCTACAACACACATGTTAAATATGGGACCCACTATACTCATTACATTCTTACTTAGACTCGTACACACCGGTCAAGTTCGCGGCTGATTTATATTTTTAACTTAATAGCTATCGTCAAAAGCGTCTAGGGACAAACTTTCAGAACATTTTGCATTGTTTTGGTTCAAGTTCTTCACATTCTTTGTGATCTTAGTAATAGTGATGTAATGTTAACGTTTCACTCAAAATGTTGATTCAGTGCTCTACTGAGTCGTTTAAAAACTAAAATTTTCTGTTCTTTTAATCTTTCAAGTTACCCTCCTCTAGAGTGACGTACTTTCTTCAACAACAATTCAGCTAAACGTTGCTGCTTAGATACATACACGAGCAGTCCAAAAAATCCTGAGATGTCCAAATAATCAGTTGTATCACTAAAATAAGATTAATTAAATAGGATCATTGGTTATATGTTTGTTCATAAGATCATTTAATAGAGTTCAGAGCGCTTGAAAGAATTTTAATATTTCCGTCCTTTTCGGAGACTATATGTGTAGATAAATTTTGGTAAACTGGTAGTATTAATGTTCGTAATAGTCATAGATAGCAAAAACAGAAAGAAGGAAACGATAACAGGAGTCATGGATTTATAAAACCAGAAAAGTATATTTGTACTCAAAGAATCGTTTTCAATCCCTAGACAACCTTACTGTTAGTGGAAAATTTGAAAGTGTGGCTCTTAGAGTCTGATTATGCACATCGCTAGAGAAACTAGCTATGGTATAAATTCTTTCCAAACCACGTTTAGGTATTGAGATTTCGATAAATAGGCATCCTATGTCAGTATAATGCGAGTGATCCCCGGTGATAGGTAACTCCGACCACCACAATAAGGCAGCGGTTATCTGTCTAGATTAGTGATCTGAACATACTATTTTTAAACACGGGTTCACAAACCGAAAAGTCTTTCAAGTACTTTGTTCTAAACAGTCCCGCAGTTTTAGTTCTTGCGGTACTGGTGTTGACAGTATAAAAACACGTATTTGTTGCAAAAATTGCCCACAAAATGCCCTGGTACGGCCGAGGGTGAGGTGAGTCAACTCTCCCTCTCGAAACGCTCTCACATCGCCACGTACATACAACCACTGCCAGGGAAGTCCTACTCACTGCCTTCTCGTGGCACTACTGTTGTTTACGAAATTAAGAGGACGAAAAGTGAATGTCTGGCGCTTCAACCAGGTTGGTGGACACGGCGGATTCACCTTGGGGAGTTGAAAAACCCTGATTCCAAACAAATGGTGCATATGGACTGCAGTATCCTGAAGGAAGAAATGGCGTATGAACCTATTGTTGGTCACTGGCTATCATGGGACTGCATCTCCTTACGTTGCTCCACTGCCTTATGGACTAGATCTTCGGGTCAAAGGCTCGGGGTATGTCCCTCCAAGAAAACCACCTGCTTCGGTTTGGGCACCCGTGCAGTATCCCAGCCCTCACACCAATCGAATGATTTATGTGGCTCATATCTATTTGGTGCCTCCTTGTACCAATGTTTATGCGTTTTAAATAAATAAATAAGTTGCTGAAATTCGTTTTCTTGCGTCTACCTACCAGAAAACGGTATCCATCACAAAATCCCGCTTGTCCCTAAACATCTTTGAACTTCGTGAGATTGTGTATACACTTCCTCACCTCAGTTGATGCAAAGAAAAAATGCAGTTTTCCAATGTTTCAATTCTAAGCAAAAGAGCTGATAGTTGTTAGTAAGAGTCTGTTCTGCAATTTATATGGCTTTGACAGTACTTTTTTATCTCAACTAAACACTTCGTAGTTTTTTTATGACATGCTAAGGTACGTTAGACAGGGCTAATGTATGTCAAAAACCTTTATTGAGTATTCTGTCTAACGTTAGCAGTTGAGATAGTTTGAAATTAATTTCAAGGATTGGTTTTAAATGCTACCGTCGTTAGAAGTCATTAAGAATGGTGCAGGATCGGTGATTTGGAATAATGGCCAGATTTTTTATTCATAGGGTAAACTTAACCATATAAGAGATACTGATTGGTGGAACTGTCGGTTACATGCAGTCATTGATTAGAGATTTCATAAATGTATTGAGTGGACCGTTTCCCCCATTGTATATTGTTTCATCACTTACCTTAGTTGAACGTAAAAGATGTGAATAACTTTTATGACAATTTCTCAATCATTCTGGTTGATGTAGTCTTCAGAATATATTCAGTGGTTTTCCTGTTCCTGACTTTTCAAGAATTGAGATCCCGTAAAAGGTAGTCTTATTTCGTTTTAGAGCGAAGAAAATGCCACTATACCATAAGAAGGCTACTAGTATACAATTATCGGCTATTTTGTAGCACCTATTGTATCTAAAAAATTCAAAGTTGAAGAAGTTATAATAGGACCCCACCTAAAGACGGCAAACCAGTAGATAAAGGCAGATTTGAATTTATCACCTCACGATCGAGTTCGAAGTGCTTTAGATTAATTCTATTCTTACCCTTCTAATTGCGTTTTATTTTATTGTCCCTTCATACAATAGAGGGAAGATTTAATTATAATGTGAATTATTCAAACCGAACTATCATAATGATGTAAACGATCTGGACCTTCGATCTCCAAGATCCACTTAATCTTGAAAATGAGGTAATTTTTTTTCCTTTTTCAACAGGATTTCAATTTCGATGAAAAATATATGCATTCGATCAGTTGTATCATTTTATCCTGTTTTATTTGTTACTTTGTTAAATTCTTACTAATATCAATTATAATTATATTTCGTGCCCATATTGTACTGCACTGTAAGGAATGCCCAGTTTCCTGATGACTTGAATGCAATATAGTTCTATTTTTAATGTTAAATTTAGGTAGATCATATATATATATATATATATATATATATATATATATATATATATATATTGTGAGGGTATTAACAATAAATTCTGTACGTATTACTCTCCATACCTTGATTACTTTAACTCTTTATTTAACTTGAATTAATGTACTTAAATAAACATCGAAAATTCCCTGAAGTTCTGTCCGTGATTACACAACTTCACATTAATTTACGGTAGTTGCAAATCCTTTGCTACTTAATATTGTTCAATGATTTGTTCTGGGATGCCAGTTCTAAAGGTTGAATGAAGACTAACTTTTCTTCTTCACTTGTAGTGACCTTCACCAATCTTTTGTGAAGACAAGAACTAAAGTTTTAAAATGGTGACTATGTTTAGGAATCGCACAATATACAAGATATCATAAGTATCATTACTGAAGTTTGATAAGGTACTTTAAAATAATTTGATCATTGCGTAGATTGTCAGTAATAGAAATAGTGATATTCTCCTAATGTCCCAATGAATAAAAATTTAAATTCCTGAAGTTTCATGACTTATTTTAAGTAAGTTTTTCAGGGTAAGTGAATACTTAAACTCATTAAATTAACACAAGTTTGAATAACTCAGAGGAACAAAGAGGGAGTATTTAGTGTAACCAAACTACATCTCACACCATCAACGTACATTGAAATTCGATTCTGCTCTTTCACACTACAAGTATTACATTTTTACACACTCACTAACCTACAGATACAAAAACATTTCTCATAAAGATGTCTTGACCAGAGTTAAGTGACATTGAGTTGATCAGGTCTGTTTTTCGACTGTACTATGTGTTTTTGCTTTGTTCCTCTGTACCAATTAGATGTTTGGTAATTTAATTCGTATGTTTGTTTATTTACTCTTGAAAAATTACCTACAACAAACGTGAAACTTCGGAAATTTAATTTTCTTCTTGGTTTATTACAAATATATCATTATTCTTATTGTACAAGGTGTTATTAACGCGTTTTTGGGTACAGTTTCTTGCACTACGTTTCAAAATATGAAAGCTAATGAAACTATTCGTTAGCCTAAACCAAAGTAGACAGGATGAGGTTCAAGGCAGTGACTCTGCGATTGGGAATTAAACACCCTAAATATTGAGCCACTAATCCACGAAATATTGAGCTTTAGATAATGGTTTTTTATATAGGACTAATGGTTTTATTAGTTTGATCAATTTAGAATAGTATTGTTTTATGAACGGTCTGTAATAATTATTATGTAGATTTCATTATTTTTCATCTATAGGGGAACCGAAGTAGAAGTAAATAAACAGGCAACAGTATCAATGTGAAACCCAGCTCAAAAGCACATAGCTTCAAGTTGTCATATTTTACAAAATGCAGCAAGAAAAACAGAAACCTTGATAGAGCTACAAACAAAACAGTTATATGATAAACGCTGTTAAATATTTATTATCACCTAAGTATAACATATGGAACATAGACTTGCTAATTAGTTTACACTCATCCCATATAACATTTCTAATTATTCCATACAGTAGCTAGTTTAATCTTTGTTTTTTTTCTCAATTTTAGTTTTATTTAATCCAAATGAGATTTTAACCTAAAACATATTAGGATGGACTTCTGTAATGCATAATTTTTTTTATTTCAAGGTAAAGCTAACCAGTATAAATACTTGAGTTTATGTCCAATCGGGTCACAAATTCGTGGTCTATTCCACTTTAATTTACATCTGAAATATTTCATTAAGAAATTCTTTCTGTATAACCGTGTAATCTCTTATCTGATCAATAGCTTTCTTGGAGTGTGTAATATTGAATATACACTCAATCGAATTTCTTTTCAAATGAAGTTGACATCATTAACTAAAAATTATACTAATGTGATTCTATCTTTTACTTTTTCCTCTATGAAGGGATATATACACAGCTTCACCTGGGCTCCCCCAAGATTTATCATGTCGTAAACAATTTGCATTAAAAAATGAATCCCAAAAATTACCAGCTATTCAAGAAGATTCAGAAGCATGTTTACCTCCAATTGCTACATTTAGCCATCATGTACGTTTCTGATCTTTATATGAAATGATATAACTATTGATCAAGTTTATTCATTACTAGTTTTAGATACGATACAGTTGATTTTTAGATAAAAGTTTAAAGAATATCAAATGTCTTGTTCAAATTTATTTGAAAAGGAACTAGAAATAATGGCTTATACAAACACATCATCTTAACTCTTTGCTTTTCAGTTTAGTTATTGGTTAAATAATCTCACGAACGTAATTTCCCAGTCTTCAAGTTCAAATATTATCGGAAATGATAAATAAGTGAATGTTATTTTATCTTTCACTTCAAATAATATTTAAATGAAAGACCTTGTGTGTACAAATACATTTTGAAGATTATTGTTTAATTTGAAAATGGCTTCTCTTTTAAATTCATATAGTGTAGAAAGCTATTGAAAATCAGAAAACACCATACAGTGGTATCTCTCTAGTTCGAGAATTTTCAACATCGCAAATACACCCCATATAAAATCGATCTCGAGAGTTGCATATCTCGATACGATTACAATATATCTATAATCAGTTAAGTGTATTTAGTGATTTCCAATCTAAGACGGAAATCGCTATTCAATTCTCCTTGGTTTTCAGTGATTCTCGAGTGTTTTCATTTTCTATGGAAAACTATCGGCATCCTATACTAATCCCCTCACAATGCACCTTAGTTGATTATTGTTTATTTCTGAGAAATTACTAGTTGAGAATCAATGTAACTGGATCTTATGAGTGACATACCCATGAACGTTTCATAAAATTAATAGTAATCATGCGTATTGCTTTATTCGTCTCTCTCTTAACGCCTTACAGCGGCAGAACCGTATTGGTCCTTGTTCCTCCTACGTTGGTAAGTCAGGGAAATCGGTTGGTCGGAAGCGTCAAAAGCAACCAAGATCTAGACATACTGAAAATAAATTTTACTGCGATTGGCCACAATGTCCGCGATTTCTTCTAAAGAAGCCTTTTAAACAAATGTAAGTAACTATTTGTATACTTTGAATACTCCTCTTCTGGGAATTTATGACTGTCAGATTGTTTTAAAAAGTGTATAAATCCTATACAGTTTGCAATCGATGGTATCCCATCTATCATTGTTGATTTCATCATCATTTGCATCAATGACGTCACCATATAGCTACAAAGGTCCATAATGTCCTGTACAGGAGCTCTCTATCGGACCCACTTCATGTTTAGTTCTGTTCAGATACTCTGTATCTGAATATCCCAGTATCCTAATATATGTGTTCTCCCTAACGCCATAACTCTATATACAAGGCTTCAAACACCAGATTATTATTGTCCAGAGTTCTGAGTCGTAATAGTTACCAATGTATTTATTCATAATGGTCCGCACTTTCTTATTGAGGATATTCGGGAATAGATCGACCAGTTTATGTTGACATTAAAAACTATGGTGATCGTCGTAAAATACTAGTGGAACATTATTCTGCCTTATAATTATGTTGTTGATGAGTCCCTGATGGGACAAAATCAGTTACATGGTCTATACTGGTGGTACCCAATAAGCAAAATATTACCAATCTGCGTACTTAAGCAGTGTTGAGATACCCACCTAAAATCTCTATATGATAGCGTACACTAATCTCTTCAGCCCTTAATATCAACAATATGAAAGTTAAACACTTAACAATAATAATGAAAACTCATGTATAGTATTGTAGTTAGTGGGTTCATAAGTTCAGTATATTTATGTGCACATTAACTACAAATAATATCTTAGATTTTTCATAATCACTTTCACCTTGAACGTAGATCATATTATCACTAAGCTGTCCGATATTTTTTTACTCAGTACTTTTATTTTCAAACCAAGTTTATATGATTTCTGATTCGAATCGGTTCATTTTACAGTCGAATATGTAAAATACAAGTGTGTAACATTCATCACATTTTGAATTGGAGAAAATGTGTTTTCCATTTTGGTGTTTTGATAGTTTCCAGGACGATAGATAAACTTCTTAATTATACCATTCAACTGTGAAAACAGGATACTACCTAAATCTGAAATACGGTCGGATTCTGTAAAGGAGTGTTAACTACGGAATATGTCATCCAATAATAAGTGTTTTTGTAATCTCTTGCGTTATAAGCTTGTTCCTAATTAGTTAAACAAGTATTCAATAACTAAATATATAGAAAATAGCTATTGTATAATTCTGTCCAAAATTAATTTATCTAACCGTTGAGACTAGTTTTTATTTATTTTCGGACAGTTGAGTTAATTCATCTAGTATCTCACTGATTTAATAGTTGAAAATAATTATGTCTATCTACAATAACATAGAGTTCAGATATTTAATGCTTGCTACTTTCTTTCACTTTACCTTTGTGAAATTATTATGCCAGTTTAGCGCTCATGTAATCTTAAGGGTAGAATTCATCATTACTTATACTTTATGACATTTTATTGTAATGGTAGATAAGATAATTTTTATCATGAGCTGATATTGTACAAAGCATGATTACAAACTATGGGACATTAGATAGCCATTTCACTCTGCTAGGAATTCCTCAAATGTATACACAATCTACTCTTCATGAGATTGGATGAAAAAGCCCTCAGATTTCCTGGTACTACATTCAAGCTGTTGAGTGGAAATTCAGCTGTTTACTTTTGGTCAATTTACAATTTATTCGGATTACTGTTTAGCTTTATTGCTGTGTAACTATTTCACTTCCAATTGCATCGACTGCACTAGTCATAGCTTTTCTTTAGGTGTTCGAGAGATTTGTGTTACAAAAACAGTCACTGATGAGCATATAATCATTTATTAGTTAGTCTGTGGTAGGAACTTTACTCAAATTTAAATAAATTTTCGCAAACCTCTTAATTAATCAAGAAATTCCGAACTTTGACAATGAATCTTATTCATTATTCTTTATCTGTTCCAGGACTCATTTGAAACATCATTTACTTCTACATAAAAATCATTTAAATCTATCATGTTCACAGTGCGGAAAACGCTTTAGTTCAAAAGAAAATCTAAAAAGGCATACAAATGTACATTCAGGTAATTATTTATTTGTACACCTATTATTACTCTCCTTCTTTCTATATTGATGTGTGTGTAATATTTGCGTATACACAATCACTTTACTTTGGAGAGAAATTAACTTAATCAAGTCACCGATTGATTATTCTGTACATAGGTACTAGCCTAAATCCCTTGATATGTGTTTGTCTAATCATTCTGTTGACCAGTAGTCCTTATTTCTGAAATCTTTTTGAGATTCGGGGATCGATTCTGTAAGGATATGATCAGTTTGGTCGTTATAACACTGCATACTTTATTGTCATCCAGTTTAGAACAACTGTACTATTATGTAACTTAATTACCTCAGTCGTATATTGCTCTGAGTGTATAACCTTGTTGCTTTCATTTCTGCAAAGACTGCTAATACCTTGAATAATCGGATGTTAATTTTAAGTAGACAGGGTTAAAAAGATTTGGTTGATTGATTGTTAGATTTAGTAGTGGTTTGGCTCATACCCTAGGTGTATTATAAATCAAAAACATTGGACTGGCAGTTCAAATTTGAAACTGTTCAACAGTACACTAATGTGATTTTAATTTGGTTGAAAAAGGTTGAGCTTATGAAGTGTTGATGAGAGCAGTTGTGATATATGTTTCTGAAACTTAGATACCGCTATCGGAGGGCGTTCGGTGACTCTCTGTCTTCTTTCATTGTTTTATCCAAAGGATCGCTAACATCTGGTCTCACTACCTTGTCAGTAATGCAGAGGTTCGGCATCCTGAAACATTGGTTTCGGTGGTTTAGAGATACTTCATGAATGTTGTACTGGATGATCCTACATCGTACGTTGATTGCCGATGTTAGGGCTCGTTGGAAAACCATTGAGAGGTCAGTTTACGACATGTACCTGTTTTATGAGGGATAGTATGTGGCTAGGATCTGTCGATCCATCACGGCTCTCAGGTTGCGATCCTAGTGATGCTGTTACTCAGTGGCTTGTGACTTTATCATATATGGCTTTGAATAGAAGCTGCTAGTGATCCTACTGTGGTTTTCTCTTACATTCTACTTGATTAAGAGAAACTTCCTTGACTGGAATAAATCTACTTGGTTTTCTTTTTGACTGAACTTTATCTCCTATTATAATACGATTCTTTTTCACTTATTATTTTTGTTGTGTTTCATTTTAGTTTCATATTTCTTTTTACAATAATATATCATTATTTTGTATCACATACACTTTCAGTATCCTGATGATCCAGATTTTACGTATATTGGATAAAAAAAATACAATACTTCCCTAGTTAGTATTTGTTTGTCGTGGAAATTGTCTTCTAAATACTTAGGTTATTCAGCATTTAATGAATACCTATTTTTATTCTCTTAGGTTTAAAACCATATATATGTTCAATTTGTCGTCAAGCGTACTCTAGAACATCGGAAAGATCTCGGTGTATGAAGAAGCATCATTTTGAAGATAAATATTTTTCTGAACAGGATAAGCAATGTTTGTATAAAGATGTTTATAGTGATTGGAATTCATCTGGTTTATCTGCTTTACAAATCGAAGATAAAATTAATCAATCTCGTCCAAGACCATATATCTGTCAAATTTGTAATGATCATAGAGCATATACAGATCCAAGTTCACTTAGAAAACATATGCGCTCCCATCATACAAACTGTAAAAATGAAAAATCTATGACTGATAGGGATTCTACCAATGAAACTGTCATATCTAAATCAAAATTATCTGTATGTTTAAAATTAAGTTGAAAATTTAACTTTTTTTCACATTTCAGTTAGTTTTATCAAAAACAAAAAAACTGGGTTTACATAATTTTATTTAAGTTATACATAAAATTACATTTTTCTTGTCTACAAAATTATATTAAAATTTATAAGATTAATACTGAAATGATGAAGTATCTATCAATTAAAGAGGAAGAATATATTTGTAAAATCTCAGAGAATGAATCTGAAGTGAATACAGTGATCTTGAGTGCTGTTAGAGGTATGAGGGCGGTTATTATTTCCCGGTTGTCCACGCCGTGGAAGTGTTCTTCTTGAGGTACCTGTAAAGGAAATCAGATTAGAGGTGGTCCTAGTGACCTGAGAGCGTGACCGCAGTGCCCAAGGGACAACTGCTTGAGGTCGGTCACACACGACCTTTTGTGAGTAATTTTTGTGTTAGCTCCCTACTTGTTGGGACCTTACGGCCGGAGACAAATATCCGTGAGATAGAGCGAGGTGTGCATTTTTAGGGTCGACCTTTTCCAACCCCTCTCTTCCTTGTGCGAAGGTAGCATCGCTGTTATGCTGGTTTTCTGAAGGAAACACCTTACTGCCGTCACACCTCTGTACAGTCAGCAGTACAACTTCGCCCTCGGATCTTGGGTTTGCTGCTTTTAGTCTTAGCGCTCTTCAACCGACCTGCCTGGCATAGTAGGACCTTGAGGAACGATTGTTCCAGCCAGTATAACTCGATTGGTTCATCACGATAGGCAAGCCCGACCCCCACGTCAAGGTAGCAACAACGGTCGGGATGAATTTGAAGTAAACAAACGTTCCGCCTGGCAATCTGGTCCAAGCTTTTCCAAGGAAATATAATCAAACATCAAAATTATTCGATTAACTTTAACGCTTCAGATATGTCAGTATTGCACCGGATGTTAAACAAATAACAAACTAATGAAATGATGAATAACTGTGGGATTTTAAAAATCCATTTTTATAATTATAGTCATAATGTTCAAACTGTTTTATAAACATTCACTGAGAAATATGTACTACTTTTCATGATGAAACATATTAAATGATTTATTCATGCTACATTCTCAATATTTCTGCATCTAGTAGATATATAAAAACTTTAGTCTAAATTAGACCGAATAGTTTCACAGTATTTGCGCGTAGCTATCGTTACTAATGACTGGAGTCTCTGTATGACATGACTCAGAATCGATCACAATGGCGTAGGTGTATACACTCTCTATCTTACCTTAAACCTTGAGATTAAAATTGCTTCATATCTTTCTTTCTTCCTTCGTGTAATATATCTTTATATACAATCTTTCTTTTATATATTACCACCACTAAATTAACTATTTCTATGAATTTGGTGTTCACCTTGTTATGCTAACGAGGTATGGCAACTTTGACCGATGCATATATGTGCCTGGTCCTACAGTGTAGCTGACTGACTGACTGATCACGATATGAGTATGGATTCAAATTCATTGTACCCTACCAAAATAAATCCATCCTTAAGTCTCAGCCTGCCTTATGTATAACGAAAGAGAAAACACTTGTCAATTTTCAGTTGTCTAGACAACTTCAGTTTCTAATATGCCGTTGTGTAATTTTTCATACTGTATGCCGGCCTGTTCGACCTTTTTATTAGGTTCTTAATCAGCGTAATTTACTAGCAAAAATTGTAAGTAAATCTATAACTCCTACTTTTGTCATTTGGTTTACCTAATTGATACCGTTAATGTTTACTTTCATAAAATCTATGTCTCTATTCAATTCTCAGTTTCTTTTTCGATATATAATGAATTTTATAAATAGTTTGTACTGATTTCACCATGTTTATTGATTTTATTTATTCTAAAGTTATGATATCTTCTGTTTGGGTTAATAGTTTTTATTGCTTGATGGAAAGTTTGTATAAAGTTGTTGTCAGGTAGCCAGTCAAACAGAGGGAGTTATTGACCCAGTGGCATTTTGCCACAATTATACATCTTGTTGTATAAATATTATTTATAAAGTTGTATGAAAGTTTTTTTTTCATATTTTTTATCCTGAATCATTTTAAAGTATAATTTATTCATTTATGTTTTGCATTACAGAAAATTGTTCAGTATGAAGAACCTATAAGTCTTGTACTAGCAAATTCAACTACTGATATAGACGCAGTTGATTCATCTCATTTGTCGTTTGATAATTCATTCACTACAGAATCTAAATCATTATTACTTACAACTGATTCAGTTTATCCTGTGGTTATTGCTCCATATAATGCTTTAACAACGTCTATGACGTCATCAGAAATACCTGTTACTACAAATGTCATGATTTCTTTTAATAATAATAATGTTATCACGGAATCAAATATTTCAACAAATATCATTAATACGCCTAGGTATCATTTATTATTAAGGTCAGATTCTATTGTATCTCCAACGATGATGACGGTGATTTCAATGACATCAACTACTACCACTAATACTACTACTACATTAAAAAATGAATATGATGGTGACGTTGCTGTAGATTTATGCAATTCAGCTCTATGTCTACAAGTTTATTCCGATAAAGTGAGTATTGAAAGGAAAATTCCAATGAGAAGTTTATTGTTTCTTCTTGAAGAAGTAGTAAACTTCATTTTTTATGACATATAATCAACTAAACAGTTACAATTATATTTTGTTTAACAAAATCCTGACAGTTCAAAACTACTAAATTAAATCTTTCTTGCCATTCACTTATTACTGACGACTCTTATTAGTAGTTAGATTTTGGTTTTCGAAAAATGCCCATAGAAAGACTAATCGCTTTTCTTCTTATCAGATAACAGTGAAATGTTCATACGATTTACCATTAAGCCCTTTTTTCCGTGAAAGTCCCCGAATTTACTCATAATGACCTTAAAATTTAAAATCATTCAGTTTGAATGGCTGTAATCTTTCAATTCATTTTGTATTGTTTGTTTGAATCTTCACACTGATGTTTAGGACTTCAATTGATCAGTCTCTTATTGGCATATGTTCATCCTATGCGGATCGCCTCGATATTGCTTTATGTCGCTTCCTGGATTCCACTGCTAGCCACCATCCAACTTTGCTTATAATACTTGCGACTTATGGCAGTATCGAGACCAAGATGCAAGGACAAGATGCATATATTCCAGTAAGAGACTGATCAATTGCAGTCCCAAACATCAATGGAAAGATTCAAACAAACAATACAAAATGACATTGGTGAATGGTTGCTCAATTTCGTGAATCAGTTGAAGTTAGACATTAACACCGTTGGATGCCAGCTCAGTGGTCTATCGGTTAAGGGCTTCGGCTCGAAACTGGTAGGTCCTGGGTTCGAATCCCGCGAGAGTGGGTTCGTGGATGCGCACTGCTGAGGAGTCCCATAATAGGACGAAACAGCCGTCCAGTGCTTCCAGGTTTTCCACGGTGGTCTAGCTTCAATTGGCTCATGATCTCAACTCTATAAAACACAAAATGTATAAAAAATTTACCCCATTGTGCAAGCTAGCGGCTCTTAGGACTCAGTAGCTAAATGGGTAGCGTGATGGCGTTTGTAGTGAACGGTTCTGGGTTCGAGTCCCAGAGTGAACATCAACTCTGAGCGCAGGTACGTCCATTTGACGAGTCCCAAATAGGACGAAACGCGCGTCTTGGGTCCAACAGCTGACCAGCATCCATCTTTAGTTATAATTTTATTATTGATAAATAAAACAGACTTATTAATATATCAATCAGCTATCAGTTCTAAAAATATAAATGTCTAAAGGTCGTAAGAAAGGAATGGAATTTTAATCAAGTAAAAGATTCTTCACATAGCACGGAACATCTTTTATGGTAACTTGTAAATTATTGCTACTACATTGCATATTGAATTTTTGCTTCAGTCATCTCGACTTGCAACGATTGCGTCACGGGTTAATATATCACGTTTTACTAATTTTATATGAATAACGAGTTAGTATTGTAATTCATCCTTGTACCGCCTGTGTGACTCTATCATGTTCTACAGTTGTGAGATAGTTATTTAAAGCTAACAAATTACAGGGAATTAGTGAAAATCAATCACTAAACGACAATAACACTTCACCTGTTCTTTGAACACAAAGGTATTACGTAGGGAAAGTCTGGTATTATTTTTTGGAAATGAGCAATGATTTTCACAGAATCCAATTTTGCTTCACATCAGCCTGTATGTACAGTTCATTGTTACCGACTTTGAAAAACAGAACAAAATAAGATGCTACAAAATGAAGCGACAAGTGATGCAAATGGTCAGATCATTGCTGAAATTATGTGAGTTCTGTGTCTACAGTGACATTACGATGCTTAGAGATATGGACCATAATTTTGTTAAAAAATATTTCTGATATCGACTAAAAGTTTAGTACATCATTCTGTCTACGGCTTCGAAAAATCACAATAAATAGAATCTTTCAAACTGAAAATTATAAAAATTAAAGTTGTCTGTCATTCTTATTGTTTTTTTCTATGTATATGTGGATTATTGAGATTTCTTCCGGAACGTAAGAATAATATCTAGCCCATACAGTAACAAACAAGTTTAAATTGCAAACAGTTACAACTATTCTAAATGTAATATATCTTTTATTCTTTTTCATGAAAAAAAACAATGTAATCACACTCAAGTTATGTGAAAGTGGTGATTTATCGGTTAAAGAGTTCAGTATTCAAATGTTGTGTTATTGGTTTGAATTGCTATTATCACTATGGTTTTAAAATAGAAAGAATGGGCACAAAATTTATCTTGGTTTAGTCAACTCTATAGCGTCACTATGCATCACATACATGGATGTTTACTTGTATACTGAGTTTCATAGTTTATGGAAATAGTTCTTTATTCTGTTTTCCGCTGTTAAAACAATCCTGTGTGCTTTTGGTTGGTCTGATCCAATCGATATGAATCTCTGAACCTAGGTTTCATTATAATTTTCACTCATCAGCAAGGCGTATGTACAACCTTCAGGGGACTGGTGATTTTGTGACAATGAATGATTTCCCATCGATTCAGATCACCTAGTTGTCGCAACACAACTCGATTGACAAGATTCTATTAGCCTTAAAATTCACAGAAGCATTGGATTGGTTACTATGTATTCTGTGTTGTGAGATAATGAAGGCAATTAGTATGGTTTGCGGTGAATCTTTTAATTTCATCATGGTTATGGTTGTGGACAGACATTTGAAATCTTCCAAACAGTTGGGATGTAATATTTTATCAGATACAAACTATTCATTCCGTTCACATCTTTTCGTTGCATATTCTCAGGAGAAACGAGACACAGTTACATTAAAATGCAGACAAGCAAAAATAGTACAAGAGCTCTACAATACTATATTTAGCACATACACTATGCGATGACTAGGTTATAATAACTGACCTAATCAAAACCTTACACTCCTAAGCCTCTTGCCTATTGGTTGCTGTAAAGATTCTCACGTCATTTAATTTTGGATAATTTTACTTACCAATTCCATGTATCGATCATATCTTCTTATCATCAAGACCGCCTTCGACTCGTTGGACAGGACTGTTCTCTGGGATTGTCTATTGAAGAAGGGTGTGCCTGAGAGGTTTATTAATATCCTAAAAGCCCTATATACAAACACTTCAGGTAGAGAGAGGGCATACAACCACCTCTCTTCATTGTTCCATCGAAACAATGGGGTTAGATAGGGTTGCCCAATCTCACCATTTCTCTTCAACTTTGCTATCTAAGACGTTGCAGAAACAGCTCTGATGGATGTTAGTAATGGTGGTATGGGTCTGTTGCTTGGAGAAAGACTTCTCGACCCTGAGTATGCGGGTGATACTGTCTTGCTGTGCGATAATGCCCAAGCCATGCAATCCGCACTTAATCAGTTGGCAATCATTGTCCGCAGGCACGGTGTTTGCTTTGCACCTTCGAAGTGCAAAGTACTTCTATAAGACTGGTAGGATTCTAATCCTGTACTCACCCTGAGTGGTGAGCGGGTCGTGTGTTCGGGCCCAGTGACGGCGATCTAATCGGTTCCACCATCTTGAAAACTCTACTTCGGTGGCTTAGACATATTCTACGAATGTCGTCCCGGAGAATTCCTCGTCGTGCATTATTTGGAGACGCTAGGACTGGTTGGAAAAAGCGGAGAGGTGGTCAGTGTATGACATGGTGTCGTGGTATGAAAGAAAGCTGCAAAGGGCTGGCTTCTGTTGGTCATTCCTGATTTCCTGGTTGGGGTCCGAGAGATGATGCAATACAGTGGCTAGAGACGTTATCAGATATGACTCAGAATAGAAGCCAGTGGCGATTCTGCTGTAACCTTCTCTTACCTTCTTCATAGAAAGTGGTTGTAACTTTCCTAAGTGGAAGAATTCTTTCCGGTTATACCTTTCTGTTTCCCTCATTATATTATTATTATTATCATTATTATTACACTTCCATAAACTAATCTGTGGCTGTTATTGTTCGTTTTTTTCCTTTTTTCTTATATGCACTTTGTAGACGTATACTTCTGTATCTTCGTCAGAATTAGGAAGAGTCGATTCATTAACACTACCTTTATCAACAGTGAATTCATCTAACAGCATTATACCACAATATATTACAGAAACTAATCGAATTATTGACAATGGTCTTTCATCCAAAAATTTATTTTATTCAAATTCTGGTCTTGATCTTACTGATACACATTATCTTACATTGACAGGAGCTACTGAAGCGATAGATTTATCATTTGATCCCTCTGTAGATATAATAACTGTAAATCCAATTGACTTAAGTTCTTCACAGCATTGTACAACATTGTTTTTTGAATCGACAAATGACATAATCGGGAATGTTTTTATTATATATTTAATAACATTATCCTGAACCAGGTTTCAGTTTTACCGACCTCTTACTTACTAATAATGATGAAGAATGTGAAACGGAATACCCTGAAGTTATAATTTATCCTGAAAGTGCTGTTTATCGTTCAAACGAAACGTCAACTTCTTTTACTACTACTAGCCACAATGATAATAATAACAGTACCGTAATCAGTAGTGAACTTAAAATATCAGATACACTTATCTCGCCAATGAATAGTCATTGTATTCCATCAGATACACTAACGACGACAATAAAAACAACCTCAACTGGAGGAGAAGGAGGTTATAACGTACAACCACCACCTTTAGACTTACGCTTAATACAATCCAATAATTTTTATTCATAAAAATTATTTTTTGTTTTCAAAGAAAATGTACATTATCTCTTGTGAATATTGTTCATAATTGCATAAATCCTAGTATTTCTTTTCTTTCCCATTTAGTTGATTCATTTCACAACGTTTTATCTTTAAAAAGTAGTCTATATTTATAAATCGTACTGTATATATGCTAACAGATTTATAGTACCTTTTTTTCTGATGTAAATATATAATTTCTTCGGGAAGTGTGTTAGGTTTTTTATGACTCTTGAATAGGAGTTTTATACTATTTATGTATATAGATAGAAATGATTGTGTGTTTCTTGTTCTGAAATTTTTTTAGTAATGTTTGTGTATGTGTGTACTTTCCTATGTTACTCACTTACTACGCATAGGTTTTAGTATTCGTCTGTCGGTCACATTTTGTTTTTGTGTGAACTTTGGTGCTACCGTTTAGCTGTCCATACTAAAGTAGATGTAGAAAGATTAGACTATGTAACGCTAACTGAAAGTCTAGTAGTGTATCCATTAAGTCAACGCTCTACTGATCGTTTGTATGACCAAATTGTTTCATGACTGCATTGTATCCCTGCAGTCAAATTTAAGATTATATAGTGATATTATTCGTTAATTTTTGTATACAATCTAATCTGACAGATTACACGTGCTATTTATTGCATAATGGTACATGTATTGATTTCAAACTTTAATAATCGTGATATACGTCACCTTATTGTAGAGTAATCAGAATATTTTTACTGATTGTTTTCAAAGAGTAAACTCCTGGTAGATTGTACTTTGTGTAAGTTTTTACATTATCTAATGAGGTGCAACACTTAACCTAATTATATGAGCGCATAAAAATCTGGTTACAGCATGTCATCAGAAAATGGAATGCGTCACACAAAGTAAGGATAACTTTGTGAGGAAAACGGAAAACTTTAGAAGAGAAGAGAAAAAAGATAGTCCATAAATAAAATAATTTACAAGAGTAGTGTGTGATATGATAGACAGTTTAGCTAAAAATAGAAATGAGACAATTTAGAATCCTTTGATTTAAAGAAGTCCCTCTCACATTTTTGAAGAATGTAAAAAAGAATTGCGAATGCGTCGCTATCGGTTTTTATTTTGAGCCGTATTTGGTAACATCCCGATTCACTGAGCTTCATCATCTTCTGGACCCTGACCAGGGAGTCGCCTCATAATATTTCCATACCATGGCGCCATGTCATAGATTAACTGTCTCTGTCTTTTGGAGTTCACTATAATTGAACTCAGAGAGCCGCTTAACTTGGAGAGGTCAGGTTTCAAGAGCACAGTGTAGAACTTCTCTCACCGATACGTTGTGAACCCGCACTCTTACAGCTAGAATAACATAAAAACCCCAATGACGGTCTAGATTTTCACAAGACACTCTGACTTTCACTATACGTATACTGATCTCATTGGTAAGATCGCGCAACTGCACAAATGCATGAACTTTCAGGCTTCCAGTGGTTTATTTCCAACAGTGACTGCAGTTTCAGGTTACTGCTAGCCCTGAAAAGTGCTTAACACTTCGAGGGTACAAAACATATACCATACTCATACTGTGGTGATAAATATACTATACAGAAATTACAGACTGCTAGATCTACCAGGAATAATTAGTGCTAGATTATTAAAGTTCGCACTTAATTGTTCAAAATCATTTTTGAGGAGGAAAGAGATATCACTAGTTAACTGATATTCAACAGTAAGTATGGAAAGCATACTTTCAGTTTAACTGGCTAAACTAATTGTGTTGAATTTGAGACCGGATTTGTGATACATCATCTCTTCCTAAGAATAAGCTACTTGGATACTATTGTTTTGACAAATGCCTTATATTCAAATTTATTAATATAAAATTGTAGTAAAATATCGGATATAAAATATAAGAATTTTAAAAAATTTCACGTCCATTTCGCAGCTTATTTTGTGTGTACTTTTAGTAATTATATGTAGTGAAGTTTGTATGGTTTAAATGTTTGACTGCATGTTACATTATAGATATGATTTATGGCCTGTAAATGACACAGCACACTGAATCAACTCAATCAAGATGACATAGCTAGACCTATTTTGATTGTATTAAATATTCTGCTTTGTACTTCGTAAACTTGTGTTAAATTAATCTGGTTCTTGATTTTTGTATTCTCTGAAGAAGTGACCTGCACTAAGTTGCAAAACGTCAGTAATTCAATTTTCAACTAATTGAGATATTAAAAACATCTATTATTTTATTGTCATAAATAGTACACTCAATGTTCAATTTATCTAAAAATATAAAGTCAGTACTTGGTCATAAATGATATGCACAAACTGCATCAATGTTGTTAAGCCACTTTAGTTGCACTTTTGTTTTTTTTTCCTGAATGATTTTTTTGTAAATCTATCAACGACTTAATAAATGTTTACTTTTGTGAATATATTCTACTTTTTATCTGAATGCAGAACTTGTATTTCCATTGCCTTGTTACTCTGTGGCTAATCAGAAAAGTACATAAATCCTTACATTGACAAGAAAAAAAACTTCAGTATCATAGTGCTTGGTAAGAGACCAAATATATACCACGCTTAAATATCTTATGTGCACCCTAGGATATATCTATAAGTCTAGTATTTTGAATAAATGTATAACATGTTAATGGTTTTCGAGCTAGTAATTGATTCTATTTTCAGATCTTGTCTTGTACGTATGTGGTTAGTAACCGTATACTTAGTTAACACATGAATGTGTTTAAAACTAAGTAATATACAAATTTCAGTAAAATTGGGTCGGTGATAGCAGTAGAACCAAGTTATTGTCTATCTAGACATGGTAGGTTAGTATATAAGGCATTAGTATTCGCGGCGAAAGGTGTTGTGCTTGCGTCCCTGTGTGAACATCACTGCTAGGCAAATGGTGTAACTACCTAACAACACTGAAATCGGGTGGGAAAAACGAAAACTTGGCCAGTCCATGACACTGGATTGTAGTATCACCGTATGCATTTAGTATAGCGCTATTAAGGCAATCCCCTTGAGTTGCAGATATACTTATCGATACTGATCAAATGGCGTTCCTAATATGAACGAGAAAACTCATTCTTACGTATATAGGTGGCACACTTTTCATAAAAGATTGATCGGTCTATGTTGATATAGTCCATTTTTACAGACACAAACCTAGTAATTTCGTTTAGTTACTGATTTATTTTGTGTATATGATTATAGTTGCTCGGTAAATTATTTGACTGTCAGATCAATTGTGCTAAAATCAATTATTATTACAGCTTGTTTTTCTTGAATGTAAAAAAACATTACATTGTATATTATCTATGAATAAAACTATTCTATTGGTTGGTTTATTTTATAAGGTTGCTAAGATCACAATTCATACTCCGTACTGAATGATTAAAAAAATTAAATGTGCATGATTTGACCTTTGTTGATTTAATAGAAAATTAAAGTGAAAAGTTGATCTTGATCACAAACATGTCTGCGTTAATTTAGCCATATGCAATGGGATTTCTTTTATACATAAAATGGTCGACTTTCATAAGATGAATTCGCTACAAAACATAACACTGTTTAACGAATATTTTTTTCAATACTTAGGCAAAGGTATTTCTTCACCTGATCAGATCAATGTTTAAATGTAATCCAGTAAACAATCGTTGTCCCTTATATACTAACCTTGTGTAGGTGTGCGGTTTATGGGAATTGATCTAATTCAGTGGGAATATAATCTAAAAATACGAGGTTCTTGTTTGTCAGTCTGACTAAAACTTTTTTTCTATTGGTTCTACAAATTTGTTAAATTAAATAGTCAACTCACCCTCACTAATGGATTTTCAACTCATTAAGCAGATCCAGTATTGCTCGAAAATACCAAGAATGAGACTCTTATCAGTTACGAAAGAACTATATCCACTAATTCACTTAACTTTACAAAGGGAACCATTGTAAACAACATTTATGCTGTGAGATTTAGACATCCTGATTAGAATCTTGTGTTGGATTCTAGGTATATGCAGCAGTTGTACACTGTATCAAACTAAAATGTAACAGTTGTGTTAAGTGCATTTTAGTTTCTAACAGTTCTTTGAGGGATATATATGTATATAATAAAAAATAATATCTAATAAAATTCAATATAACTCAGTTGCTTAGACTGAATTTTGTAAGGTTTTAACAAATCAATTAACAACAAGTCATTTAATTTGTTTTCTCTTAGTACGAAAACAACTTATCTCAGTCGAATCCACCATTTAAATCAGATTCACAATCGCATTATATGGAATGTGTCAATTTGACTCCTTTTGGTGAATTCCTAGTATGGACTGCGGAAGGTTAGTCGCATTGTAAAGGATTTAAAAAAAACTTTAATACCTATTTTCTACTTCAGTAAGTGTTTGTTGTATGTTTTAAAATGACCCTGAGCTACATCTATGCTCATGATAATGTTAATGATAGTACTCGTTTTATTTTATTCCAAATGTTCAACTACAGTAAAGCATTCTCAGCACAAAATATGCAATACTGCAACAAAATTTTCATTTTATGAATGTTTGTGAATATTCGAAAAGTATGTGTTAAAATATTTTGAACATTCATTTACTACCATGTTTATATATTTATCCATAATTTATACCCCCATCACATCTTTTTCCATCGATAAATACATTTGATGCATGAATTCTCTAATAACCATCTTTCGTTTCTCGAAAGGATAGATGATCATAAAGAAAATGTGAAAACCACCATGGTGGTATTTCTTTAATTTCTTAATCACCAGATTCATGATAAATTATAAACATTTTCTAAAAGCATTTTTATTGAAATACTTAACTAGTGTAATTAAAGCATAAACAGAACAATATGATTTTTGACACTGAGGAATCTCACAATAGGATGAAACGGCCGTCCAGTGCTTCCAGGTTTTCATTGGTGGTCTAGCTTCAATTGACTCATGTTTTCAACTATGCAAATACTAAATCTCCACAAAAACCCCTTCTGATTATAATGATATGGTCACTAGTGACTGACTTCAAGAGATAATTCCTGGAGTTCTAGTGAGAAGCAGTGAGCAGTGGAGTTCAAACCACGTCTATTGTGAGGTAGAAACTCACTGAAGACAATTGGTTAACGGTTACTCAACTTTGTGGATTGGTTGAAGTTAGACATTAACACCATCGGATGCCGGCTCAATGGTCTATTGGTTAAGTGCTCTGGCGCGACACTGGTAGGTGCTGGGTTCGAATCTCGCGAGGCAAGGTGGTGGTTGCGCATGCTGAGGAGTCCCACAACAGAACGAGACGGCCGTACAGTGCTTACAAGTTTTCCATGATGGTCTTGCTTCAATTGACTCATGTTTTCAACTATTAAATATACATTTGGCAAAATGATGATACAAAAGTTTCAGCGGTTCACCTTACTATATCACTGTAATAATAATTTCAATGATGTACAAAATATATTTCGAATTTATTAACTGACTGATGTACCTTTTATTTGATGTTATGATACCGTTTGTTTCAATTTGTGACCTGACTTGTTTTCAACAACAATAGTTATTCATCCACCACGCTTATAATTTGATCATTTACTTGGATTAGTTTAATTAAATGAAATAGTGCTATTTTCAGCTTTCATGTATTATCGATACAATCGACTCAATACGTATATAAAAGATGAGAATGTAATTTAGTAACATATATTGGTTATATAGCACCAATGTTTTTCAGTTGTCTCACAGTTTGACCAGAGACACTAACGATGTAAATGTTTAACTAATATAAATCATATTCTTATTAATTGAGAGTCTACTTGATCCATCATATATCACCAATACTATATGGGACTGAAGATTTAATGTATACATTTGTATTAGGACAATAAAATGAATTTGTTTGATATAGGTTTACGATTATCAACCGACTTTTTCCTCTTAACTATCTTCTTTTGTTAGTGTGTATTACTTTTAAAAAGTCGATTGTTAGCTTATTCTTAAAATGATTAAATTTGAAAATAGGTTGAATATTTCTAACCTAATTACTAGAATTCTATTATTACTAAAATAAGGTGGGATTACGTTGATCCAATGAATAAATAACACATAAATATTCATATTCTAGATTATAGTAGATTAGACATTGGGGTTAGAATTGCCGATTTTGAAGGTAAATCCTTCGTATTCATTGATTATTTATATAATAGTTTTCTACTTATTAAAATTTTCATATAGTCATATAATTGGCAGAAATTCTTCACCCAACCATGTATATTAATATTTATAAAAGTCGAGTCAGTATTTAGTGAAATTATGTGTAGTTTTGTCTATTCTTCATGTTTTTTAAGAATGTTTTCACCGATATTAATATACATACTATTGTTTCATAATAGAATGCACTACCTTGTAGCAATCATAAATACGTACATATACATTTTAAGTTCATTATTTCATAGAATGTATTTGGCTTAAGCCTTTTTTTAACTATCCAATGCTTAATTATTTGTTTGCTAGTGTGCTTTTTTTCTAAGAAAAAAAAATCTATTTATGTATAAAGTGCTTAGTTCATGCTTCTTTTTTTTCTTGTTTATTGGTGTACTATCACTTCATTACAATTTGTTGTTGTTTTTTTCTATCCTATTATTGTTATTTATTCTGCTCATAGTTTTAATGAATACTACGTTGTTTATTGCTTGGTTTGAGCATTGAAATTGTTGTTTATACTGCGCTATCGACAAAATTATTGACTTGTTTAATTTATCTTTTTGATAAATTGTTTATCTACCGATTTATGTTATTTTTATTTTTCTTTTATTACTCTACAAAGCTGTTATTTGGTTACGTCGTAATTATCGAATTATTGGTCGTGCTTCATTACCATTGGAATTATTTAAAGCATGTCATCCCAATCAATCAAAGAAACCAGATCGATTACCTGTCCGATTAAGTTTTGAAGAAGTTGTTTTATTATTATCAAAAGGTTTTATTCATGGTATTTTATGTAGTAGACCAGTAATTTCTGTTGCTGAACCATCAAAGGAAACAATTGAAGCATATCATCATGCATTAATGAAGAATGCAGAAGAAATGGTAATTTTTGATTGATATGTGTAGGTACATAAACATAGGTTTATAAAATATGCAAATTATTTGTTGTTTCAATAGGATTTACATGATAGAATATTTTGTTATTTGATTAGTTGTAATTACTTAAATTAGACACATTAGATATCTTTAAGGCTTTACTCCATCATATAGCTTTCAACTATGGATTACAATTATCGCAATTATATTAAATAGAATTTTTTTATACCCTGATACAGTTCAATGCAAACATGAATTATTTCATATACTAATGACGTAATTTGATTTAACCACCCCGGGGCGTCTTTTAACCTAATCCTATACTTGCCTGCGTAAAATATTAGGGTAGAAAGTCGCTGAATCTGAGTGATAAATATGTTGATTATTTCATTCAATAAAAGTGGACAGTTATATCAACTGATATACGACATTTACTGAGTACTGTGTACCTAAATTTAGTATAGCTTACTCAATGGTTCCTTCATACCTAGGCAATGCTTCGAAAACACTTTTGAATAAATACTAATTAAACTGATTACATCTTCTAGATCTATTATCAGTCTTTCACATATATGCAAGGTAATACAGATGAAATCGCTATCCAGTAAATGTATGCTCCTTACTACATAAATAGATCTTTCTTTTAAATCAAGTTTGATAACATTCTGTTAAATCAGTCAGACGAACTTAATTTTATATTAATCATTAGAAAATATCACTTACTGTTTTCATTATTCTGGTTAGAATCCTACTAGGTTGTTTGAAGAAAAACTTAGTTTCATCTTTAATTTTCTAGTTTTATAAATTCTTTTTTTCTCAATGATAGGTTAATATATTTAAAACTCAAAAACGATTAAGATTAGTTGGTTACTATGGTCAGTTGTTGAATGGTTTAAAGTTACGTCAAGAACGCCAAGCCAGATCCAAGTTATTCAATCGCAGTGATTCATCATCAGTCAATACAATCAACGATGATGGGTGTTCGAAAAACTGTGACACAGATAATTTAAATTCATGTAAGTACGTTCGTTAAAAAAAGGGTTATTTCTTTCAACCTACATATAATTTTATTGTTTTTTTTTATCAAAGAGTTCACATTATCATGTGTTATCAGACTTTGTTTACTGATATAATTGTAAGTATTTCAGGTGTATATGACCGAAAGCAGTCGATGATATCCGCTAAACAAAATGGTTTATTTGAGTCAGAGAATTTACAAATCTGGATCACAACTTTTTTTTATAATTTCATTAACGCTCTTGCTATGAGGTCTGAAGTCGTGGATTCAACTACTCTCTCGATCTTGAGTATGCATTGTGAAGCACCTTTATACTAAAACGAAACAGTTCCTTATCTTTCTTTAGCCTTCTATGGTTCAATGGTAATAATCGATTTGTTCAATACTATATACTTTGTCGTAAAAAAGAATTCCAAATACAAAATGCATTATACCGTTGTGAATCTCACTTTAACATATACACCTCATTTGTAACTATTCGAAAGACAAAAATTTAAAGGCTTTTCAAACAGTATTTATGAGGTATATATCTTCAACTGTGAAAGTTTTTGACAATTTTCTCACTTCATAGTATGGTTAATGTATGACTTGCAATGTACATACTCTCCTCTCATTACTCCAAACAATTAACACTAAGGAAATGTGACAACTATTATGGTATTTCGGTTATTATTTTCTACTTTTTAACATATTGGTAGGTTGTGAACTCTAAACAGAGTTCATAATAAGGTCTACAAACGTAATTACTTCATCAAAGTGAATATAATATGGGAAAAACTACTTCCATGGTTTCACAATTTATCATTAACTAAATTTAGTTTCTGGTGTAAACTTCCTTTGTTTATTTCCTTGTTCATAGGATTTAAGTAGTTTGTTTTTCTGTGGAATGCAATATTTTACTAAAATGTATATTTATTCAATGGTTGAATTCATGAGTTGATTAAAGCTAGACCACCATGGAAAACTTGAAAGCACTGGATGGCCGTTTCGTCCTTGTATGGGACTCCACGTAAGGTAGTTAGTTGCCTACCAATGACTTTGGAAAATGGTTGTACAGTGTCGTGAATTGATTAGAATTAAACTTGTGAACCACTGACTCACTGCGTTACCTGAGGGTTTCGGTTTCAATTTTTGGTGGCGAGGTCGTGGATGTTTACTGCCGAAAAGCCTCATACTATGGTTGTCTTACTAATATCAGTTCGTGATGTAAGCTATGGAGCTATTCTTTCATTCCTTCTCTCCTACCGATACTTTTTCGTCTATTGTCATTACAATACTTCTTTTACTTAATCCTTATTATTACACCCCTGTTAAACACTTTCACTTCTAGGTTTTATCAACAGTCATACATAAATGGTATAAAATTAGTTATCTTCTTTCTCTTTTGTTTATTTGCTCAAAATATGTAGCTTCACAGTTATCGTCTAGAAAACGACGCCGTCAACGACGTTTATTTCAGAAACAATTGAAAAAACAAATGTTAATGACTGGCTGTAGTAGTGGTGATAATGACGATGATCATTGCAATATTTATGACAGTGATCAAGATGTTTCTGAGCCATTTGATTCACCTATCACTTTGGATGACCTAATTTCTGTACATTCTACTACACATCAAGGAACATCGAAATTGTCTGTGATACCAAATAAAAACATTCAGGAATACTTACCGTACATTCCACAGCACTTACCACGTCCTACACCTATCGAATGGAGACGTCCTGACGAATATTTGTTTGTTAGTTTGCCGGAAAGTGTATTTTCTGAAGGACCTTATTCAAGTTAGTCACTTTGTCTAAACAATCTTAATATTGATGTTATTACACTTAAGTTCTTTACTCTCTATCATTAATGTTTGATAGTTACTAGTTATACTATTGTTATATTTCATTTCAGTTGACAAGGTTTAAATGAAAATGACACATAGATCAAGTATTTCAAAGAGAGAGGCTATTATTTAATATTGGATAATGATAAATATCTGTTTCGTTCTGACCGACTTTACTTTAACTATGATCATCCTTTATCTTCATCCAGGGGGAATTCTTAATCTTTTAGTTTTTTGGTTAACATGTTTCCGTTAAGTTATTAGTGGGAACTTCAGTCTTCATTTTCGAATATCAGTAACTTTATAATAAAAGCTGTCTTCAAATGTGACCGAATTCTTAGTGTCAGGAATTTAAATGATAAGGTACTACGCACTGTTTATGTTGTTGTAACCTAGGGAAATGTTTAATATTTTCTGCATTTGACGACAGGTAGTTTCTATTAGTAGCTGAAATTCTCGTCAATTGTTGAACAAACTAAAGTTGGTGTAAACTAGCTAAAAAAATCCAGATTCTATATTCATCCTAAAACATCATCGATCTCGGCCTAATTTCTTATTTTCATGAATTCGAAAGAACTTTTTTAAACGTGTTTACAAATCTACTTTTATAAAATGATAACATGAAAATTATCTTCATTCTTCTTTACACTATCAAGCATGTCGTAATCTAGCTAGTTTTGTTTTAAATAAAATCTGGAGGTTTTTAAAATGAAATTTTTCTACTTAATTATTTGTATTCGTCATTTGTTCACTACTGTTTTATTCTCATGATTGGTTTAGCGCCTGTAGAATAACTCATGAGAAAGCTGACATCTGATTAAGGTAGACGATAATGATGTTTTTATAGTTGATTACCAATGTCATGTATGTCAATTCCTTCTTTAGTGCTGATCAAATCTTATCGATCGACTTGCAATGTGGCTACCAATCTAAATGACTGGACATTACGTGCACTATGTTGAAATGTAAGCTGGTGCTTGGAGGTAATCGACAGTAGACCCTGGACCTAAGTTTCGTGCTATTTAGCACTTGTCAGCAAGGGGAGCCTGTAATCTTGGAGGAGCTGATGCTTCCTGACGGATTCTACCAATCAATTAAGAGTACATCTCAATACTGTAAAAGGTCATTCACGTCTCTGACTATGAAGCTGGGTTTTACGATATCGAATATATATATATATATTCACAGAATAATGTTATGTCGAGTACAGTTGAGAACCAGGGATTAGTGGACTAAAATCAGTCTGTTACTAATACAGCTCGTAAATCAAATAATTCTCCATAGATCCCTTTCAGCTGTTATATATAGCATTGATTTTACTTTTTTTAGTTGTCATTTGGCTCATTCAATTGATTCAAGAGAAATGTAAAGCAACAAATTTTTCTAATCAGCATACTGATAATCAAAATAACATTAGTAGTTCACAAGATATGTATATTCAACGTTTACAATCTTGTTTGATTTATATGGATTTATGGAATAAAGGTTATTATATTAGTACATCCACTATGAAAATGGGTGGTGATTTCCTGGTTTATCAAGGTGAGTAATAAATTCTAGTTATTGATAGTATGAAATATCTTCAGTTTATTTTTTTCATGCTGTAAAAATATGATGTAATAGTGTACTAATTTTTAATTTTTTCATAAGTTCGATTTCATAACTTTTCACTGGTGGGTTATCTGCCGTACTTGTTGTATTCACTTCCGTATAGTTTTCATTTGCATAAAATAATGTAATATTACGCGATTGTGGTATGTGCTACTGATGTCATTAGATATAAATGGTATGTATCATCAATAGAAAGTAGGCGGCCTGCTTAAACATCTGGGCTACCTGTTTCCCGTCATCTATATATTTCAACAAGTTATCTAATATTGTTTGTTTTAATACATCATTATGGCTATTAAACACACAACCTATTCCGGTGCGTTTCTGAAAACTGTACAACCTTTCGCTGTAAAGGTTACAAGAGGCCTAATCAGAGATGTCGTGTTTGCTGGGAACATGCAGCAAAAAGAATATACATTATTCATATGTCGATTGACTGAACTGCTGACATCCAACTAGCGATCACTGAATGTTTATCATCAGGAGCAACGAAGAAATAAGAAACGTAAGCATGTTGAAATACTTTATGCTGAGAATTCGATTTTGTACCAAATAATATAATATTGAATAAAGCAAATAATAATAATAATAAAATGCCTGGCGGCAGACAGTTAAGAAGATCGAAAGAAAGAGACCAAGAACAAAGAATGTTTGGTGTGTAAATGAAGGAACAATAAAGTGTGAGACGATTGATTTACATTTTGCAAATGAAGTATTTACTATATGGTTCTCAAATTCTACTAAGATATTCTGTAGTTTTGTATTCGAATACATTTGATTGTCCCCACTTGTGTTCTCGTTCACTACAGTATAATGGAGATTACAATTACACGAAATGTAAATGTATTTTCTTGATTCTTACTGATAACAATATAGATGTTGTCCTTGTTTTTATAAATAAATAGTCAAATTTACTTTAATTATATAAATGGAATGAAATAAATCACAAATGAAGTGAATATTCATCTGTCTTTAGGCAATAGGTAGCTTCAAAGGTAGCATTCATCACTATATCTCATCTTTCTGAGTTATTTTGAACTCTAGTAATTAGTTTCAAAGTGGATTTCAAAGCGTTTGAATATGAAAATTGTAAAATAACTTATATTTGCGGTGTAGTAGTTGTTAGGACAGTTTACGAGAAGCACGATGGAGCCTCCAGAGGCTCTAAAGCATTTGAAGTGTTCCCACCCAATCAGAACCTGATGGAGTTTTCTAGAAAATCAACGTCGCATGCTATGATTGGACATTAGTCTAATTTACCTTCTTGCGAGTCGGCTGCATTTTAAAGATGTCATAGCCAACGCTAATAACTATAAATATCCATATTTTTCTGTACATTTTTGATTCTTTCCCAATAATCACTTCTCCTGCTTCGTCTGTCTTCTGATATGCGTCCGAGTGTCGTTAGTTATTTATCGTATTCTTCGTTAATTAAGTAGCGAACGTAACAGTAATAAGTATGAATTTTATTTTTGTCTTTAATAATTATGGTGAGTTTGCTAATCGAACTACTGTGTATTAAATGAGCAATCAGTTCGCCACAGAGAACTTCTTAATCTCTTAGTTAGGACATTAGAAGGACATCCGAGTACTTTATATCATTATTAGACTTAGGACTGCATTCTTATATACATACTGTATACATCCTTCAGGTGTCATAAATAATAAATCACAATCTGTACATAATTGGGACCCTTTTAGTACGGAGTTTGACAATAATTTCTGAACAGAGAAAAATATGACAATCGTGTATAGGTTAAATGGACGCTTGAAGTTAGGACAATATCACAAATGAGTTGTTTGATAAATACATACTAATAATATTCATAATTATTCACGGTAGGATATTTTCAAAGTTTCTCTATTTTCATTTATTTGCCCACTTATAACGGTGATAACTCACCTCTGATATCAGAAGATGGCACACTTTATCACTACTTCACCAAATTTATTTTAAAAAGTATGAATTATTGCCCCTTTACTCGATCACATTTGTGGGGTCGTTGATGTACACAAATAAATGATAGTCCTAAAAAAATACGAAAGCAACTGTCCAACACCATCTAGTTTCAAACAGTTTTGTAACCTTTATTTACTGTATCAACATAGTCAAATTATCATGAATATTCACTATTTTTCTAAGTTTTATCCTCAGGTAATAAGACGGTAATTTACACGTTAATTGATTAGTACATTATGAAATAATGTGAATATTATATACTTATATCAAAATTGTGCTCATGCAAATGTATCACGAGTATAAGTCAAACTGTTGAATTTAAGAATGATATTATATTCTTTATTAAATGTAATAAAACTTGAGGAGAAATAAACAATCACTAGTTCCTTATTTCAATCTATATAGGCTTTTATTATTATACTCAAAGAGTATGTTCTACTTTACAGTTTTACTTTGTTTTTCTTTTACATTCTTTCATTACTTTTTAGGTGATCCACTTTTATATCATGGTAGTCATATTATTACAATTTGTAAACCAACAGATTCATTTTCCAATTCACTATTATTGGCTAAACTACGTATTGCAAATGGTTTGAAAAAAATACTTGTTCTAGCTACAGTTAGTAATATTGAAATGTTTACTAGAAAATTTACAATTCAAATAATAACACATTATGAAATTAAGAATGATAATGACAATGATGATAGTGCTGTAGATCCTCAAGCCATTGTTGGTGAACACTCAAAATTATCTGTACAATCAAAAGAAATTACGTCCAATGAAGGTACTCGTAATAATTGTAATAATAACATTAATGAAATACAACCTAATGTAATTTACTTATCCCTTCAGTATATGTCTTCACATTCTAGTAATCCAACATTTTCAAAATCATTATGATGTATAAAAACAGATTGTTTTTACCTTTGTTTTTGTTATTCAGTATATTTTCGTAAATGAGAATGATTAAAGAAAAAATACATATTTTCATAAAAGTTTCCTTTTCTTTTAATTTGTTTTACTCTTCTTGGATGATATTTTAGTTTGTGTTTCAAGTATTTAGAATATTTAGTTGAATAGTCTCAAAAACTTACATTTAGAAAATTATGTCTATCTACAATTGCATTATGATTGTAGTTCAATGTTACTTATTTATTTATCGTGGATGCGCACTGCTGAGGAATCCCACAATAGGACAAAACGGCCGTCCAGTGCTTCCAAGTTTTCCATGTTGGTCTAGCTTCAATTGACTGATGATTTCAACTATATATAAAAAATTACTTATTTATTGTTGATGTATTCGGCTTTTAATCATACATTTTAAGGACGCTAGCGGTTGTGCTTGCCAGTAGTGACCCAAACCGAAGTAGATGAAATGGATCTACTAGTTGAAGACTGAATGCTGAACCACTACTTCAATATGCGGTAATTACAATCGTCTATAAAATATGTCATCCTATGATGACTAACTAAATTAAAAACCAATAACAAACTTCCTATTCATAACCTGTTAATGATCGATCACAAATGTATTGGAAACACTGTTCACATATGTCAGGACTACCAATTGAATAGTCCTGAGGTTGGAGTGGAGTTGAGGTTCTAAATAAACATAGTAACTTGTTTGATGAGATTCTGAAATTTTGTCGATTTAGTTTAGTGAAATATATGTTGTGCGTACCTGCCTAAAAACTATTCTGACTTGCTGTTCTGGTGAGTATATGTTTTGTTTTGAGGAATGCTAGGATAGGATATCATCACATTACTACAGAACTGATCCTTGTTGGAAAGTATAAGTCCATTATAGTAAAAATCTGTTGTTGGATAGCTTGGATGAACTATCTGATATATATATATATGCGGAAAATTACTTTCCCAAACATTCATTTGCCCATTTATTTAGGACATCTTATTATTCATGGTTTTATATTACTTGCATTGCGTGATGTTTGTCCAACCATTGTTTATCCCGAACTTCAATGTTATCTAGATGACAACTAGTAATAAGAAAATCAACAAACGGAGTCAGTTCATTAAGTCATTGACTATTGGTTTGACTCATATGAAGAGGTACTGACTACAGACCTAGTTGTGGTCCGTGAGACAATTATGACCAACGATCGAAAGCATTGAGTGAGACGACATGAGTTAATTAAAATTTCTCAGATTCATTCTGTATTATCCTTTAGTGTTTAGTCTTTGTTTCTATATTCTCTACACGCACTCTTCTTTAATATCTTGTATACTACTACTATTCAGAATTTGCTATTCACTCTGTTTTTTCTATTTGTGCTCTTATAGTATGGCAGCTTCGGTCGATATACGTTTAAACCAGGTCCTACGTCGATTATGGCTGGTTGATATTTCTGGTTGTAAATTTTTGTCACATTAAATATATTACTTTATTATTCAGCTGCAACCAAGTACAAAAAATTTGTAACCATCCGGCAAAAAATATAGCTTACATAACATGAAGAGAGATCAGTTTTTAAAATACTGAGAAGACATGCAACTGATGTTATACTTTAAGTGTTGTGTAGCTGATTGAGTTTATGTACAAGTCAGTTAATTCCGATTAATCTAGTTAGTTAATGTATGTATCAAGCTATTTAAGTGGCTACTCTCACCCTCATGTTTTATAATTTCCGGAAGGCTAATAGAATATAACCAATTAAGTCCCAAACAGTATGAAATGCATGTCCTGGATTCCAATGATGGCCACCATCTTACTCTGCTTAAAATGAATCGATTTTAGTTGCAAATGTAAATCTTGGAACCTATCTGATTGGTTACTCACTCGTTGAAACGTCTGAAGGTCTTAGTTGGTCTCTGTTAGGCTTGTGCGTATGACCTGTCGATTATGATAGTCTCAATCTAAAACATTACGTTTGTCAGGCGCTTCCTAGTTTCCAATGGTATCCCGACGGATGTCAATCTGTTGGAAAAGCTGTCTTGCGAATCCTTTTCTAACTATCATTTAATGTTATTTCACTCAAACTATGAATTATGTTATGAAATTAATAAATTTTCTTTTGTCTTTAAATAGTTTATACACATTTTCCTTCATTCCCTAGGTTTTGAGTCCTTTTGATCAAATGAAAATACTTTCTTATCACTTTTCAGATTAACAAATTCGTCGAAGATCGACAGATTCTCATATCCCTGATTTTTAGTTGTGAGTGTTGAATAATCCAAGGGATTTTTGTCCAAGTTTTATTTCATTAGTTCGAAAAAGATGGATGAACAAGAAGAATCTTGGTATATGGATGAAGATGAAGAAGAACTATTTGAGGAGGTGGACGAAGAAAATGGAGATAGTGATCTGTCGGGAAATTATTTAGATGATCTAGAAACTGTTGAAGAGGATGATGGTGATTTTGAAGATGTTTCATTCGAGAATGCATTATCCATGAAGTCTATATCATCAGAAATATTATCATGCTCCATACCAGTTTTGAAACAAGCCTACTGGTTACTGATTTTGATACTTGTTTCATGTCTTATATGGCGTGTTGTGCAATTTTTACTGAACAGATGTTTCCCTTCAAATGGTATGTGTGATTCATATATTTATTTATAATAATTATGCAGATTCGGCTTTCAGTGTCCTGAGATCTGACTCCATTTTGATTTTGTGATTATCGTTATCGATTATACATGTCACCAATCCTCATATATAATCATCGACTTAAATCGCATTAGTGGATAACGGAACTAATTAAGTCCAGTACGAAAATGGATTTTGAGTACGTACATTTTGTACAATCGTTGGTCGGAAAGAGAAGCAAAACGGAATGATGTTCGGTGGAGAAAGCGATCAAGCCAAATCGATTTAATCAAGAGTGAATCGATATTTATAGTCAAACAAAAATAAGTTACAGACATATGATGAGTACGATAAGAAATGCACACACACTTACCTAAAAGCAGTTAGGATTGATAAGCGAATAATTAACAAGGTCAAAATGTGACTCAAAAAGAATGAATAAACTGGTCTGTATGAAAGCTAGAATAAACTGTGTGGGCTTAACGTAGCAACCGACACCACAAGCCTAATGAATCAGTATGTATTATTATAATTAACATAAAGAAAATGTGTTTTTTTTCAATGATTTCTTACAATCTGGTCATTTAAAAAAAACCTGAACGGAGCACAAATAACACGATCTATGGAGTAAAATGAATAAATTTTAAGGTTTTTCATCCAGTTTTAAGCTGTTTAACGTTATCAAAAGTTATATGATCAGAACCAAATTTTGCCATAATTTAATTAGTGAAGTTAAAATAAGTATTAAGAATGTAATCGAAAGTCACAATAAGCGGAATCAGACAAAAGATATAACAATAAACTTAACTAAGATTGTTATTTACTTATAATGTTGACAAAAACGAATAAAAATGATAGTGTAATATCTTATTATTATTACTACCACTTTTGAGCCATTTCGCCCAACTTTTTCAACCAATGATCGCAGTTATCACGCGAACCCCAACTATACTTTGACTGTCATTGTTGATAACTTTGTATTTTTCGTACATTACAATTGTGTTCCTTTTAAATAGGGAAAATTAGCCGCACATTTGTCGCAATAATCCTCCATATATTTTCTATTTGTCTTGGTAAGTACCTCTTTTATCTATCTTATTGATGGCTTACATTCAAACGTTACATACCTTAAATAATCTTAGAGTTATTTACTGTTTTACATCCTGTCATGTATTATATCATTTATCCATGTTATTATATATTAGTTTAAAACAGTGCTCAACTAAGCGAAAAATACAGTATATGGTATATTTTATGACACAGTCGTCTGTTCCAAGTTCAGAAATTTCCAGCAACCTACACTAACTGAGGTTTGTATTGAATGATGAAAATTACTAAGTAAATTTACCTAAATCTCCTGGTTTTTGTCCGAGTTGAAACTTTAAAAAAAAACTGTGAACTACTCTAAAAGTTAACGATCGGAGTATGATCAGAGCTTACAAAGCATTTAGATATTACAGTTCAACTAGTTGACTCAAGGGTTAATAAATTGGAGGTCATTTGTTAGAATCACTCTGTCCTACAGATTTTCTGTCAGTTTTTGCTTATTTTAATCAGTTTAATTATCAATTGTAAGTAGAGCTATCGGTTACAATTTTCCAAGAGTGAGTTTAATTTTATTTTAAAACAAAACTCTTCTTATTTTATATTCATCACTGTGCCGTTCCTTTTTTGAGGAAATTCCATAAATCATTCAATCATATTATTAGACAATGATACATAACTTGTATACTTCATATTTGAGCGGCAGCCTAATAATAAAGAAAGTACAACTATTAAGTTACGAATTGAAACCCGACTCCACTTTCTACAGTCAAGACAATCAACATATTAAATCGTACGAAGCTATAACTGGTGTTTAATGGACATTTAAATTATAAATGAATTACATTACAAATAAACTACTTATAACTAATTTGTTAATAATAAATAATATTTACTCTTAAAACTGTTGATAATTTCCAAAAGATATTGTTAGTAGTCCTTTTGACCAATTTCAATGATCCAATGAGAAGACGAAATTTGACAAAACCGTATGACATTATTATCGCGTTGTCTGTCAAACAATTTGATTACATATTAATTTTGCAATACATTTATTCATGAGAGATAAATATACTAGACAAATTGCAGCATAAAACGTAAATAATAAGGGAAAATAGTGTAAACTATCCTACTCTATGTATTAAAACAATGCTATCAGGGTAGATTTAGTGTATGTACAGATTATTTTTATACAAACAAGGGGCTAACCTGGACTTTCGTTTGCCTAAGGTTTCATGAAACCTGAATATTCTCCTTAAGTAACTGATATACAAAATCGAAAAAGTTGAATTAAGATCAATTGGATAATCTGTTTCAACTATGTGTTTGACAATGAATAGAAGAGGGTGTTTGTCATTTCCTCTTATTAATTCATGTGACTTCATTTGTTTTTCTTATCATTTCAGTACATGTTTAATAGCCTGTAACTTACAGATCGCATTTACTTCTTTGAAAACATACGTATCCACACACAAACGCACATGTAATTTGGTAAACACAGAGAGATATGATGCAATCATGTACATAGTTCTGATAAACTTCGTCTTCTCATTTCATTATTTAGATTTATCTCGCTTTTGGTGATAAAATGTTGAATAATGTCAGAGTTAACATAAGAATTTTATTTTATTTCCTTTGATTAGGTTTGTTAGTTCTATATTATGCTTCATATGACCTGTGGTGGATTGTTATTGGCCTTATAATAACCTTAACACTATTATTTACCATAAATATTAACTCTGATATTTCTAATTCACATGGGGAATATACTAATTGGGAATTATTTGTAACAATTGGAATTTGTTCATCTGTTCAATTATACTGGTAATTGATTAAAATTGTAGCTTCTTTATTCCTCTATTCTTATAATAATTCATATACTACGTTTAATTATTGCGTTTGTGTATCTTTGTAGTTTGTGACTAGATTTTTTCCAATATTGGATTCATTATCACTGATGCTTTTTCGAAAGGCTAGTAATTTGTAAAAAAGATTTGTTTACACTCCCAAATTTTGTAGTTTACATCGTAGATTGACCATGTTCAAGCAACCATTCAAATATCAGGAAGAAACTGGACATCTATTTCATCCTTGTATGGGACTCCTCACCAGTGGGCATCTGAGACCCCATCGGGGATCTTCAGGTCTCGTGACAAGAGCATGATCTTGTTATTCTGAAAACATCTTGGCATTTAAGTACTTATGGATAAGTTTCAAGCTATTTAATTGTTCCTGCTAAATATGGCAATTTATATAAGTTCTGATGAACTAATTTAAACGCTTCAAACACTTAAATTTGTTAATATTTAAAACCCTCAAATAAACAGCTGATAAGTTCAATTCTTCAATTTTCAAATTTTAACCACCTCGATTTGGTTTATTATATCTCTTATCAGTAAATGTAGCAGATATTGAATTCTACTTGTGAATTAATTTAGCACTAGTTATTCCGTAGTCTCTTGGGATTAAATTATATTTGCGGTCCATAGATAAAGAATTTAAAGTATTTTGATACTAAATCATGATTATAATTTAAAGTAGTTTTCATCACAAAATAATATAAGCGAAAGAATTTGTTATATCTAGACTTGAGTTTTTGTTATACCACGTTCAACTTGAGCACTCGAACGCCTGAACCCTCCGAGTCTCAAGTAAGAAGACAGAAGACTAATGAAAAGGAATCTTTATCCAACCGGTATCAAACATGATACAAAACACTTGGTTATTTATAGTTTTAAGTAAAAACAAAATCATCATTACAATCATCCGATCCACAGGCAGTAGTGTTAAGCATTTGTCCAATTGGGAAGCTACACTCTGAGATTCTGGGATGTTCTTCCAAACGAGTATTGAATGGAATGTCTCCGGCTTTTTCAGAGCTTCCGTGAATTCAGCAGGACCCGTCCCCACATAATTACCTTAAACTATGTACAATATTTGGGGACTGTTCAATCGCTCTTTGAGAGTCTGCAATATTGTTCACCTAGAATGTATCACACGATCGAATCAAATATCTTTACATCAATTAATACTTACATTATTGACTGTAGTCAGTTTCCAGTATCACTCCATAGGGCATATGATATCACACTTTCTATAAGACCTAAATACACCTGTTGCTCCGATTCTTAATATGATTTTATTTGCTCACTGGTGAAGAGTCTGGAGATATTGGGTCCCTTTTGGTTATCAAAGATTCATCAACTGATATCAGCTCATAAAGGAAAAGATTTTATATCTTAAATGTCTCAACGCACTTACATCTGTATATGTTTGTTACATACCTTTACCTCAGACCGGTGTGTTATGTTTTATGTAATGTGAAATTATTACTTACGTTATCACATAATTCATCTACTGTTTTATATTAAATGTCAACAGTAGTTATTGCTAAAGAATGCTAGCCAGTATGAAACCTAAGTTTAAGGTTTCCTGTTGATTCCATTCAACTACTTAATGTCAATACTATGCATGCGTTATCGAGTTACCTACATTAAAGGGCCACTATGTAACTTGATAGACTAAAGTCAACCAGCACTAGGAAACAGACAAGCATGACATTAGTTACTACTCAATAATGATCGATCGATATGAATATTTAAGTATTATGAGATATCATCCAAAGCTCAAATAACTCGGGGTAATGTCTTGGATTGAGTGACTGATTGATTTGAGATTATTTTCTATAGGGGAGTGCATCAGTTTCTCCAGAATTTCAGAGACCAAATAGAGTGAAATCTAGTTCCACTGGATTTCTTATTAACTACCTTCAGCCACTTAACGTCAAGTTAATTGTACCTCAAGTATTGTAAACCTCGTGTCTTTCAGTTAAGAATAAAATTAATGACATTATCAAGAGTATAGACTACATTTAAATGTATTTTGACTTTCGTTTCTTAGAAATTTTGTTTTAATAAAACTGTTATAACGGTAGGGTTTCTTTGTTATAACGGTCCTTTTACTTTACACTTATGTGGGACGTTAATTTACCTTAGACGAATATCTACACTAGATTCCCTCCTAGTGTTTATTCTACAGGACTTCAACACAACTGAGATCAAGAACACGTGATTAGCCTGACTAGAACGTCAATATATTTCCACATCGAAACCCGACACAATCCAACAACAAAGAACAATTAATCAATAATAATAATAATTAGTAATAAAGACAGGGGAATATGTAACACATATAACACCTGTTACACTATCAATTTCTCTTCGATCATTTGGTTTTATTATTTATCTCCTCCCGCCCGTCTTCTTAACCACGTTTATATATTTTTCTTATCTAGCGAGTTCTACAAAAATCCTGTTAAATGGCATCAAATTCGTGGTATGTTATTTAATTTCATGTTGATTTAATGAATTCTGTTACTGCTTTTATTATTAATTAATGCTTGATCAGATGTTCATAGGATCTTGTTGATTGCATTATATTCTATGGGCTGGATTATTTAACTGTAAATCTTTTGTTGTTAATCTGGTCAACATCATCAGTTACTGTTTTACACTAAAATGAACTTTGTAGAACTATTCCATAAGTAGTACCAGATCATTTTTTTTTTATGACTCTATTATTTATTGTTCAACCTCTGAAAAACTTGTTATGTACATACACGTTTGTATTCCTCTTGACGATGATCTTGATAGGTTAACCTCTAAGTCTTCGGTTAAAATTGACCTCATCCTCACTGAATGCCGGATTGAATTTATTTTGGCGTATTTTTGACTGTAAACAGACCTGAGTGTCGGACCTGCCCCTAGTTGTTTACTTACATTTACATAGTTGTTTTTAATAAGCTGAAAGGTAGGTGTGCGCACCCTGTTCAATGTAGCCCTTCCCTTTGTTGATGTAATTTATCCAGTAAATTATGTTTCGTTTGTCTTCTTTAGCCGTCCCTTCTTTTTGATCGGCATAAAGTTGAATCAAGTGATTATATTACTTTATGAACATTATGAATTTTCGAAACTTTAGTCATACTCGCGTTGATTTTTTTCAAAATTTTCTAACACACACTGTATGATTAGTTATTTTTAAGTTTTTGGTAAGTGATTTTGATGGAACTACATGATGACAGCAATTTTATTTCAGAATGCATACAGAAGATCGTTTCCTTCCATTTCTGTAAAGTAAAAGTACTACAAACATGTCTCTTTAAATTTTCCTGTTATATGGTCATTGTTTGACTTGATCTCATGTATATTTTTTTATTCTTGACATTCCTATATAACACCGTCGGATGCCGGCTCAGTGGTCTACAGGTTAAGCGTTTGCTCGCGAGACCGGTGGTCCTCGGTTCGAGTCCTGCACACAGGATCATGGATATGCACTGCTGAGGAGTCTCATAATGAGACGGAACGGCCGTCCAGTGCCCGTATGTTTTCAGTAGTGCTCTAACATTGACCCATTCATGATATCAATCTAACTGAAGCTTTTGATCGTATTTATGTATTCATTCATCGTTCATTTATCCAGGCCAATTTCTTCCTAATATATTGTTTTAAGATTTGATTGTTTGAACTAGTCAGATGTTATGTTATATTTGATTTTGGACTCATTTCTATAAAATATTGAATGTATTTCCATTCTTTTATCATACTTTTTCAAAGTATCAAGTTCATTTTCATTATAAACTAATATCAGAGATTTATTGAAAACAAGAGTTCATTGAATGGTTGTTTTACCGTAAACGGTGCACTCATGATGCACTCAGGATAAAATCACGAACCATCAGGTTTCACTGTTTACATATCAACAATTAGCCACTTAGTTTGAATTTAATAACTTCTATGCTTCCAACTTCAATCAATTCTCAGCATAGCTAGCCCGTCATCATACATTCGCAGCATTTTTTGGAATTTTATCGGTCACAGCTTATCACCAGAATTTCACGAATCTACCTCGTCATTGATCAAAAATAGGTCCATATTCATCATTAATATGGAGATTTGTGAAGATTATTCAATGTGATGTTAATTTTAGTTTGAATATGAATAATTCCTTTTTTACTAAACATTGTATTTAAAAACATCATGTAACTTAATCTATCGTTGCATTCAGAACTAATGATACTTCATATGTGTCTCTTATTAATTAACTATTAATTTCTTATACTACTTTCTTGTGACTTTTTGGTTTCTAGGCAGTATAATGATAATTATTATGAAATGTATATCTTTTTCTATGGAAAATAAAAATTTTTATAAAACGGTCAATAAAGAGCCTTGCTGCATACTACTGTGGACACCATTATATCGTGGATTACTTTGGTTATCCTATTGTCTATGTCCAGCTAGTTTATTGTTTGGCCCATGGTTTAATCCATTAAGATATGAAGAAATGGTTAGAAACTATGCTGTTAATGATAGACCTTTTTCTTTCAAAAATGTAAGTTGTAAATAATTGAATATCAAAATGATTAAGCCTTGAATATAGCTGCCTGGTAAAATTTCAGGCCAATAGTTAATGGCTTCATGGATTGATGCCACGTTTTTGGTTCAACCGCTCCTTGCTTTCTTTGATATCAGTCTGTAAGGAACTAAATATTCATTGCGTGTACTCAGTATTAACTAAAATTGAAATGAATTCTCAGAAATTTCAATTTAAAACAGTAACAATTAAGTTACTTGGTTAAATAATTGAAATTAAGTATCGTCGATAGGAATTATATAAATCATCTCAGCATATCACAAACTAACTTACGTTAAAAATGTGGCCGTTGCATTTTAACTCAGGGGCTTAAACGCATCACGGTCACGTTAAATGGTTGCAAGTAGTTGGCAAGCCACCCCTGTTGCTTGGCATTCGTTAACAAAACTTACCTTCAACCGCTTGATTGAACCCACTCTTTGGTGTATGTACACTTGTGGATCAAGACTGTGGAAAAGTATCAATACTCCTTGGTTTTCGATGACTCTTTAATTGAAATATCGATATCTTAATTATTGTATTCAGTAATCTTTATATTTTATCATAAAATTCCTACATATCTAAGGTTGTGATGTTGCTAATTACTAAGAATGTATAACAATATTTAACTTGATTTTTAACATCATAAAATAGATCTTTTTAGAAGATTTATCTAAATCTTTTGTTCGATTAACAATACATTCATCACAATATGATTATTTTCGTTTATGATCATAAAACGTAACACCTAAACACCTTTTTTATATTTTATATTACTATTCTATAAAGTATTATCGAAAATTTTCCCCTTATAAAAGAAAAATAACATGAGAAAAATGCACTTACAATAGGATACTACTTGAATGCAGTTTTATTTTGATTGATGCAGAAAACATGCTTTTATTCAAGTTTTTTTCTTTTAATATATTCGTTGTTGTTCTTATTGTTGTTGTTTTCTTTTCCTTACAGACTATGATTTCACTTTTTCAGACAGCTAAATTATTTGGGCTGTCTTTTTTATATTTAACTTATTCGACTTGTTTCACTGATACATTAGCTTCGATATTGAAATTGCAACCGTAAGTTTATGATTTTCTAATCTTTTGGGTGTATTTTTTTTAAATAAGGTCATAGATATGGTTGTACTTATTCCGTTTTTTTCAAACAATTGGTCTAATTGTTAGATCAATCAACCCGTAAGTATTTAGTAGCAGGTTCGAACTCAACCCTCGCCTACACTATGTCTTTAAGCATACGGATAGCATAACTACTTAGCCTCACATGAAAGTGTAACTTATCACTGATTTAACTTAAGATTGCTACTTTTGAATTAGTAATATTGATGCTGCGACTAAATGTTTTGATATGCTAAAGGTTATTAGTTTATACAAAATACCTGTCCTGAAGACCGAATTGAAAGCGACCAACTTGGTCTTGTGTGCAGTTAAGGGTATGAGGGCTAGTATCACTTCCCGGCTGCCCACACCGTGGAAGGGTATTTCTTGAGGGACCTGAAAAAGAAGTTGGATTAGTGTTGGTCTTAACGATCTGGGAGCGTGACCGCAGTGCCCAAGGGACATCTGCTTGAGGCCGGTCACGCACGGCCTTTTTGTGGGGGATTTTTGACGTGTTAGCTCCGTTCTTCAAAAGTCCTTACCGCCGGAGACGGAAATCCGTGGGATAAGGCGAGGTGTGCATTTTTAGGGTCGACCTTTTCTAACCCCACCCCTCCTTGTGGGAAGGCAGCATCGCTGTCATGCTGGTTGTCTGAAGGAAACACCTTACTGCTTTCACACCTCTGTACAGTCAGCAGTACGACTTCGCCTTCGGACCTTGTGACAATCACAGAGGGATCAGTTTGACTAATATAGTGTCTAAAATATTAGCTTCAATAATACTAGGTCGCCTAACCAAAGCTCGTGAAGAGCAGACTAGAGAAAACCAAGCTGGTTTTCGACCTGGACGTGGTTGCATAGACCAGATATTCACCCTACGTCAGGTCCTAGAACATAGACACAAATTCAGACGTCCCACAATAGTAGTATTTCTTGACCTTAAGGCGGCATTTGACTCTGTTGATCGTGAGGTTCTATGGCAATGTTTGTCACTGAAAGGAGTACCAAAGAAGTACATTAACCTCATAAAGGTTCTCTACTCGAGCACAACTGGTCGAGTTAGAGCCTATGGCGAACTGTCATCAGAACTGATTACCACAAGTGGCGTTCGTCAGGGCTGTCCACTCTCCCCATTCTTGTTTAACTTTGTCATTGACTTACTTTTAGAGATAGCACTTTCATCAGCTAAACCTCCAGGAGTTGAACTTTTACCAGGAGACTCACTTGTCGACTTAGAATACGCCGACGACATAGTTTTACTCGGTGAAGACGCTGACAACATGCAGAGTCTTCTGACCACTATAAGCAACTATGCAGGCATGTTCGGAATGCGATTCTCTCCCTCGAAGTGCAAAATGTTACTTCAGGATTGGGTTGCATCGACACCTGAACTAATGATAGGGAGTGAAGTAGTTGAGCGTGTAGACCACTTCACTTATCTTGGAAGTCTCATCAGCCCTTGTGGTCTGGTATGTGACGAAATCTCAGCACGGATACAGAAGGCTCGTCTAGCTTTCGCCAACTTGCGTCATTTATGGCGTAGGCGAGATATCCGTCTAGCAACCAAAGGACGGGTTTACTGTGCAGCAGTTCGTTCCGTCCTACTCTATGGCAGTGAAACATGGCCAATAAGAGTAGAAGATATTCGTAGGCTACTAGTGTTCGATCATAGGTGTCTTCGAAGCATTGCTCGTATATCCTGGGACCACCGGGTAAGTAATGCAGTTGTTAGGAAACGAGTACTAGGTAGGGATGGCAAATCGATTGATGAAGTAGTGAAACTTCATCAGTTGAGATGGCTGGGACATGTGTTACGTATGCCCGACCACCGACTGCCCCGACGTGCAATGTTTCATGGTGTAGGAGTAGGTTGGAAGAAAGCTAGGGGTGGCCAGACCAAAACGTGGCACAAATCAATGAAGTCACTGACAAGTGGGCTGGGCCATGTTGGTAGGTGTAGACTACCTGGTTGGGATTCGCGAGATGACAGCAACCGATGGTTAGAGACCTTGAATGACATGGCTCAAAATCGTTTACAATGGCGAAGATGCATCCACTCTTTGTGTTCTACCAAATTCTAATCTTCTGAATTCCTCATGTCTTTATCTTTTTCTCTTTCCAAATTTATTTCACTGTACTATACTCCTTCAATAATTTCTTGAAACCCCTAATCTTTTGGATTTCTGATTATACTCCTACTACTTCTACCACTATGGGATTTGAATCGACAACTGCATCTCTGTGCTAATGTGGTATGGCAACTCGAACTGATGTACGTACGTACGAAGTTCTACGTTGTGACTGACTGACTGACTGAAGACCGAATTAGAACTCAAGAATAACAGCCAACGTAGCCCGTATAACTCTGACTGGAAAACTCACATGATTATATACATGAATAACAGGACCATGATACATCATAAACAAGAGATTACACCACGCACCTAACTCGGACACTGACGACACAAAACCGTGATGATATGTTTATTAATAATTCATGTTAATTTGGGAGCAGGAAAAGATTTAACAACAGTTAATAGGCCAAAATGGAAGCTTACAAATAGAAACACATAAAAATCACTCAATTTAAGCTCTTAATAACTACATTTTAGAAATAAAGATGCTAATCTAACCAAAAAATTACTTCTAACGTTTGTTATTGTCATTTATTCATCTTGTTTTAACAAGTACTGACTACTTAAGTTGTCAGTTATTTACATTTAATTTTTCTATTTCCTGAATATTTTCTGTTACTAATAATGTTAAATACGTGAACATGACTACCGAGAAGTAAAATTATCGGATGCGCATGTAACAAACCGTTTGTTCCTTTTATTACGGACAGTCCTTCATTAAAAATAGATCAACGGGAAACTGTTCAGTATTATTATGAATCCCCTTCGGATTGTTTATTGACAAACTGTTGTTTGATTAAACTGAAAACTTCAAGCGTTTACTTACCTTTAGAATAAACCAGCCTACTGTCATTACTGAAGTTTTGTTTTGTTTTCAAAATTTTCCTTGGTTGATATAGGGCCATACATTGTGCAACTAAAATAATTCCATAAAATCACACCTTTTTATTCATTTTTTTTTTCTTCTCTTAGTTGGCTTCATGCTTATTTCGCATCACAAAGTTTTCGTTTCAGTCATTATTTCATATGTATATCAAGTGAATCTTCCATGACAGCCTTAGGATATTGTGATAAATATTCAATACAATCAAACAAACAAGAAAATACTAAAGAGAAAAACAGATCAAAAGATGTATACAAGTAAGTTTAATGTTTGCTTTCAGTTCGTTGATATATTGTTTCTTTGTTCTTAATACTTATTCGATCTATTGAACACCTCAAATTTGTGATGGGAAAAAATGCGCATGAAACGCTGAAGTATTTCATCTATCGTTATCAGTAATAAACTTATTCGTAATCCATGTTATTACTGCAGTCTTCAAAATATTCAATAAGGCTCTCATTGCTAGAGTTATGGAAGCTCTTTAATACTTTTTAGTATGGGTTCGTGAATACTATTTTTAAATAAATACTACTTGGAAACTAACTGTTACACAGCTTGTTACTTATTACGGATTTACTTCTCAGAATTGTATCCTTCTTTTCGCACATTGTAAACTATGATCTGTAGAGTAAACCGAATTTCGATTCATCAATTATAATACGGTATAAATATATGACTGACGTTTATAAATATCGACTATTAACTACTGATACAGTAATAAGTCTTTTACTAGGTTTTAAAGTTTCCTGTTTTATCCCAGAATGCATGCTGATAAAAATCTTGAGGTTGACATGAAAAAATCGATAAATCTTGCTCGGTTTCCAAACAGTTTAACCTGATATTTAAATTGATTATATACCGAAAATCTTAAGTTGAATAAGTCACTTGCTAGTCGATTACATCTCATTCGTGTCATCTCTCCTACATAGAATGGTTAATCATACACTTCCTTTGTGTAACAAATCTACACTACAACAACATAAGTATTGTGTAATTCCTTAAAATTCTATTCAGTAGATTACATAAACCAATATATTCCATTGTAAACGAAGTACTAGTCGAATTAAATATAAAATGATGCCTAATTTATAGTGTTTTATGCAACCGTTATTATAAAATAATATATAATCGGTTAGGTACAAGTTCGTTGCATTTCATAAACTAAACACAACAAAGAATAAGTTTTGTCATTATTTTCACTTTTTCGTTTTTTGCCAGACCTGTTGTGGTAACTCGTCCATTGTTTATTGAATTTCCTCGGTCGTTAGTTGAAGTTGTTATATACTGGAATTTGCCAATGCATACATGGTTAAAACAATGTAAGCTATGATTATTTAGTCTTTTATTAGGAAATACGATATTTTCATTTTAAACTATGAACTAACATGTGGTAATATTTTGATTAGTGTCTAGTAGTACTCTCTAGGATGTGCATTTTATTCGATTCAAGTGGTGATTAGAACAAATGGTCATTATTTCGGACTAATTATTACACTCAAATATCTTATGTATCTGCATGTTTACACTTCATACTAAGTGGGAAATACGGACATCATTGACAGTTTATAGATAAATTAATGTGTTTAAATTTACCTGTTTAAAACAAAACTAACACTTACTTACGCCTGTTACCTGTCATGGAGAAGCATGAGCCGCCCACTAGCATTCCCCACCGAAATCTGTCCTGAGCAATCCTTTCCAGTTGCTACTCATCCTTTCTGTGTCTGCTTTCCATTCCCGACACTGTTCTTTGGCCTTCCTCTTTTCCGTTTCCCTCATTAGCACGTGCCTCGTGATGCAGTTTGTTGATTTCCTTAATATATGTCTCACTACGAATACTTACTCAGTAGTCGCACTGTTGTGAACAGAACACTAGTTGGGGACAATCGAATGTATTTAAGCAAAGATTACAGACTATCTCAGTAAATTCTGATTACCAAAGAATGAACAGTCAATTTGCAAATTAACAATCAATTGTTTCAATCTTCACTGTTTCTTCAATAATTCCATTGTTCATGCATTTTCCAAACGATTGCGCTTCATTTCAGTTCTTTCCTCATCGGTCTTCTGCCAAAATACATTCTATGTCTGACCCACACCATATACTACTTATATGGATATAAGTAGATCACACCACAGCACTATTAAGAAGTCCTACACTAGGATGAAATAGCCTTTCAATGTTTAGTAGTTTACTGTGGAACTCCAAAAAAGGTACCCTTGTCGAATACATCCTACAAATAACTACATTTATATGAGATATACCATTTTTTTTAAATGATTAATAATCTAAATGCCTGTATTTTTTCTTCTAATTAGATGTATACAAGCCGTTACGTCCATATGGACATGTGTATGCTGTATTGGGAACGTATACAGCTAGTTCATTGTTGCATGTAAGACGATAAATTCTGTTGCTTTTTGTGTAAATATTTATCAATTCGATCTTTTTTCGGGATAAGAATTGAAAGTCAACTGCTTTATAGAATTTCATTTATAATAAAATTGTAGTCAAATTTACTACAACAGAATCGTAAAATGTTTATAGGTAGTTATGTCACTTTCTAATAAAAACGAACTTTATACTGGAAAGTTTCTGCAAAAAAATGCTTGAAATTTATTGTAAATTACCTGGTGACTAACTTCCAGATGGATTCTCGTGTTCCATATCATTCAACCATGCCGAAACTGAGTATCATTGATGATAGCACTTGATAATGACCGCATGTTATCTCTAATAAACTTAAATTGAAGGCAGTGTTCATTAGGTTATGGTTTACTCCTTTAAGAGGTACAGATTCGTGTACTTAACTTCAAGGTACACTCCAAGTCTCAGATCCAGTTTTACTTTCCGGTTGTTCAAACAATCTGCGATGATGTTCGATTGTAAGTTGGATACCTTAACCACTGAACCACCGCTTCATTTTAGTATATGTATCATTCTCGCTATGGGACATGAAATTCTTAAGTTTTACTCTGTGTATATTTATGACTGCTCACACTTTTAATGAGTTTCAAAATAAAACGAAATATTCAATTGTTTATTTATTTACTTATTTAAACACATAAATATTGATACAAAGGGGAACCAGATACATATGCACCACACAAATCTCATTTGATTTGTATGAGGGCTGTGATACTATTCGGGTGCTCGAACCGAAGCAAGTGGTTTTCTTAGCGGGCCACACCCGGAGCGTTTGATCTAAAGATATGATCCACAAGGCAGTGGAGCATCGTAAGGAGATGCAGTCACATGGTATCCGGTGACCAACGATTGATTCATACACCATTTGTTCCCTCAGGATACTGGAGCCCATGTGCACCATTGTTTTGGAATCAGGGTTTTCCAACTCCCCTAGGTGAACTTTCCATGTCCACCAACCCGGTTAAAGCGCCGGACATTCGATTTTCGTCCTCTCACTTTTGTGAACAACACCGGTGCCACGAGAAGGCAGTGAGTAGGACTTCCCTGGTAGAGGCTATATACGCGTGGCCATATGAGAGCATTTCGAGAGGGAGAGCGAACTCTCCCCACTCTCGGCCGTGCCACGACATTTGGGGGTTCATAATTTATGCCTTTTCATGAAGAAAACTAACTTCCAAGGGAAAAAATTACACAATTTCCATGAACATACTCAATGATTGATTCTATTTTGAATAAAATTGGTGACTTATATCTCCCGATTAAATTTATATTCATTCCTTTGAATGATTATCATCGGATTGTATATAGTACAAATGTAAAATACATTTATTATGTACTAAATACAGTATAAATAAGTTGAAAACAAACTTACATTCAATATTGATAAAATTTTATAATAAAACCTATAGTTTGTTTTAAATGGTTGCACTTAGTAAATGCCATGTAATGTAATAATCCATTTTATAGAAAATGAAACGTTTAGTTGAAAACAATTGAATTTAAAATGTTTAGATATTTGAAAGAGAGAAAGATTTCAGTAAAAAAAAACAAAGTGCGTAATAATCAGTTTAAGAGTAGAATATATGGGAAATTTAACGTCAGGTATGTACTCTATGATTGAATGCTAATATTAACATTCTTATTATTATTAATGGGGTTCTTTGTGGAGATTTTTAGTAATTTTTTTTATATATAGTTGAAATCATAAGTCAATTGAAGCTAAACCATTATGGAAAACCTGGAAGCACTGGACGGCCGTTTTGTCTTATTCTGGGACTCCTCAGCAGTACGTATCCACGATCCCGCACTCGCGAGATTCGAACCCAGGACCTACCAGTCTCGCGCGCGAGCACTTAACCGACAGACCACTGAGCCAATGATGTTAATGTCTAATTTCAGCCAATCCACGAAGTTGAGCAACCATTTCACCAATGTCTCCAGGTTTTCCATGCTGGTCTAGCTTCAATTGACTCATGATTTCAACTATATACAAAAAAATTATTATTATTATTAGTTGAATAATTGTAAACAAGGTAGTATTTTGTGCAATGTATTGTATAAATACTGTTATCAGTTTCTGTAATTATTTCTCTTTTTTCGTATTTACTCGTCATTGTGTTAACATGATGTTTGTTTTTAGTCCTACTCACAGAATTCTCGTGGCATTACTGTTGTTTACGAAATTGAGAGGACGAAAAGTGAATGTCCGGCGCTTTAACCGGGTTGGTGGATGTGGAGGATCCACCTAGGGGAGTTGAAAAACCCTGATTCCATACCAATGGAACAAATGGCGTGTGAGCCAGTTATTAGTCAACGGCTACCATGTGACTGCATCCCCTGACGTTGCTCCACTGCCTTGTGGATCAGACTTTTTAGGTCAAAGGCTCCGGGTGTGGCCCCCTAAGGAAACCACCTGCTTCGGTTTGGGCACCCGGACAGTATCATAGCTCACTCACAAATCAAGTGACTTGTTTTGCGCATATGTATTCAGCGCTCCTTTGTACCAATATTTATGTGTTCAAATAAATAAATAATAGGTATAAATATCATAAAAACTATCAGCCAACTACTTTAGATACAAAATTTTCACCTTTATTCTCTAATAGTTCACATAAACGTTCCTTACATTTAAGCCCTTAGGGAAAATGCATAATATTGCTTAGTGTTAACTAATGCTAATAACATTTAATTAAAGTTATTTAAATTTAAAAGTATAGTATAAAATCTATAATCTGTCTAACTAGAATGTACAACAGATTCTTACTTCATTAAGGATTTCCTTTTTTTATGTATGTTACACCAAACTCTTGTAACGTTGATTCCTTAATCAACTTATAGTTATCTACAAACATGTAACCATGATTGAAATCAGAAAGCATAAACGCTATAGAAGAATTAGTTCATTTACAGAGTCAAAGGTTACTTGTATGGTTAAGAGTATCCTTTCAGTATTGAAATTATGTCAAAAAAACCATAAAATTACTGACCATTTAGGTACTTGAAAGACTAAATTGTTCAAGAAAATAAATATATAAGGCTTTATACATTTCTGGAAATTTTTTAAATGATCTGACTAGCCAAAAAGCTACTTTTGACAGCTATTCAGCTTTGTAGAAGTTTTTTAGAGAAACTTACTGACAACACTTTATAACAGCCACTTTTATAATTTCACCTTTATTTCTAGGGTTTGAATTTTCAACTTAGCGCTGTTTTATTCTCTATTGGAATCTATGCATATACTGAATATGGTAAGTATGTAAGATACACAGTAACAGTGGTCGATTTCATTCATATACTTTAATCATTTGTCACCATATTACGGGAAGATAAAATTATTGGAGTCGGTTAGTTCGAACAAACCATAACAGCACTTGGCAAAAGTTGTTCATTAAGATTGTATTGTCTGTGTGGAATTTTTAATAATATGAATTTGGACATTATAAAAAGTACAGACGGTAATTCATCTGGGTTCAAATAGACAAGTCCCAAAACCTAAATTTCTTCGATTTCAAGATGGGAAAACTGATTAAATGCCTTGAGAAGTCGATAAATCACTTAAAAATAATATGGATGTTGAAGCTTCGCTACTTATTAAGCAAAAGATTCCTAATCTAACCAATCTTTGTGCTAATTGGCTAATAAGTGGCATAACGGTTCCAAGGTCAACTCTAGCGTCTCATAACATCTGTAGTAAACCATATTTTGACTACTTCGTTACTCATTTTTACGAATAACAATATGCACTTTTTTAAGTTATTGTTTGCTACAACAAATAAATTGAGCATTTCTATATTCCTTTCAGTCTTTCGGGAAAAATTGGCCAAGATCCTAGATGCATGTATTGCTAGTCGTCCATGTCCTGAATCCTGTTGTCATAGTAACAAGGTAATTCAAACTTTATGATTTGGCTATTTTACGTGTATCAGAATAAAAAGCTATATATATGCTTTTCATTCATCCTATGAACGATTTTATGATATGAACATATCAGTAAATCTTTATAATCAGGTCTTGATGTTTAAAAGTAAACTAGATTTCGTTTGTTTTCAGACTTATGTACACCGATAACAGTAAAGCTATGAGCTTGACTTCACTTTGTTTTATTTAAGAAAAAATTAAACTAAAACGTTGAACATGTGTAAATATTCAGAGAGTATTTTATATTTATTTCTGAGAATTTAGAGATAATAATAAAATACTGGATCTTAGGTGTATATTTTGTTTGTAAGTTTGTGTCTGTTCCCATCTTTGATGTTAAGGCTTACAGTAGAGTCTTTTTTGACATATGAATCATGAGTGGATAACCTCGATAGTCCCACTTTGCCTAACGTTTTTATTAAGTTTGGATAATAGCTAACATTTGGAAAAGATTCAAAGTCGTTTTACTCAGCTGGTTGTTTTGACTGAGTAGCTCAGTGAATAATGCTTTATAGTTTGAAGCAAAAGATCTAGTAATTAGCATTGTCACACACCTACTCGATTTACTCTAAATTTTGGACGAGTAAATTGATCTTATCTTCTTATTTATTCTACATATATATGTCAAGCATTTTCTATTACTCGGGTGTAACATTGATCATGGTTTGTACTTGTGTGTACGATAGTACGTCTGTATCTGTCCCCTTCCTGTATTTGTTACATGACTTTTAAAGAATAACGTTATCAATATCTAAGGCAATTTATTATCAAATCACAATGTTTTATTTAATCACTACATCTTATATAAGCTTTTCCGCCGTGCAACATTAACCTGTTCGAAATATACACATCTTAGATACAATTCATATTTTGCAGTCATTAAAATGTGTCTTGTTCGAGTCCAAGTATGGATATCAACACTAGAATTTTGGTTCATCAAACTGATAAGTTCCAAGTAGGATTGACTACACATTCTAAATTTCGCATCTAGTCACTACCTAATTTTATGAAAAACTTACGACAGTATATTTTTTTCCGATACCTTAGTTAACTATTTACTTATTGTGTATAGATTCAAATTTAATGTTTTATTCGCTTGGTAACAAAATCAAAATAATAATAATATTATTATTATTATTATTTCTTGGCACATTTATTTCATTAATAAATTTTGAATTGTACTCATGAGTTTTAGTTGTTGAATGTTCTCTATAGATGATAGTCTCAGTTTATTTTGAATTTATACTGATTTATTTAGCATGTTTGTTTTTAAAAGTTTTTTTAATTCAAAATGTTACTAATCCCATCACTTCTTACACACACATTCGAACTCTATTCCTTTATCTGATTGTTTTTAGAATTCATCGTGGGTATATTGGTGTAATGTAGCCTTCAGTTGTTTGGCTATATTTCATTTGGCTTATTTAGCTGTAATGTTTGATACAAGTGAACAACAATTTCAGGTATGATATTAAGTTAAACCTGTAAATCAATATATATATATATATATATATATATATATATATATATATATCATATTCATTTCAGATCAATGATCATTGTGGGAACTTTATCCCGACACCATTATCTTCCTTTTATACTTCGACTTTACTAGGTCGATTAAATATGCTCTCTCCCTCCTGCTTTACAATTCATTATAAATCTTTAATATAAACACTAAGAAACTTTTCAACTCGAAGATCTTTATGTTTACTGGATTCACTGGTCTTGATTTTATATTTCTTTACAATAATTAATCTATTATATATGTAATTTTAATCAGACTCATATAATCCTCGGTACTGTAATGTATACTTATCAGCACTGTAGTTGATTATGTGTAATGTTCATAACTACACTTTTGAATTTTTCATTTAGACTCTCCAACAATCTACTCTTCTATACGATGTAACTTAATATTGCATGCCAGTTAGACACATTAGTTTTTCATTAATTTAATTGAGATGGAGAAAAATGTTACTCATTTGGCTGAGAAGTGAAATATCCAGAGTTAACCTCGTAAGGTTGTGTTTGATACTTACCAGTCAGATTGATTGATATTTTTTCAGTAGAAATAAAAACGTAAAGTACGATTTTACCAAACTACCATTGGACAGTAGTTATTTAGTTGTAGTTTGAAGAAGAATAGGTGAACTCTTGTGATGGTTACATTGGAAATTAAAGTGACTTGACTTGCTTTTAATGTCTTTGAGCTGGTAAATTGTTTGAACTTTCACTGGTCTTCAGTAGCAAAAAATTTTAAGGAGACTGATAAATAGTTTACCGTGTTATACACAATTAATATTACTTACTATTGTGTTGTAGTTTTTATTAGAAAATCTATCATAGTTATCATAAAATCTTTCTGTTTTTAACTGGTATAACGTTATTTTACGTAACTAGCGATTTAAAGCAATAAAAATGAGCGGAATAATGCTTATCTTTCTAAAGACTTCCTCACGGATCCTGATAACTATCCAAACGAGTTTTCAACCACATATTTCTCCATATGAATATAACACATCCAACCCTAATACAACTCAAGTTTGAAAGGTGTGAGGTCATAGGCCCCGTTGATTTGATTTGTTAAAACAATTATAATATTCTACTGAAATCATGAACTGGTTGATGTTAGACCACCGTTTAAAACCTGAAGGAAATCGACGATCGATTTGTCCGAGTATGGGACTCCTCAGTAGGGTGCACTCGCGATCCTGTATGCTGGACTCGAACCCAGGACCTACGGTTTCACGCACGAATGTTTAACCCTTAAACCACTGAGCCGGTATCCAACGATGTTAATGTCTAACTTCAATCAATCCACGATATGGCGTAACAAGCTCCCATTCATCCAGTGCTTCTACGTTTTCAATAGTGGTTTAATATTGATCAGTTCATGATCTCAAAGAAACTAATTGATCTCCACAACTGTCTACAAATAATTGTAATATTCTTGATATGTTGAAAAGTGGTTAATTTTGAATATAATTGCATGTAATCTATATAGGTTCTGCCACATATGTGCATCGGCTCAAGTTGTGACATCACATCAGCACGATGAGATGAAAATAACAAGATGAATGGCAGAAGACTTAAAATATTAGTTAGGAGGACCGGTTATCACTTGTAATCTTAATAGCAAGAATATCTCATTTAATATATCCTAAAATTATGAAATTTCCATATAAGATCCTTACTGATTTATCCATAGTTTTAAATATTGTTTTGGATTATTGTCTATTTAAATATTTTTTAACTAAACTATAATTCACATTACTTATTACTTTCTCATGACTGTTTTTTCTTTCAACAGGGCTATAATATGTGGCATACTATGAATAAATGGTACAATCTGGGATTTCTCAGTCATATTGTAGCCTTTGCAAATTTCTTATTTTACTTATATTTATAAATAAATATTGAATCAGCTAATGTATTTTTACTGTACGGAATAAAACATTCATCTATCGCAACTAAACTTATGCAAAATGCATTCTTATGATACACTTTGCCCCCAAATGCCCTGGTACGGCCGAGAGTGGGGAGAGTTCGCTCTCCCTCTCGAAATGTTCTCATATGGCCACGCGTATATAGCCTCTACCAGGGAAGTCCTACTCACTGCCTTCTCGTGGCACCGGTGTTGTTCACAAAAGTGAGAGGACGAAAATCGAATGTCCGGCGCTTTAACCGGGTTGGTGGACATGGAAAGTTCACCTAGGGGAGTTGGAAAACCCTGATTCCAAAACAATGGTGCACATGGGCTCCAGTATCCTGAGGGAACAAATGGTGTATGAATCAATCGTTGGTCACCGGATACTATGTGACTGCATCTCCTTACGATGCTCCACTGCCTTGTGGATCATATCTTTAGATCAAACGCTCCGGGTGTGGCCCGCTAAGAAAACCACTTGCTTCGGTTCGAGCACCCGAATAGTATCACAGCCCTCATACAAATCAAATGAGATTTGTGTGGTGCATATTTATCTGGTGCTTCCTTGTACCAACATTTGTGTTTAAATAAATAAATATAGCTCACTTCTCAAGTATTTCTAATAATTAGAGAATTGTTATTTAAATAATGTTCTAGAATTATGACTACTGTTTGTCTTCGCTTTATTTTTGCTGAGAAATGTTTTATCGGCTAATGAAAATGCAATCATGTTCATAGGAATCGAACCATATCTTCTAATGCAACAATTATCGATTCAGGAAACTGATTTTGAAAAGGACGACTCTGAATAACCTTCCTAAAATAAGTTTTTAAGTCCAAGCATTATTGTATTACCTAAAAAGAATCCCATTCAGAGTACCCAATCAATATCTATATCACTTATCAGTTTCAGTGTGTAGAGCGTTTAAACATCTACCACCTCCTAGATCTTGAAAGTCTACTAATCTTCGATTCCGAACCGAAAGTTTGAAATGTGGTAGAGGCTTTATCTTTAAACTTAATTTGCATACATAATGTAGAGGTATATATAAGGTTAGATGGTATCTTGAGACTCTAGGTACCTCCAAGAAACATCACAAAATTAATAATTGATTCGACGACTGACCAGTTAGGTTAATAAAAATAGGATGTCATTTTCTAGATTTCTCCTTAGAAGTTTTTAAAGACCACTCCTTAATCAGAGTCCTTTTATCACTTGCCTGATTGCTGGAGACAGTTTCGAGGAATTATCGAGATCTCCTAACAAGTTTATCAGACTTTTCAGCTAAGGTTATCATTATCTATTGATAATATGAATCCTGCTTTGTCCATTTCTATTTGAAAAGTTCTTTAGCCACAGTAGCTTTCACACATTTGTATTTGGCTATCTGGTATATTGACGAATAGAATAGCTATAATTCTAAAGTTCCAACAAGAAAACTTATTATTTGTTGACATTGGATAACTAAGTAGTAATCCTATTCTGTAATAATTTTAATATTGTTTTAACTTGTAATGTCATAGATTACTCGAAGTCATTAGCTCAATGTTCTTTACAAATATTGAACATCCTATACCATTCCCTAATGGTTTTCTACACTGAATCAGTGGTAGTTATTAATTTGATATAAATAAAGTTTAAAAGGCTTTCTTCTGTTTTTTCGTTGTCTCACCACTGAATGGCATTAGTGTGAGATGTCCTTTGGGGAGTTACTTTCGATCAAGTGTTTTAATCAACATTTTGATCGAGCGGTAATCTTATCTGACAGATATTGAACTAACAAAATATCCAGACATTTTATTATTTAGTTTACTTTTTGCAGGTTGATCATTCATACGAATAAGTAAGTGACGCAGAAATTACTTACGCCTGTTACCCCTCGTCGAGGAGCATAGACCGCACACCAGCATTCTCCATCCAATTCTGTTCTGGGCAATCCTTTCCAGTTGTTATTCATCCTTATCATATCTGCTTCTATTTCCCGGCGTAATGTGTTCTTTGGCCTTCCTCTTTTCCGCTTCCATTCCGGATTCCAAGTTAGGGATTGCCTTGTAATGCACATTGATGATTTCCTTAATGTATATCGGATCCACTTCCAACGTCTTTTCCTAATTTCCTCTTCAGCTGGTATCTGGTTTGTCCTCTCCCATTAAACACTGTTGTTGATAGTATCCGGCCAGTGAATGTTGAGTATTTTGCGTAGACAACTGTTTATAAATACTTGTATCTTCTTGATGATGGTCGTAGTAGTTCTCCACGTTTCAGCTCCATACAGTAGGACTGTCTTGACGTTCGTATTGAAGATTCTCACTTTGAAGTTAGTTGACGTTTGTTTCGATTTCCACATGTTCTTCAGGTGAAAGAATGCTGACCTTGGTTTGCCAATCCTCGTCTTTACGTCTGCATCAGATCCTCCTTGTTCATCAATGATGCTTCCCAGGTACGTGAATGTTTCCACCTCTTCCAGAGTTTCGCCATCAAGTGTGACTGGGTCAGTGTTCTCCGTGTTATATTTGAGGATCTTGCTTTTTCCTTTGTGTATGTTGAGGCCTATTGATGCAGAGGCTGCTGCTACATAAGTTGTCTTCATCTGTATTTGTTCGTGTGTATGAGATAGGAGGGCTAAGTCATCTGCGAAGTCCAAATCGTCTAATTGATTCTAAGATGTCCATTGTATTCCGTGCTTCCCCTCAGATGTCGAGGTCTTCATAATCCAGTCAATCACTAGAAGAAAGAGGAATGGGGAGAGTAGACAGCCTTGTCTGACTCCGGTCCCTACTGGAAATGCATCTGTCAGCTGTCCTCCACTCACGACTTTTCACTGTAGTCCATCGTATGAGTTCTGGATAATGTTGACAATCTTTTGAGGAACTCCAGTGTTGAAGAAGTTTCCACAATGTTCTCCGGTCCACACTGTCAAACGCCTTCTCATAGTCAATGAAGTTGATGTATAGTGGCGAATTCCACTCAACTGTTTGTTCCACGATGATCCGTAGTTTCGCGATTCGGTCTGTGCGCGACAGATCCTTACGGAATCCAGCCTGTTGATCTCGAAGTCGAGCGTCTACTGAATCTTTCATCCGGCTCATCAATACTCTGTTGAAAACTTACAACAAACTGGTGCCTGTGTAATTCTCCCATTTGCTCAAATCTTCTTTCTTTGGTATCTTGAACGCAAAAATTACATGGATTTTATGAATGCATTCAAGGGTCGATGTCTTGAAATACGTCAAGAATAGGTAAGAGGTCAGTCAAGCCCATAATAGAACTTGTATGTATGTATATCGATTAAAGTTGCTATACCCCATCAGCACGGAGAGATGAAATTGTCAGGCCAAATCCAAGAATAGTAGGGGTTCACTTAACCTAGAGAAAACTGCTCACAATTAGTTAACTGGTCGAAATCCTCTCATTCATTGGGAAGGTAAAACTCTCACTAACTAGTAATTCCATTTAACGATAAAACTATTTTATGTTCGCCCATATATATACGAAGATACGCCTAATGCTTAATTGTTAAGGTGTAATTGTGTCGAAAATATAAGTCACTAAAGATTAATTCTTTTTCGCTTGTTGACAACTTTTCATAAATAATTCAGAGTAATTACAATGCATTGAGTAGTATACAATGCTGTATCGCAAGTTAAAGTTTAAGTAAATTTCAATATGGTCATCAAATCACTGTCTCCTATAACGCCATTTAAGCAACCAAGTCATTAATGTGCAGTTAAATAATGTACAATCAAATGATTTTAAAGAACTACTTACAACCTTATTATGATTCCAAACAGGAATATTTCTAAACTCGTGCGAATGGATTTCCGAAACTATTATAGTTTGATTTTCGTACTGAAGAACTGATAGCGAACTTTGACAAACTTACAAAATACATGAAAACAGTGTAAATGATATTTTAACAGCTAATTGTTCATATCATAATATTGATTCCAGATTAAAACAGATACTATTCTTAATAGCATCAAATTCAGTTTCTTTAAACATCTATGCTCAGACTAGTTCACCAAACAGTTTTACATACCAAGACGGTCCACGCAAAAATACAAATAAAAAACTTGAGTAAACCTGTCTAAGATTTGAGAGCTTCCAGTGTTATAACATTCATTTGTTTAATTAATAACTCATCAAAAACTGTCTGCTTTCCTAATATGTATTATATATAGCGGTCCATAGATACATCAAAATTTTCGTAATACATACTAATAAAGTATTTCTCATTTATTGATAGAAATAATTGACTGTCAAATTCGTACTTGATAAGAGTTTGTTGATGTCTGGCTTCTAAAAGAAAAAAAAGTGTGATTTTATTAACCGTAGTATTTCTTTTTTATGTATGAATTTTTCAGTGGTGCTCTAGTTTAGATCAACTCGTGAATTCAACTATGGAAATCCTACAATTTTCACGAATCCCCACACTAATAATAGTCATATGCTCACTAGTGACTCGCTTTAGAATGAAGCTCCTGGAGTTCTAGTGATAAGCCGTGACCACTCAAATCCGTGTCGGATGCGAGACAGTTATCCAACTCAGACAATAGATAAATAGTTGCGCAAGACTATGGATCGATTGGAGTTAGACATTAACATCGTTGAATGCCGACTCATTGGTTTAAGGGTTAAATGTGTGTGCGTGAGACCGAAGATCCTGGGTTAGAGTCCAGCATGCAGGATCGTGGATGCGCACTGCTGAGGAGTCCTATATTAGGACAAGTCCGTCCAATGCTTCCAGGTTTTTAATGGTGGTCTAGCTTTGATCGACTCGTGAATTAAGCTGTAAAAATACCGCAAATCCCCATACTGGTATAAATATATGTTCATCATTATACTCATAAGTGGAGTGAGAATTTTACTACTAATCTTATTCACAGCCTTTATGAAACTATACGGCAAAGTATAATCTTTTCTAAATAGTCTGTTTTAAAAACAATAAGAAGAGGAAAATGCATGAGAATAACATGTCCGATCCGATTTAATACAAGTCTAATCGGCGTAAACTATTTTACATTTACTTCTTAAATGCATTCATGGGCCCATACTTTGTAAGTAATCAGGGATGTTTCCCAAGAAAGTTCTCCAACTAACTAAATGAACCCTAACTGGTGCAGGCAATCTGTTTCGGATAGGTATGCCTCTACCTGTAAATTTACATTAAACCAGCCCTTGGAAACAAGGACGTTCTGAACAACCTTAGCAAGTGGATTGGGTTTACCTACCCTTTCCCCGGAAGACTGCCAGAGCTATTCCCATACAAACAGAACAAGAAAGGAATATACCTCTCCATCATCCCGGCTGACGGTGAAACCATAATGTGCACCATCATCCGCACTACTGGAGATCCACACCAGTAATGTATAGCACTCCGTCGAAACCTAGCCACAGCACCACGTTGCTGGCAGAAACTATGAAGAGGCAGTCGCTAAACAACCAAAAGTCCCACAATAAATCCTAATTGAATCATAGTTACTAAATGTCTTTTCTATTTTCAAGTTATTGTAATCTTATGTCAACTCTTCACAACCTTTATAATTATCACACAATCTATCTTGCTTGTTTACGGACTTCCATTAATTACTACCTCACCCACCCCTCTCTATACTTTTTGAACTCTATTTTCAAATGACTTTAAACCTATTCTTACACATATAAATCTATACGTGATCATTATTGATAATCTTTGTTATCCTGATTCTTTCCGGCATCAATGTCAATTTCACATTATATAATACATCAGTGATTGATTTTAACATATATATGGTTGTAAGAACCTGATGAGAAGCTGTGAAATACAATGGATTCATAGCATTCAGCCTCAATTACTGTTTTGGCTTTATTCAAAAAAATGACAAATTGTTGAATTACCTTCCCATTTTTGAATTGTTAATTGGTAAATTTGTAACACTTCTCCAGGTACTGGAAGTTGATAACAATGATGAGACTTTATTGTCTGATTTATTTCGAACCATACTTAAACGTATTACTTTTCTATAGGAAGGATTTTGTTGTTTTTTTGTTGTTTTGAATGAATCTGAAGATATATTTGGTAGACTCTTTTTAACAATCACATTAATTGAGCCTCGTAACTAAATATTATTCAAGAGTAAATGGATATAGAAAGATTTATGTACATGAAATTTAGGGGTTAGAAAAGGCACATTTTGTTCTTCTGATTACTTCATGGCAGAAAAATTTCCCCGATACACATTCATTTAAATCCGACCTTTCTAATGAGAACCAGGTATTGAACCAATAAGAACTTATCAACACATAACATGGAATGGAATCAGTAGAGTAAAAGTGGATAAAAATTTAGCGGCTTCAAACAGCCTCGTATATTCAGTGTAGCTTCATCCAGTCACTTTTAACACTGATCGTTCACATGTCACCTTGACCAGACATATCACAGTATGATTGAAATATCTTAAACCAAATGAAAATGTCATAACCAACTTATTATTGTATGGGTATTAATAAGTTTCACTGTTTGCATCACGGACTAGATTTTAATGAGGTGGTAGTATTTAGCCAGTGACAGTGGAAGATGTTTTTGTAGTTTTGTGAAATAGTTGAAGTTGGAAATTCCCACTCCCAGATGCTGTTTCAGTGGTCTAAAGGTAAAACGTCCACCGCGAACTTGCAGATCCTTGGTTAGATCTGCGGAGGAACACTCTACTGTATATTCCCATCTTGGAGTGAAATGGCTGTCTGGAGCCTCCTGCTCTTAAGTGATTACCTAACTAACAATCCATGAGTTAGCTTCGTAATATAATCCAAACATAATTTTCAACATGACATAGAATTATCTGATGAATGATTAAAGTGGCCAAGGGGCACTGAACAAATATTTTATTCAACTTCATGACTTATCAGGACCCTATAGCTCCTGATATTTGAGCAAACTCGAAGTTTGAAATTTCATTGCTGTCCTGATGACTCTAAATAAATTAGTTACACCGTTTTAGATTAGCAAGGAGGAAATACATTAAAAATTACTATATTTGCGATGACCTTAGAAACTGAATGTTTGTAATCAGTACAAAACTAGCTGTACAATGATGAATAGTTGGCAGAAACTTGGCTTAAACGTCGTATATCTTCTGACATTTATTCTCGAAAAGTGTGTGAGATGGTGATGAATATCTACAATACAGATACATAAATGAAGAATATTCTTTTAAAAAATTTCTCACTAGGTTCTGCAGTTGTGTGCTAAACTTGGTAATCAAAAGGAATTTTCTACTCTGAGGAAAATACTTTACTAATCGCAGAATGTAACTTCATGATTACCTTTAGAAAAAGTGTGTTAGTCTCTGCAAATGTTGATTTGATTAGCGTCCAGCATATACTTCAAACCGATTGTAAAAGAAACGAAATCATGGAAATAACAGGTGAGGTTATTGTAATTGATGATTGGTGACTGAACTAAAAACTGATCTTTTTGAGTATCACCTCTTACCTTTCGCACAATGAATCAATACCTCCTATTTGAATACAAAACGTTTTATGTTTAAACTTTTAATATAATCCGTATTCAACTTCTTTTCTATTCATCCCTTTCATTTTACTGTGGCATGGCAGCATCCATTAATGTACGTCTATTTTAGGGCTTATACTAGTTATAACTGATATTTGGTGTAGAAATCAGGGAATGAGTTATCTTTTAAGCTGCAGTCTACCCTCTTAAGACGGATATATTTCCACCAATTAATTAAGGTCATGTTATCTAGTATCTATTACTCCGATTTACATAACTCTTGAAACATTATTTGAACGAGTGTAATCATCCAACCAACTGCGAACAAAAGTTGTTCTTTTTGGCATATTGTTGCAAGTTTTTTTATCAGAAATTTTCAGAGGTTGTGAAAATTTTGTAATATGAGTGCCCAATTCTTACACTCGTGACTGAATGAATCCGAAAATTAATACATGTTTATTTACTAAGTTTTGGTTCTTTACGAACAGAAATTCTCCCTACCCCTCTAAACCAAACTCATATAATTTTACTGACACCTAGATAAGTTAATTACTGATTCATGTTGTGCGTACTTGTTGTAAATGTTAGTCGGTTATAATTAAAGCTTTTAAAGAGGATTGATAGTGTAAACTCTTATGACCAAAACATTATTTAATAACATTTGAAATTGCTGCAATCATAATGAAACTCACAAATCGTGAATATTGATCCAAAATGTTGTTTATATCTTTTTTAGTATATCCTTTGTTAAATGGAATAACGACGCCCTATAATATAGAGGTATGTACCACATTATTCCGTTTCTTAAATAAAATTTGACTTACCTTCCAAGGGATTTTCTCCAACATGTAAGGTCGATGTGAGATAGGTAGACCAATTTTCACTCTTAATAATTTGTGATAATGACCATGATATGCTTCAGTGTAATTATTTATTAGTAAAGATAGACTCTAAAAACAAGCATACGAAATTTATTTACGGTTATTAAAAACAGTCCATAAAAATATGACAATTTTCATTACTGGAAAGTTAAGCGGTTTATACATCAGATTTTCTCGTCGACTCAACCCCAATGCACCAAATAAACCACTGGATGAGTATATTCCAAGCACAACGTGTCTAAACACATTACCATTGAATTCAGAAACGAAGGACATTGTAAAACGTTTTAGGTATTCTTGACCTTGTGTAAGAAAACTTGAAAATAAACATAAAAGTATGTAAAAATCGTTATGTATACAAAAACACATTCACTTACATGGCTAATATGGTTGCCTCTAGACATTTTATTGGGAGTGAAGCTAACATTATCGTTTTTACAAGCTCCCCAAGTCTATGCAGTTAAAATAACAAACATACATTCAAATAATTTAAATTAAGGTTTTGTCGAATGGATTTACCTAATAATAGATGCACCTCGATTTACTTGAAAGAACTGCATTCCAGTATAATTGTATCTACATTTTTGAACAAACAAATAGCTTTTCATAAGAATAAACAACAATATAGGTTCATCTGAATAAATAGAAGTTTATGACATACGTTTCAACAGTATGACCTGTTCACTTTTAGACGTTTGGTTAACATTTACCGAATACACCGTTTGGAGTCAGTTTTGTTCACAAACCAATACTGTGTACATACGAAAATCATAGATATCTTACGTTGACTGGATAACTCTACCTTTACATCCTTATCTCAGAGTGAGGAAGTAGCTGACTGTAAGTGCAAGCTTTTTGCTAAACGTCAAATGTCTGTAGAAAAAAGAGGCACATATTCCAATATATGTCATTTAGCAATGATTCCTTCTTTTAAATAGAAGAAACAGTTCTTACTTAAATAGTCTGATAAGACTAAGCATAACACGAGTTTGGACAATTATACTTAATCTTGTATCCCTCGATCTAAACTTAGGTTCAAATTTTTGCACACACCATTAAAAGTACTGAATATGAGAATGAAGAGCTAGTATTATGATTAATAAGAACATGAAATAGTACTAGTATATTCCAAAGGAATATCCAGTAAAACAGCTCAAAACCTTTATCACCCTCGAAAGACCTGAGTATTCGTATTACATACAATTTCCAAATGTAACATATCGACAGAACATATATTAATATCATGAACTCAGAATAAAAAATCAATCGTAATCAACTTAAGCCCAGGCACAAAAGGGAGTGAGCTGAAGTTCTTAAAGCAAGACCAATAAAGAAGAATTCAAAATGATTGTATCAGAACTGATAGAAAAGATGAATAGAAATTGAAAATATATTTTGAGCAAAGGGAGAAAATATGCATGCGTGAAGCAATACCGGAGCTAAAGGTCTAGAAGATAAAGGTTTAATTCAAACTAAGACGTAATTTAAAGGTTGATGTGTAAACGAGCCAAACGACAGAGATTTACTAGGATGACAGCCTACTCCTAATACCTTTATTGGTGTGTATATGCATGAGGAAAACGTTTGTGGCAATTATATTCAAACATACGAATGGAAGGATAAAAACTTTGGGTGAGAATATAATTTATGGACGACCTAGGAGCGACGCTGAAGTGACCTTCGGAATGTTCACCTACTAACTAGGACTAAATGAATGTTATAAACCAGAGTGGGGAATAAGAATCATGATTTATAAATGATAATTAGGGTTAGCAATTAGATTTAGAGTTTTCATCTCGAAGTGACATCAGCTGAAATGTCAAAACGCTGTTTAACCAAGTGGATGAATAAATGTCTTGCCAAAACCCAAGACCTGTTACCCTAAGTTTGATTGGTTCGTCCATAAACTATAGTCTCGCCGAACTTTCTAATAATTATTACAATGTTGTGGCTAATAATAGTCACAACATCAAGCCTAAGAGAGGTAAACAATTGAGGTGCTGAAAAATAAAAGTTAAATTGAACTATTTCCCATTCGTTTAAGCATGGAGGAAACAAAAACTACAAATTTAAATGCACAACAAAACAACGAAACAAAATGAAATAATTGAAAACATCTTACTCAAGACTGTTAAGGTAATTTTGTACTTTATTTAAAAAATTTTCCGCCGTCTCAATCTTATCCACCCTAAATACAGGAAGCTTCGTAAACATTATGAGGAAGTGATTAATTTACAGGTTTTTTTGATATAACGTTTTCTTGAGAGGATTCATATAGATCAGTGATCTGTTTTTTACAATCACTATTTTGTTTTAAACAGAAATCAAACATTGATTTCCAAGTCTCTGCATTAATAGGAAATCCACTTTTGCTTGTAAGGAATGGGACATAATCAGACATTTTGAAAATGTTTCTTTTCATCACCATGATTTTAATGACTCAAACAAAAAAACGCGTTCCTCTCCTTAAACAAAATTATAAAATAATGATTCGCGAATGTAAGTCCGATATCTCTCAACTAGAATTATTGTGTTAGGGAGTTTAAATTGCCAACGAGGATAAAACTCCCTAAGGATGGATAACGAATTGTCTTTTCTTTCCAATAACTTTGTGACAAGCCTGTGTAAACCGACTGATTTCCCTGCGTCCGCCTGTCTGCGTTGATGACAAGCTTCAATCCTAGTATAGGCAACAGATTTTAATAGTACTGTTACATTTGACAATTTTCTGAGTTGGTTCAGTTTGGTATGCTGGTGTGTTAGTCTTAGCTGGTGTGTTTGTCTTAGAAAATAGGGGTTCCTGAAACCGATGGTACCCTGTTAGTTGACAAAAACTGTTTGGTCTTGGTATTAAAACGGTAAAATTAGAGACTATTAAAGTATATGGTGGATAATAACCAAGGTATATTAATTAATCAATAAGATATATGAACAAAATGTATGGCGCATAAATAAGCGGGGATGACAATCGACAGAGTGAGAGGGATAGGTTAACGATAATGGTAGTGTATGTAAAAATTGTGATAATAATAGTTATCAGAATACTGGGTAAAATCGCAAGGAATGCAGCAAGCTAAACACCCAAGTCTAAGAGATTAAAGATGCCATAGCTATTCGGAGTTTGAAAACGTCTTTACCAATAACGCCTTTAAGATTGAAGTATACCAGCACAGTCAAATCATTATTCGGAAATGAAGTAATTCCAAGATATATTTGAGAGGTTATCAATGTTTCGAGAAGCGTTTAGTCTAAGCTAACCAACATTTGTAATGTATGCCTACCATAATGTACTCATTCGTGACCTGGTGCAGATGAGTCACTGAGCGTCTTCAGCTAAGTGAATCCAGTAAAACGAATAAGGTTAGTATGAAAGCCGACGACTTAAAATAACTAGTCCTTTTGGGGATTTATTTACCGCCACAAGATATCCCATGATAATCAAAAAGAGGAAATGTCCAAGACTTATTGCCAGTTAGACTTCGAACGTTAAGGTCCTCCAGTACGTATGCACTCCGATCATGATGATACAGCATGGCCAGCTGTCCTGTGGAGGGAGTATCTTATGTTCAGGCGCTGGCTATCCTGAGTCCATATTGGGCCTCACCCAGAGTGTTATTGCTCTCCGTCTCCCTCAGTGGCAGTTCTATTCCTTTAGTAGTCAGTGACAGCTTATTTAGTGCCTAGACAGTTTGTATTCTGGAGTACAGATAATCTCTACATAATGCTTGTGTGCTTTAAAGTGAATGTTATTGCAGCATAGTGATTCGACTAAGCCTGATGTTGACATTAAGGTCGTAATACGTTCTTGTTGCGTAAGTGCTCGGTTTAGTTGTTTGAACACCAACGATCTCAATCACTTCTACATTGATGAGATCATCTTTAGTCCCCTTAGTAGGACAACGTAAATGGTTTGTCAGGGTTCATTTTTGCAATGCAGCATACACATGACGCTCCAGTTTTAACGATATGCATTTCAGTTTTACTGCAACAATCGTGTTTTCATGCGTCAGAATTTCGATATCCTACTTCTGCAGCAAATCTTTGATTATAACGCACTAGTTGAAAGAAAGCTCACCAAGATAAATACAGCAACTTTTGTAACAGTAATCATGCTTGTAAACTGGCACCCCTCGAGTAACTTATGGTTTTTGAGACAAAATTTTCGATATTATTATTATACGATTGATCGAAACACAAAGTGTTTCATGGACTTTTGAACACGGCTAGTGTTAGACTATCATGGGGAGATAAGGACTGGGAGAAGACAAACATATTGACAATATGATAAGACTTACCGACTGCTCATGCTTAGTAATCATCGCGGTGAGTAGACCACCCACCAACAATCTACATAAAGCTCCGTCCTGTGAAATCCTTTTCATGTCTGCTTCCAATTACCGACGCAATGTGTTCCTTGGTCTTCCTCTTTTCCATTTCCATTCAGGATTCCTAGTTAGCGATTGCCTCGTGATGCAATTTAATGATTTCCTCAACGTGTGTCCTGTCCACCTCTATCGTCTTTTCCTAATTTCCTGTCCAGATGGTAGCTGGTTTGTTCTCTCCCATAGCAGGCTGTTGCTGATGGTATACGGTCAACGGGCATTCAGTATCTTACGTAGACAATTGTTGATAAATACTTGTACCTTTTGATGATGGTTGTGGTAGTTCTCCAAGTTTCAGCTTTGTACAATGAAACTATCTGTCTTTACGTTCGTATTGAAGATTCTGAATTCCATGTTGGTTGACAGTTGTTTTGAGTTCCATATGTTCTTCAGCTATAGGAATGAGGCCCTTGTTTTGCCAATACATGCCTTTATTTCTGCATCGGATCCTCTTTGTTCATCGATGATGCTTCCCATGTACGTGAATGTCTCCACATCTTTCAGAGCTTCTCTATAAAGTGTAATTGGGTTGATGTTCGTTGTGTTGTATTTCAGGATGATGGTTTGTCCCTTGTGTATGTTGAGGCATACTGATACAGACACTAGCGCTACACTGGCTGTTTTCACTTAGATTTGTTGGTGTGTATGGGATAGAAGAGCTGGGTCATATGCGAAGTCCAAATCGTCTAGTTGCGCCCGAGCTGCTTACTTTATTGAGTGTTTCCCCTCAGATGTGGAAGTCTTCGTAATCCAGTCAACCATGAGAGGAAATACAAAGGGTGACAGTAATCAGTCTTTTCTGACACCGATCCTCACTTGGAATACATCCGGCAACTGTCCTCCATGCACAACATTTTAGTGTAGTCAGTTGCATGAGTTACGGATAGTGTTGAAGATCTTCTCAGGTACACTGTGGTTTTGAAGGAGGCTCCATAAGATCCTCCTGTTTACACTATCAGACGTCTTTTCACAGACAAGAAAGTTGATTTACAGTGATGAATTCCATCCAACTGAATGTTTAATGATGATCCATAGTGTCTGAGATCGACAGATCCTTACGGAATCCGGTCTGTTGATCTCGAAGTTGGGCGTCTACTGAATTTTTCATCTGGTTCAGCAACACTCTGTTGAAAACGTTTCCTGGTACCGATAGTAGTGTGATGCATTTGTAGTTCTCACACTTACTCAGATCTCCTTTCTTTGGTATTTTGATGAAGTGTCCTTCTTTCCAGTCTATCAGTGCAACTTGTTCTTCTTCACAAATCTTCCTGAATAGAACGTGGAGCATGTTTGCAGTTACTTCTATGTTTGATTTCAGTGCTCCAGCTGGTATATTGTCAGGTTCTGTTACTTTCGCGGTCTTGATTTGTCTGATAGCTATTCTGATTTCTTCGATTGTTGGTGGAGTGATATATATAGGAAGACCTGTAGGTGCTCTTTTGATGTTTGGTGGGTTCAATGGAGCTGGTCTATCCATCTGTCTCTCTCTTCTTGAATTCTAGTTATCGGCTTACCTTCTTTGTCCTTGACCGGTCTCTCCAATTTAATATTTTTCCCCACTAGTTTCTGAGTCGTACCATATAAATGTCTCATATTCCTTTCTGTTACGGCTTTTTCCGTTGTTAGATCTTCCATGTATTTCCGCTTGTCAGCTCTAATGCTTTTCACTTGCTTGTTTGCTTCAATGTACTTATTTTGTGCTTTGACTTTCTCTGCTCTTGTTCGGCTGTTGTTAATTGTTGTTCTTCCTTTCTTCAGTCTTATTCGAGGTTTAGATAGAGATCTATTGCTTATAATGATGCTAATTGCGACCCAGGATTTCATGACACGTTGAAGTTAGTGTTTCTTCGATCCCTTCCCAGTTGTCCTCCATAGTAGTTTTCTCTTCTGTGACTAGATTCTATAAGGCTTGGAACCTGTTCTTGAGAGCTATCTTGAATTCGTTGAGTTTGTCAGTATGTCGAAGGAAGGCTGTATTGGATCTTTGTGATGCCGTTTGTCCTTTTGTCCAGTGCTTCTTCAGCTTCAGTTTAATCTTGGCAACCAACAAGTGGTGACCTGAAGTTATGTCGGCTCTTTTCTTGATTCTCATGTTCTTCACCGATCTTCTGAATTTTCTAATGATGCAAATATGATCGATCTGATTCTCTGTAGTGTGATCCGGTTAGACCCACCTAGCTTTGTGAATGCTTTTGTGTGGGAATATTGTCATCTATAACAAAGTTGTTTAATGCACATAGATTTGTGAATCTCTCGCCATTCTCGTTTCTTTCTTCTAATTACTCCAGTTCATGTTGTCTCATGATATCTTCATATATAGTGTTGTTCATTCAGACTTTGGCGTTTAGATCTCCCATCAGGATGGTCGGGTATTTTCCTGGACACTTCGCTATGGTCGATTGCAGCCTCTCATGAAACTGATATTTGTTGTCGTCATTGATATCGTAGGTGGTTTCATAACATTGGACGACATCCATTGTCATTCTCTCCTTTGTTTTGAATGATGCTTTGATGGTTTTGAGTCTATGAGATTCCAATCCAACAAGTGCATTACGTGCTTCTTTGAACAGCATCAGAACACTTCTCTAAGTGTGCGGAGCAGTTTTCTCTTCGTGACCGGAGGACGGCAGTATCTATCTTGTACTTAACCTTTGCTGTCCAGCTTGAGTTCAATAGATTTCACTGATTCTAAGAACCACCAAGTTGTATCCCCTCATTTCCATAGCTATTTAATTGTCCTTCTCGGTCTCCCACATCGTTCGAACGTTTCATTTACCTATGATAATTGTCTCTCTGGTTGTTAGAAATAGAATTGGCCCCGTCGCTTTCTAAAAATCTTGGCTTTTGCCATGAGGCGTCATAATTCTCCTGAAAGATGACCCCTCAACTCGGAGTACCAGGTTAAACTGTGTAATTTGTTTGTTCAAACTGCCAATTTTCCGACAATGTTGTTTTCTATGGGTTGGGTTTGCTTACTCCATCCTCAACCCTCCTCTTTTATCCGGACTGTGGACCGGCAGTATCCCTCTGAGATTTATAGGCAAAGTTAGTATAACCGTGGGCGTCTCTAGCTTCACTTCACACAAACTGAGTGGGATTCGCCTAAACACTGGGTCTCAAAGTGCTCTGTATAACTGAACAAGCACCCACTGTTCGAGATGCTCATATGCCGGCAGATTTACGAGGTAGTTTTCATGTTATATGATGTCTGTTATACGGAAAAGAATCTAGTGAGATATAACTTTGACAACCTGAAGAGTTCCGGGTTTCAGGATGTACCGGAATAAGGAATGGTTCTATATATATAACCTCGGCAAGTATCAAGAATAGAGGAACAAATAGACGATAGCTTTTAACAGTGTGGGTTGTTTAGTTAACGTTTGGTTCAAAACATCCTGGTGATGTCAAAACTCAAGTCTTCACTTGCTTCCTTATTTTTTGAAGACATTATATTTCTCATTATTATTTCATACTGAATATTGGAAACCTTGTGTTATTGAAAAATGGAACCCTGCGCTTCAAATTTTCTGCCTCACAGTCTAAACAAATGTCTATTCGACCACTTGTCTGGTTGCTTCTGTCAACAACACTTGGAGTACCCACCAGCACGAAATGTTAAGTGAACCCGACCAACAGCAGTGAAAGCCAAGACATGTGTTTAAAATACAGAACCGAGTAATAGAGCGATAATAAACGTTTTACACGACAAGTGGAAATATGAGGAAAATCTGACGATTCCATCGATCAAGGGTTCAAGAGAATTTCCAAATAGATGTCACCATGCCAACATTAGAAGAAACTGGTAAGGTAACCAGATAAATCAAGCGTTGTAAAGTAGCAGGACTAAACAAAACACGTGCTGAAACAGCGAAATCAGATATAGCAGTAAATGTGAAGATATTTCATGTTCACTTCAGAAACAATTTTGAGGGAGGTTAAGCAGCAGCAGATCAGGAAGAGGCATACCTCATCAATATATTTGAGAAAGATATTAGTGAGCGTGGGAACTACAGAGGCATCTCATGGCTATCAGTGGAAGGTAATGAAATCAACAGCGCTGCCCAATCGAATGAAATATTTAGTAAACCTGTAGTGGCATTGGTCCTAACCACACAATACTCAAATCTGACAATGAGATAACTGAAAAAATGGATATCCAACATTTAACTCATACGGAAAGCCAACAAGGGCGAACGAGGGTATAGTTAATTGAATTTGATCAGCATGGCATGGCTCAACCTTGAAGGCATGGTCATACTTGTGTAATCCATGCACTTATACATCAAATAACTTATTCTATCCCCAGCCAAAATGTGTTCTTCCTAAGTGTTCAACATCACATCGCGGGTTGTCATGATACGATGAGTCGGGGTAAAAAATGATATCACTTCCACGTAAGGTCTTATAGATTAGATAGTCACAACATGACAAATCTAAAATTCTGGAATTAGGTCTATGGTTAATATGGTATTATTATCTGAAATAGATCACAACCCTACAAACCCCCTTCTTCGACATAAACAACCTGGATTTTCAAAGCATCTACCATGCACAGACTGAATCGTGACATTTTGGGTCATTATTGAGCGATCCGTTGAATGAAAATCGTCACTATAAACCGACACTCTCGATTATGAGAAAGTATTTGACAACATAGATAAGAGAACCTCGTGAAATTTCCTCCAACATTATAAAGCACCTGAGAATATTGTCGCTATCCTACAGAACTCTTGCTACAGACTCAGCTGCAAAGTCTTGCACAAGAGTCAGAAGATATTTTCTACTTCCACCTTTTCTTCCTCTGCTAGCTCATAAGAACTACAGATGACAGTGAACATCTCGGACGCAGATGAACAGTATAGACTTTGCAGGCTACGGAGCCGTATTATAGAGCACACAGCAACAAATGAAGCGGACGACAACATTGTAGCAGCGGTTTATTCAGAAGTAGGCTGCCAAATAGACGGATGAGGAATATATTAAAATACAACACAAAGAACGTCAACAATACTACGCTTAATGCCTCGACTCCGGAAGAGGAACCTTTACACCCACGGGTAGTATCACTGATAAAAAAAGATGTCGAGTCTGCATTTGAAATGATTGATGTGGATGTTCAGTATTACCATTAAAATTATAATTTTCCCAACTCCAAAGTATGAGAATTCACAACAACTTCTGTAGAATTATATTTTTCTCGAGATCGATTTCTTGCTACTGTACGAATATAATCAAGTGTAATCAAAAATTTAAGTTTGGTAACAGTTTCAACAAGGAGAAAACCTTGAAAAGGATCCAATGCTAATTTGAAAGCACAAACTGGCGAAACTAAAGGAGCCCTCCTGTAGTTTAATAATATTCAAAACGTGAAAGAACTTTCATCCGAAGTAAAAGTCAGATTTTTCAACATAAAACTGAAAACTGTTCTATTGTTTGATGGTAAAACTTAAAGAACTACCACAGTCTTTGTCGAAGAAGTGTACGGTTCAATGAATATCCGTCTATGCAAGATATCATAAATCCGTTGGTCGGAGATCAAAAACCAAATTCTACTCCGGAAGAGAACAAACCAGCCATCAACTGTGAAAAAAACTTTGAAATGTCTCCGGATTGAGATAGCTCGAATTACACGGAAACATATTACTCATCTGTTGAATTTAGCGTTTAATTCTTTTAATTCCTATCTTATAATTTTTGAGACAGCCAATCGGACAATCAATTAATAGCGTGATAGCTGCTTTTAGGAACTCTACCACCCTTGAAAATCAATTCCTAAGAACTCGGAATAAATCTACCTCAAAATAACTGTTAACTTATCCAGGGCTATTTCATTTGATTAGCCATAACACTTACTGCACGTTATCAAATATATGACCGTTATACACAAATTACATGTCCTAATAGATAGGTTGTGGTATTTGAACAATCTAACGAACTGCTAACCGTTTTGAATAGATTAAAACTTCTACGAGACGCAATCAGGAGGTCCAATTCGAAGTATGCGGGACAAATTGCACTGTTTTTATTTACGATCCTAAAATCAATAAAGTAAGACAATTAACTGAATGGTAACTGTATGAAATATTCTTCACAAATCCAAGAAAAGAATCAGAATGCACAAAAATTTACTTCCGAAAGGTTTATGCAAATTGTTACTCCATGGTCCACAATCTGGAAAAAGCTAATATTTATTTGAAGACCAATTGACTGACGAATACATTCATTTCTTTCTGTTTTCGTTCTAATGGGATATTAACAAAATGCTTATGTGATTCACTGCATTTCCGAGGTTTAAATCACGAAATGATTTTAACTAGACCACCAAAGAAAACCTTCAAGACAGTTCTTCACGGTTGATGAGGTGGCCTGCTTGGATATCTGGGCTACCTGTTTCTGCCATCTAAATATTTCAACAGGCCGTCTGCTCTTTTATTTTGTTTTAACACCTCCTTATGTCTATTATTCGTATAACATATACACTCGCGTTTATGAAAAGCTTACGTCATTTCGCTACAAAACTTACAAAAAGGTGCAATAAGAGACATCGTGGTGGTTAGCAATATGCATTAAACAGAATGAACATTATTCAAATGACGATTCACGAGCTGATAAATTCTAACTGCCGTTCACTAATTAACAGTGTGAACTACCATTAATTCACGCTCAGTCAAAACATGTATTGCAATTGTGGTGTCGTCGCAATTCAAAAATCTTGGTTAATAGATTTCCGGGACGATTTCTTAGTATCACTACGTGATTTCAATATCTATCGTCAGGATTGATCAAACAATAAAAAGACGTGTGGCGGTGGAGTAGCTACGTTTATAAGCGTTAATTAGTGTCGATCTACTTTTGCTTGTTTCAAGTTCTCAAATGTCTTTATCGACCGTCTAACTTTAAGATGCCGTCCAAAACACCTGAATAAATACAAATATGTTTGTGCTACCAACATCTACATGACTCCAGACTGCAAATCATCTGCGCCATATGTTTTCGCTGATGAATTTACTAAATTCGCTTTTTATACCTTCACTGGTTCACTTTCAATTGTATGTGGTGATTTCACTTCATGTGACTGCAGCTTCCTTACATCACTAGATCACCGAAATGTGGTAGATTTTCCTACTCGTTTGGATACTCATTTGGACTTCCTTTTCCATAATGTTGTGGGTACATGTGTGACTCGCAAACGTGCCCCATTATCTTGCACGGATCATGGTGTAATTTGTGTCCTACGTGAAGTATATTGAAAACATGTAAGGACTAAACCTGCACACCAGACCAAAACAGTCATATATAGGAATTACTCATAAGAAAATATAAAAAATCTGAAAAACATGTTCCGCACGACTAACTGGGAATTATTTACAGATGACTCACTGGAAAACACCACTGATGTTATCACCTGTTATCTTAAATTCTGTTTTGATAATTTTTGTCCTTCTGAAACCATTTTTTAAAGTTTTGACCGACTTACATCTCCACAATTAAAACGACAACGGAGAGCAAAACAAAAAATGTACAAGGGGAAAAACACCGTTGAAGTTCTTAGGCTGAACGGTCTAATAAACCTGGAAAATAGAAATCTTCATTCTATGTTTACTCAGAAACTCCTATCTTGTAAAAACTCTCCAAGTATGTGGAAAAGTTTTCGAGAACTCAAAGGTGACAGGTAGATTAGAAGCTATAACCAGCTGAATGTTCGTGACAAGTAAGTTTTTTGTACGTCGGTTATCTGATGTCATGCTCCCTATATCCACGGGTTTGAAGAATAATTGTGTTCCTAGTTTCACTGCAAGTGATGCCTGAAAATGTCTCCAGTCACTTAATTCATCCCAACGTTTAGGACCTGACAGTATGACAGAACCCCTTTTTAAAAAGTGTGCTGACGTTTTATGTTATCCATTCACGAATTCCTTTGACAGATCTTTCTCAAATACTCTCATACCGAAAATGTGAAGAAAGATAAATGTAATCCCTATACAAAAGAAAGTATCTGGTGATAAAAATGTGAAATTTAGACCCATAGTAATAACTTTACCTTTCCTCAAAATAATGGAAAAACTATTGATGCTCCAACTTCAACCTGCAATAAACGAGCACAGTTATTCGTATCAGTTTGCTTACAAATGCAAAAAAGGCACCTCAGATACCGTTGGTGTTCTGTATCACAATATAGTGTTCGGCTTAGAAAAGGATAGGAAGTGTGTTCAATGCGCTTTTCTGGACTATACTTTTGCTTTTGATTCTATCCCAAGACACCTCTTACTTGACAAGTTAATCAGCGTCAACACTGACAGCTGGATAACGAATTGGCTATGTTCCTGTCTTTCTGGAAGAGAACAGTACACTATTTGTAGGAAAGTGTTCAACGTCTCTACTGTCTAATGAAGGTATGTCACAAGGAGCTGTTCCTTTACCTTTCCTTTTCTCTTTTTTTCTGCATGGCCTGCAATCTTCCGCAGGAAACATTTTCGTGAAATATGCGGACGACCTCACTGTATGTATGCCGATTTCTACCTCTTTACATTCCATAGAAATGAACGAGTTTTTGTTTCGTATTAAGTGGTGGTCTGTTGGTAATCGTCTCATACTTAATCCCCCTTAATGCCAGACTAAACTTTAGCCTGAGATATGAACAGCACCTATACACTATTTCGGAATCCCATAATGCTTGTGCCATTGGAGACTCCTTGATGAACACAGTGTCGAAGGTCTATTATCTTGGTGTTACTTTTTCCTCTGATCTTTCTTGGTCTTCTCGTGTTTTACTTTTATCGAAGAAAGTCTACTGTTTGACTTACTACATAAAGAGGCTGCATACTTTTGGGATTACCCGCCATTTACTCTTACAATTTGTCAATTACTGCATATTACCTATTATTCTTTACTGTTCTTCGTTATTCTTTCCCAGGCTTTTGGGAAAAGACTTCGCTGTACTGTGGAGAGTGCTGAAGGTAGTTAGCAAGGTGTGTGGTGAATCTTTTGAGGTCATTATTAACATGATTTTGGACAGACATTTAAAGTCTTGCAAACTCCTGACAGATATTATCTTATCAAATATTAACCATCCACTTCATTCATATCTTTCTCCTTGTATATCTTCTGGTAGGACAAGACGTAAACACATTAAAATCCATGCACTCAAGCGAATCTGTAATACCTTACCTAGTAAATATACTCTATGACAAACAGGTTGTTAGAGCTAGCCTAGTCAGTAGCCTGTATTCTTAAGCATGTCTCAAATTTGATTAGTTGTATGGAATAAGTTTTTTCACCTTTTTTCATTTCTCTTTCTTGTTTTTTGTAAAAAGCTCATTGGAATAGCTCGTGCTGAGGATTCCATGTTGTATCAAAATATAATATTGGATAAAGCCATTAATAATATTAATAATGATAATTAACTACAGGTGATAAATGAGTGCTTAGCAGCATCGCAAACCGATTGAGGTCGGATACTCATACAGTTGGACGCCGGTTCGGCGGTCTACAGGCTTCATGTTCGCACGCGTGGACGCATGTGACTGATGACCCTCATACTACGACGAAATGGTCGTTCAGTGCTTTCAAGTTTTCAGTGGGGCAGTGATTTCGTACTTGTTGTGATTATCGTTGCTTTTGTGTATTTGTTACATCAAAAAGCACTCTTGGTCTACTTTAATTTGCACTATTTCGGTTAAGGTTTGAAATTTTGTTGAAAACTTTGTCTCGTTGCACCTTCCTTCTCATTAGCTCTGACAATTGATTTTATTAGGTAATCCTATTGAACATATACCATTTCCGCAAGAGAATTCACATACATCTCAGCATACTACTACTGATAATAATAATGATAATAATAATACTTGTGTTTCTGTTGTGATCATATTGTGTTCTAAACCCTGATCTGATTACAATGGTTGGCAGCACTTGCAAATGTGGACAGCCAAACTGTTTATTTGCCGTGGATGAAGGGATGCAGTGTGATGAGTGTTGAAAGTGGTTCCACAAAATGTGTACCCGTCTTAGTCCCATAGCATACAAAAGATACTCTAAGCCTAACTGGGATTGGCTTTGCATGTTCTGCCGTACAAGTGGGACGAAACTAATCCAGGAGTCTATGAGCCTATTAGCTTTGGCCTGTGAAAGGAACGATAGTGTCTGAGCTGGTAACACAAGTACTGACAGCGAAGACTGTGACAGTGTTGTACATGCTGTTACAGGATGCATTGAGCACCCTACTGTGATTGATGGAATTATGAAATTTCGGTTACAGCTAACGGGGAGTGAAACACCACTTGGTATTGACATGAGCGATCGTGCATCTCCAGTGGAAATTAGGGACTCGAATAAAACCGTCACCATCCCAAATAGTCCCAACGTGGCTGTCCTGAGTGATGAAAAATAGATGACAGTACGGAGAAAAAGGAAAGAAAAAAGCTAAAGGTAATGCGCACTTGGTTGACAAATCTTTGGAGAACTCGCATTCTGAGTCACACAATGCACTACCACGCTCCGATAGTAAGGCAGAACACCACTCTAGTGTGACTGTGAAGAACGTAATCTCACCAAATATTATTGTGAGTAACTCGCTAGAGTCGAATGATCCCGATCCCAAAATTAGACACGCCCATGATTTAGAGAGGCTCGGAGAATATATCTGTAGTATATTACCAGATGACTATAAAGGTGTTTAGGTCAAAAAACTGGTGAGAACAGGTCAAAGGACCGATGATAGTTTTCAATCCCGACCATGTAGACTCCTTAAGGTAATTCTAGAGTCAGAGAAACAACGTGATGTTCTGTTATGTAGCGCTCGTATTCACGACAATTCTGACACTCGAGTAAGACCGGATATGTCTCCTGAAGGTAAAATAAAAAGGAAGACAGTACTAGCTGAGCTAGAAACCCGTCGGCAAAACGGTGAGGATAATCTCCGATTGGTGTGTTCTCGAATAGTCAGGTCTTGGAAGCGAGTGATACTAAAGCCTGTGCGGATAGTTCGTTCTCCCTAGGAGTTTTATATGCCAACGCTCATAGTCTAAGATATAAATTCTATGAGCTAGGAGCATAAGTGGACAAATTAAGGCCACTCATTGTAGCTGTGATGGAAAATTGGTTAGTTCATGACTTTGATATTACCCAAGAATTATTCGGATACCATTGTTCAAGAAGTGATGGACATAGATGCAGGAAAGGAGGTGGCGTCCTTCTATACATAACCAATAATATAAGTATCTGCTCCTCCCTTTTTGAAAATCCCATGATAGTGGAACTAGTGAAGTCATTAGCTGTGAGCTCGCTATCGGATGTTGTATATTTGTACTCAGTGTCATCTATCGCAGCCCAATCTGCTTAGCTGATGACTTTATTTTAGAGCACATTCATCTATGGAGTGCGAATAACAGATGTTTAATATAGGGAGACTTCAACGCACCTGGCATTAATTGGACTGAGATGACTACGAAAGGATCTATAAACTCCTTTGATAACAGGTTCTTGGTAACAGTAATAGAGCATGCATTAGTACAGTATGTATCCAAACCTACACGTTTTGGTGTGAACCAAGGTTCTTCTCTGTTAGACTTGGTAATCACTCATAAGACTGAGGATATTGTCAACCTGAATATTCTTCCACCGTTAGTGAATAGCGATCACGCTGTTTTATCATTCACGTTTGGAGCTGGTGACATGACATGCGATCAGGTTAAGCCTCGCACAAACATATGGAGAGCTAACATATCAGCCATTCAGGAGTGTGCTGCCAAGACAGGTTGGTCAGTAGATACTAGCTCATCAGTTAAAGATGCATGGTCTATATTTAAAGGCAAGTTTAATTCAGTCATATCCTAGTTCATACCATACTTGGTACCACGTAGACCGAATAGTAGTCCATGATGGATAAGTAAAAAAGTCAAGAAACTTCTTAGACGTAGGAAAAAGTACTGGAATATGTTCATCTCTACTGGCTTAGAACTTTACAGATCCAGTTATTGTGAGATTAGGAATATTTGTAGGGTGTTAATTAATAAGAACAGACGGTCATATGAAAAACAATTGGTTAGGGACTGTAAATATAGTCGGAAACGATTATTCTCGTATATAAAAAAGGCTAACTCAGAGAAGTGATGGAATCCCATCACTATTGGTACAAGAATATCCGTTAATATTGGCAAGAAATGAATTCGAAAAAGCTGAAGCTTTATTGGAATATTTCAGTAAAGTGTTTTCTATATGTAATGAGGGACGACCAACTATTCATTATTATTGTGATGTCTTGTTGATGGACCATATAGTTATTGAGAAGGTACTGTCTTAAGACTACTTCAGCACCTCAAACCTGATTAGTCCAGTGGTCCTGTTGATATTCGTCCTAGGATTATGAAAACCCTATCAGATGTAATTGCTGAACCTTTGGCGATACTATTTCATGTGTCCCTGAGGCAGTCCAGATTGCCTAGAGACTGGAAAGACGCGATAATTAGTCCGTTGAATAGGGCTGGGAGTAGAGATTTAGTTAGTAACTATCGACCCGTTAGCTTAACTAGTGCAGTTGTAAAACTGATGGAAAAAATTATTTGCATGTCTGTAATAAACGATATGAAAGGACGTGATATTTTATCCAGGGAACAATATGGTTTTCGGAAAGGCATATCATGTTTGACGAATCTTTCACTGCAGGAGAAGATTGGGCTGAGGCAAAAGATCGAAATATTCCTGTAGTCGTGATTTTCATAGATCTAGTAGAGCCTTTGATAAGGTCTCCCATTCTGGTCTTAAATTAAAACCGGAAAGTTTTGGCATTCATTATGCGGTCATAGACTGGATAAATGGCTTTCTACATGACAGGAAACAAAGGGTAAGTGTAAATGCAGCTCTCTCATAGTGAGAACCTGAAGAAAGTGGAGTTCTTCAAGGTACAATCCTCGGTCCTCTTCTCTTTTTACTTTATGTGACTGAATTACCAACTGTAGCTAAGTCATCCGTCCTACAATTCGCCGATGAATTAAAAGGATTGGAGACCAATATACAGCATGTCAGATACTATAGTATTACATGATGACCTCAACTCGCTGGCGGCATGGATGGACGGATGGTCACTGGAGGTGAATCCTAATAAAAGTGTGATGATGCAATTAAATAACTACGATTATTCGTATTACTACACAATATGTGGATTTGTGTTACCCAAAGTAAGAAACTTCGAAGATTTCGGATTCATACTAAGCAATGATCTCAAAACAACCAGCCACTGTAAGGTCTATACGTAGATCTTTCCAGTATTTGAATGAGGAAATGTTTAGATTATTATACCCAGCTTTCGTGGATCACAGCTGGAATATGGGATTCAAGCAGCGAGTCCTTGTTTCAGATATGAGGCGGATATGCTGGAACGAGTCCAACGCCGAGGGACTAAATTGGTAAAAGGTGTATCTGGCCTATCTTATGAAGACAGACTGAGACACATCAACTTATTTCCGTTATCTTACCTCAGAGTAGGGGTGTTCTAATATTGGCTTATCATATCCTGAACGATGACCTTGTTACTAATATGTCTTATCTTTTCCTTCCGTTTAGAGCTGATCATTTGAGAGGACATTCGAAGAAAGACCAAAAACCGAGATCAAATTGTCTACGTCTGGAGTTTCGTTTCTCGCACCGAGTAGTGAATTACTGGAATTCTCTACCAGAACACGTAATATCAACACCTTCCGTTGATATATTCAAAACGAGATTGAACTTCTACAGTGTAACAAACTGAAATGATTAAAATAGGTTAATAGATCTCCTATCCTTATTACTGAAGAGTGAGGATAACAACAAAACGCGCGCTTTTCGAACGGGAAGTTTAGTCCTAACGTGATTTACATTTCTCAAACTTTTGCTGTGTTCTTACGCAACAAAAGTATCATTTCCGATCTAAAGAATCTATTCTGAGCTATACGTTCGGTAGATTACTTCCTTTTTTTGTGTTTCACTCAAATTAATAGTTAACTGTGGTTTTGCCTCAGCTCACTATCGGTTTTTTTTTATAGTTTTCACGTAAAGACTAGCTTTAGCTTATCGTTAACTGTTTTTATACATTTTGCCAGTTTCTGTTTACTGTGTTTTTTTAACGGTCCTAAATTTACTGCTTGTATTTTTAAGACAGTCTAAATCACTAGCCATGAAAAATTCATGCAAAAGACCTGGTTGCCGTTTTGCCGTTACATCTGGCATGCAATGTGACAACTGCAAAGGTTGGTTCCACGAGGCATGTAAAGATCTAACAGCAGCAGCCTATAGCAGACTCAGCAAGTCTGATCGTAGGTGGGTATGTGTTACCTGCAACACTGACACGGTAGTTATGTTGGGTACCATCATTACTTTACTAACAGGTCTGAGAGATAAGTTGTCTAAGAATTCGGTAAGCGATAGCATCATGACGGGTAACAAAGCTGGAACGCATAGGACAAACAAGAAAAAGGATACTGACAGGACGGTTATCGACGGTGCTGTTAACAGCACGAGTGATGATGTGCTGAAACTCAGCACCATCTTAACATCGACTGTCATCGACTCCCTCAGTAAACTTGGGTCCCCCAGGGAACAGTCCTTGAATGAGACAGTGGTTCCCAAAAATCCTGTAGGTGGTTGGACTCACGTTAACAGGAGTAATAAAGCCCAAGCGTCCCCGCCGAAACTGAACGTCCCAAGTACCGTGCGGAAATCAACTGGTGACTTAGCCTCACAGTCTACCCCCAAGACTGTCCGCCCAGTCATCACTGAGCCCAGGAATCGAAAACGCGCTTCGACATCCAAACAACAAGATACCAAACCTAGACGCCCTGGAAAACCTGGGAAATCAATTACGGTTCGTGACGACTCTGTCATAATCATGAACCTTATTGACAACCCCGACCTTCCTCTCCGTATTCAGGACAAAAATGATAGGATGCTCTGGGGAGAATTGAACATGAGACTTGAACTCCCTAGAATAGAGCCTTTGACGGTCACACGGCTCACTCGGGGGAAGGACTCTAACCACCTAAACCACCCGAGGCTGCTTCGTGTTACACTTAAGAATGCCTCCGACGTAGAGGACGTCCTGCTAGCCAGTCACTTACTGAAGTCCGATGGGAACGTAAGAATACTGCCCGACATACCGTATTCTGAACGAAATCTCATCCGGAACATCCCTAAGGAATCTCGCGGGGCGTTTTTCCGTGGACGAAATATCATTGTGCAAGGTGTACAGGAAAATATGGACCCAACTCAAGCAAACTCTGATATTCGAGAATGGAAATTCATTATTCACTCCTTAAAACTCAAAAACATACTGACCCAACAGGTGATGCGACTAGCCAAGAGAGACGGAGACTCTAGACCCCGGCTATTGAAGATAACCTTCCCATCCTCCCACATAGCGCCTGCAACTCTGGAAGCATTTCGTGCCACCAGACGTCTGTTACCATTTAGCATCCAGATGCATCCGGATAGGCCCCACGACAGCAGGATCAAGCATAAACGAAAGCTGGAGCTGACAATTCCACATGTGGACTGTCTTGATCATAAAAAAAGTATAAAGGACAGGAACTACCAACTCGGTAAACATTGTATAGGTAGGCTACCTGTCCACTCACGAACGTCTCATATAGACACACAGGAAGACGCTCACGCATTCCAAACTGAAAGCATAAACTGCCTATACACGAACGCCGTGAGCTTGCCAAACAAAATGGACGAGCTACGTGAACTTAGCAACGTTAATGATGCTCATCTGATAGGAATATCCAAAACTTGGATAACGTCTCAGTTTACGGACCAGGAGCTAGCAATACCTGGAATGTCTTTATTTCGCAACGACAGGAAAATTGGAATGGGGGGTGGGGTAGCATTATACATACGGTCATGCCTGGATGCGCACCGACTTCACAACCAAGAGTTTCTCAATCTTGATGAGTCAGTATGGTGCTCAGTAAGATTGTCTACCACCTCGAGGTGTCTAGTTGGGGTCATCTACAGGAAGCCCACTGCCGACATCGAGTATGACAAACGTCTGCTGGAAGGATTAACTCGCTCTACGCGTCTCGGATTCTCTCATATCCTGATTCTAGGGGACTTCAATCTTCCTAGAATCAACTTCGTGGAACATACATACATTGGTGGTGACAACTCTACTGAAGCTCTGTTCTTCAACCTTATCGGTGACCTGGGATTATTCGAAAATGTGAAGTCGGCAACTCGTTGGAGAAACAGCCAGACGCCGTCGCGCTTAGACTGGGTATTCACAAATGAAGAATTCCTAGTCGACGACCTCTCAATCCTGGCTCCCCTGGGGACAAGTGATCACGCCGTCTTATCATTCAGCTTTGTCAGCAAAACGGTGCTACGATATCCTACTAGCAACAAGCGCTGGAACTTCAAACGGTTGAATGTGTTAGCTTTACAGGACTATATACAACAGATGAATTGGGATGTTCACCCTCAACTTGAAGTGGATGCTCACTGGGATTTTTTTACTGCACACGATCTTATGTGCTACAGAGCATTCAGTTCCTCAAATGGTCCCAAAAAGCTACAAGCAACCTCCAATCATCAAGAACCGCACTCATTGTATGCTAAGCCGCAGAAGGCACTGCTGGGCCGAATATAAACGAACTGACAATAACGACGCATACAGGCAATATAAACACATAAGGAACATATGTTCAAAGGCAATAAGAGAAGACAGGCTTCAGTACCAGCCCAAGCTTATCGATAAATTCGCTTCCAATCCGAAAAGCTTATTCAGTTACGCAGCTTATCTTCGAAAAGGCAAAACTGGAGTTTCCCAACTGCTTGGTCCTAATGGCCCGACCAATAACTACGGTGATGCCGCTAACCTTTTGGCCGAACAATACTCTCAGACATTCCAGTCGATCCACATCAACTATGCTGACGAAAGCTTCACCTGCACCTGTTCAGGACTTTCCGAAGTGGACCTGAGTGCTGACCTGGTGCTCCGTAAACTGCAGCACCTAAGAAAAGACACTTCTCCTGGTCCGGATATGGTTCATTCCGCTGTATTGAGGGGAGCAGCTTCAATCCTGGCATCACCACTTAGTGTGATGTTTACATACTCGATAAGCAGAGGCAGACTACCGGAAATATGGAAGCTGGCCCACATCACACCAATTTTCAAAGGAGGTCGACACAGTGAACCCTCAAGCTACCGACCAGTGGCTCTTCTCTCCATACCTTCTAAAATTATGGAGTCTCTAATATACGACGGTATGCAAGAATACTTATCATCTTTAAAGTTCTTCTCACCCCATCAGCATGGTTTCAGAAAAGGTCATTCTTGTATGACCAACCTGCTGACTGCGGTGGATAGATGGACAACCATCCTTGATCGCAAGGGTAAGGTTGACGTCATTTACCTGGATTTCTCAAAAGCTTTTGATAGGGTCAACCACGTATGTCTTATCAATAAGCTTAGACGATTGGGCATCAAACCCCCTTTGATTGACTGGCTCACTTCATATCTAGAAAACCGACACTTTAAGGTCAGGGTTAACTTCACTCTCTCTCAGGCTATGGAATGTCCTAGTGGGGTCCCGCAGGGCTCAATACTAGGACCTCTTCTCTTCTTGATTTACATTACCGATCTTCCTCAACAAGTTTCATCTGACTTATCGCTTTTTGCTGATGATGTGAAACTTTGGAGAGAGATACGTAACCATAAGGATATACTAGTACTTCAGGAGGATCTGATCCGACTTCAAAGTCGGGCAGACGACAACGGACTTACCTTCAACACTTCAAAGTGCAAAGGAGTCCATCTGCGACATGTTGCAGACTATAGATACAACTTAGGTAACTCCTCTCTAGAAGTTTCCCAAGTCGAAAAAGATTTAGGAGTGTTGGTACACTACGACCCGAAGTCGTATGTGAACTGTGACAAAAACGCCTCTCAAGCAAACCTTGCACTGGTAACATTGGAGTGCATTTTTGGCCAGTTTGACGGTAGAACTTTCCACATAATCTTCAACAGTTTTATTCGTCCCCATTTAGAGTACGGAGACAGTATTTCCCCCCTACCCCCAAAAGGATAAGGACACTCTGGAACGTATCCAACGTCGAGCCACGAAATCAGTTCGGGGACTCAAATTCAAACCTTACGAAGAGCGCCTCAAATCACTTAACCTTTACCCGTTAGAGTACAGGCGTCTTAGAGGTGATCTTCTTATGACTTAAGGTATCCTCAACACTTCTGCTCATCCCCTTAAACATCTTCTTAAGCTTAGTCACAACACTAACCTAAGAGGTAACACCCAGAAATTGGAGACCCTACATAGCAGAACAGACTGCAGACACAACTTCTACTCCGTTAGAGTTGTCAAGTGCTGGAATTCGCTGCCGACTGAGCTAGTCCAAGCGACTTCCCAGGAGTCCTTTAAGAGGAAACTTGACTTATTCTTAAGGACTAAGGATAACATATTATTATGATTTACCAAATTCATTTTTTTCCTCTATTATCGTTCATATACCTAGGTTTTTGCCTGGAGGTATTGGTGATCCGCTGCCACTAGACACGGAAGCCCGTTAAGCGAAAGCTTCTTCTATTCCGTCCTCAACCATTTGAACCATTTGACTGTAGGTAGGTACGATATTCAAATCCTAGGGGTACATCAGGGTCGGTAGTGCTGTCGGTCCTTACAAGCCACATATTATATAAGATTGTGTAAAGTGAGTATTTTTGACTGGTTCCTGTCTATAAAAACTGTTTACTGTATAAGTTAGAAACTATTGTCTTCATTTTTAACAATTTTTGTGGTTTCTGAAATTGTTGCTACGGCACTCTAGTGCCCTCAGACACTGTTCAGGAACAGTAAAACCAAGAACAGCCTTAAGCACACCGTAAGATTGGTGTAAACTAACCTATCTTCTGCTGCTTATCCTGGTAACTGTTGTATCTATGTTAATTTGAATCATACAGATGTATGCGCGACTTTAACAGCTACCAGATGCGCCCTTTCCCTTATTTCCAACTCGTATAAAAGCACCTTTCTCAACACCATGCACGATGCCACGGCGAATATGTGATGCCTGCTTTGGGACCATATTTTATGGACGATCTTTGAGCAACACTAAAGTGGCCTTGAAAATGTTCATCTACTGACTACGGCTAAATGAGGGTTTTAATCCCGTGTGAAGGACAAGGATTGTGATTTGCAGTTGATTTTTAGGGATAGGGATTACATTTAGGGTTTTCATCACGAACTGACATGAGCTAAAATACCAAGACGCTAATAATCAAAATAGATAGAAAATTTCGCGCGGAAATTTAAGACCTGTTATCCTAAATCTGATCTGTTCGTCCAAATATTATAGTCTTGCCAATTAATTGCATAAAAAAATTCTTTAAAAAGTTTCTCCTTTTTTACATAACTTGTTCTATTAATGCCTTTAGGAATGTGATAAAGTTTTTAGCTGTAATACGAAGTTCTGAATTAACTTTTTATCTGTTCCCAGACAGTTCTCGTAATTTTAGTTACACGGATTTCCAAGAAGTCTCAAAATATCTTATTACGTTTTAGTGTTATTTTTTGTGATCTTATTGATGCATGAAAAAAAATCCCATGACTGGTTTTCATTTGATTGCATTCCTGATATTTTCTGCTTCGGCTTACTGCGAAAATTTTGATGAAGAGCTTCTCATCAAAGATCTTGGTCATGGATATACAGCATTCCATTTTAATTTCGCTGCTACAACTTCAGAGTCTGTTTTCCATTGTAAGTTCCATCAATATTTTGATAAATTTCGATTTAGCAAAGCACTATAATATTCTTCCAAAATCTATCATTCAAATCTCTGAAAAATATAATGTTGATGAGTTTCACCTTTCTATCTCAAGAGGAATATGGGATGAACGTTGGGGTAGTAACTTTGTTTCAGTTTCCCCTTCTGGAGCTGAACTATGGGCGTGGTTTGGAAATCAAACTATCAGGTAATCCTTATACTTAGCTCATCTTTAGTGTTGATCAATCATGGTTTAAATTAACACATGCCCTTTCGGGATTATTCTGTGCTTCTTTAAACCGACTATCTACAAGTGAACATTTTGCCTCTCCGACTCACTCGTACAAGCGATTCGGAGTACCGAAATTCAGTAAAGTTTCTGGGGAAGTCAGATATTCTCAGCTACCTGGTGAGGCTCTGTGCAGTGAGAATTTGACTCCATGGACTAAGTACTTACCATGTAAATCGTTTTTCGGTTTGGGAAGCTTGTTGCGTCCAACTTCACTGTTTAAGTCAAATTACAACACCATGACCATTGGAATTAGACGAGTGTGTTTGGTAAGCCTTATTTATAATGTATCATTACTATTTAGGATTTAAAATGTCACACAATCGGGCTAGAGATAATGGAAACACTAACGGTTGTCTTTGACAGAAGTTTGTTGTTTGCAAAAAGAACGTGTGAGTGAAATTTAAATTTACTACACTGTATTTGTTAACTAGTGATATACCACCTCCTACAGTTTTATTTCGTATGTAGCTATCCATTATCTATAATACCTTACGGTTTACAGACTTTTTCAAATGAAATGACCGGAATATTTTACTCATTTCGGAAGTGTCCTCTATCTAACAAGGTATCTCACTGAGTCAAAGTAATGCATGTTTTTATTTACAGCAAGGCCTTTCACGTATGTTTTACTACCTATAGGTTACTGCCTTATTATAGATTAGAAATTTGTAAATTCTGATTTCGAGTTAGGATTAATCTTTTTGTCTTACTACCCTACAGCCCTCCGTAAAGTCCCTTCCTAATAACTATCCACAGCGTCTTTCATTTTGCACCTCTAATTTTGCTTGGCTTCTTTTTACCGTATTGCTTGCATCTATTTTGTTTATTCGGCATGTGACTCGACTTATGAGATCAACTCATTCATATTGCTTTAATTATGGATTACACTTAACTTTTTAGATAATATCTCGATCTGTTCATCTTATTTGAATTTTATTAACATCAATAAACATTCCTTTTATATTCTGTAACTATCATTCAGAAATATTTAAATCATATTATTTACTTTCTATAATCTTTTGGTAAGTACAAATTTATGTATTACTTGGTTCACACTTAAGAGACATAAAGAGAATAATAACATAAAATAAATAGCCTAAATCACATGGTTTGTTGATGTAATATATTATTTCAGTCTAGTGGCTAGTAGTCCAAAATTAGTTTGTTAGAAATAATCTGTATTGTTCCCTAACTGTACATTAATGTTACCCATAAAATCAATCAGTCAGCAACAATGTAGAACTTCGTACGTACATACATCAGTTCAAGTTGCCATACCACATTAGCACAGAGATGCAGTTGTCGATTCAAATCTCATAGTGGTAGTGGTAGTAGAAGTATAAACAGTAATTGGAAAGATTAGGATTTGAGGATGTTATTCAAGGAGCATAATCCAGTGAAATAAATTTAGAAAGAGAAAAAAAGGGATATGAAGAATTCAGAAGATTAGAATTTGGGAGAACACAGAGTGGATGCACCTGCGCCATTGCAAACGATTTTGAACCATGTCATTCAACGTTGCTATCATCTCGCGGATCCCAACCAGGTGGTCGACACCTGCCAACATTCCTCAGTCCACTTGTCAGTGATTTCATGGATTTGTGCCACGTTTTGGTCTGGCCGCCCCTAGCTTTCTTCCAACCTACTCTTACACTATAAAACATCACTCGTCGGGGCACTCTGTGGTTGGACATACGTAACACGTGTCCCAACCATCTCAACTGATGAAGTTTCACTGCTTCACCAATCGATTTGCCATCCTTATCTAGTACCCGTTTCCTAACAACTGCATTACTTACTCGGTGGTCCCAGGATACACGAGCAATGCTTCGAAGACACCTATGATCGAATAATAATAACCTACAAATATCGTCTACTGTTACCGAAGTATTATTGAAGCTAATATTTTAGATACTATATTAGTCAAACTGATTCCTCTGTGACTGTCACAAGATGACTTTTGTTCTCTCTTATAGACTGGCACAATCAGTGATTGGGACCAGTCAAATGGGATTACGTCCAGTTCCCAGATTCTACCTAAGACCTCAGTCAATTTCGCTGCTAGTACTGGACCGCCATCCTTAAAAATCTCAGAAGTAAACCTGTCAGGGTCTGTTGCTCTCCTACGCTTCAGATTTCCTATAGCTTTTTCAACCTCATAAAGAGTTGAAGGACTTACATTAACTTGCCATTCAGAACGACTTGGGATCTTGGGAAACCGAAGTGTGGCTGAAGGCCAGTTGAACTAATCCCTAAAGTGTTCTGCCTATCGACCCGATCTCCTGGATTAAGGATGAATAATATGTCCATCTTTTCCTGAGATAGTTTCGCTGACAGTTGAGTTCCTAATAACGGTTTCCTTAACAAGTCTGAACAGTTGTCTAATGTTATCTATTGCTGCTGCCTTTTACATCTCTCTTGCTTTCACTACCCACCACTGTTCGCGATCGTTGCGTAGGTTTCTTGTTAGCCTGCGCTTAAGTTGACTCCGCTTCTTGTTATGTTCAGAGCCAGATGGGATGAGCATCTATCAGTGCGGTCGATGCTGCTGAGATCCAGTGTTTCTCCCTAACCTTATGGTTTACCGTACTAGCATATATCACTGCTGTTTCCACAGCTTTCTGTCAAACTCATCTTTTACATCATCTGAGCTGCAGTCAGTAGGAGATTAGGCAGAGACGAGGAAGAGGCAACGACGAGTGTCCCTATCTTTCCGAGTCCTTACTGTCCCGTTTAGTCGGACAGTGCACAGACGACTGTCTACTGGGATCCAGTCTAAAAGAGCTAGTTCTGCCTTACGACTCAATGCTATACATACGCCAGCGAGGCCACGGGAAGCAGCATCAGGGCTACCAGATACACGAAGCGTGTATCGAGTTGATTCTTTATTTTGACATGGTGAGCCCTAATGAGTGACGCTACTTGGATCCTGTATGTGTGTTTCGGAGACGCAGCACACATCGATGGCACGAGATTGTAAAGTCCTACCTAAGGAAGCCTGTTATCCTATTTGGAACAGTGTTCGAACGTTAAAAGCTCCTACATGTAGTTTAGAGTGTGGTTTCAGGACACCAGGAATAACGTTCCACGTACTCAAATCGTTTGCCCTAGCGGTGAAAGGTGATAAAGGGACGTGAGAAGGGTTAGTTGTGGAGACAAGAGAGTAATAAAGTATAGGATGGATTTGATTGCGACCAACTTGGTCTCGTGTGCTGTCACGAGTATGAGGACTGACATCACTTCCCGGCTACCCACACCATGAAAGGGTATTTCTTGAGGGACCTGAAAATGAAGTTGGATTAATGTTGTTCTTAACGACCTGGGAGCGTGACCGCAGAGCCCAAGGGACAACTTCTTGAGGCCGGTCGCGCACGGACGTTTTGTGGGAGGTTTCTGACGCGTTAGCTCCGTTCTTCAAAGGGCCTTATCTCCGGAGACGGCAGTCCGTGAAATAAGGTGAGGCGTGACATTTTCAGGGTCGACCTTTTCTAACCCCTTCCTTCCTTATGAGAAGGCAGCATCGCTGCAAATGCTGGTTGTCCGAGGGAAACACTTCACTGTTGTCACACCCCTCAGACCTTGAATTGCTGCTTTTAGTCCTACCGTTCTCCAAGCGACCTGCCTGGCATGGTAGATCCTACAGGGACATAAGTTCCAGTCAATATAGCTCGGTCGGGTCGTCACGATAGGTAAGCCCGACTACCACGTCAAGGTAGCAGCTGCAGTCGGGATTACCAATAAGAAACTATCAACTTGTTAGTTAGTTGACGTTATAAAACTTTATGTAATATGAACTTTACTTGACCAAATCTTGTAGTGTTTATTATTATTTAATTTGGGTATCTATTTTCTCAGCTCCTTGGTCTATCAGAAGTATCCTTGGTTCGGAGTTCAAAGGATTTTGCGATGCGGCAAACTCTAGTCGTGTGTTTATCCTTACTTCATATGAGGATATGAATCTCCCTTTAGATAATAAACTGAATGTCGACTGTTCAGATAATCGTGTTCTAGCTGCATATTCGACAAAAGATCTCTCTGCATCATTTACATCTTTTCCTTTCAAAACTGATGGAAAAGAGTCTTCTTCACAGCATTCACCTATTGTTTCTGCTACCAAACATATCACCGGCTCTGGAAGTGTAAGGGGTGGAGTCAAAGCTTTCCTTACTAGTAGAGCTAATTTCAATCTAGAGATAGTTTATTTTGATCTAATTCCGTGGTACACACAAGTCTTTTTCAGTTCCTTAAAAATCTACAGTTTAGATCCCAAAACGCAAAACAAGACAGTGATTACCCCAAGTAAGTCGATATGAAATTTGTTTTTTTAATAAACTTGTCCCATATCGAATTAATTCTTACTAATGAGAACTTGGTGAAGATCATTGTCATCTGTACGTTTTTAATGTCTTTTTATGTTCAGTCAAGTTACTGTTATTATCAGTGTCATGTTTCATCTGTTTTGTAAAGCCTTATGCTTTCATAATATTGTCAAGAACTGGTTAGAAATCCCCTTACAAAATGCACTCATACAACAAGATGATCACATAATATTTTCTAAGGAAGCTCTGTTCTCTGTCTTCGTATCGTAAATTATTTTCCACGAACTTAGGTGATCGACGTTTTGTAGTGCTATAATTCTTCGAGAACTATGAATAACAACTATTTCCAATTGGAGGTTTGTCATTCCTTATTTCAGAATAAATACTGAGTGCATACCTTAAATGGCCAGTTCTTATCAAAGAAGTGAAACTTTTGGTAATACTTCGTTGTCGTTTGCCTCCAAATGCCCTGTTATAGCCGAGGATGAGGAGAGTTCGTTCTCCCTCTCGAAATGCCCTCACAAGGCCTTGCGTATACAGCCACTCAAAAAAGTCCTACTCAGTGCCTTCTCGCGGTGAAGGTATTGTTTGCGAAATTGAGAGAACGAAACGTGAATGTCCAGTGCTTTGACCGGGTTGATGGGTATAGAGGATCCACCTTGAGGACTGGTAACTACCGGAAGCTCTTCCAGTTCATTCAAGTCACTAGCAGCAAGGAGTCTGGTGTAAGTGAAACAATCTGTAAAGCTAATGGGATGCCAGCCCATACCATCTACGATGTCTCGGATGACTGGCAGAGTTTTTTGAGCAGCAGTTCAACTGGTCTGTTGCCCCGACGACATCGATCAGACTGTCCTACCCTCCATGACCGATGGCGACTGAACACTTTGACGAGATGGAGATTCTCAGGGAACTTCAAATCCTGAAGCTCCACAAATCACCAGGTCCAGATAACTTTTTGATGACAGTGGCGACTATGTAGTTAGGGAAATCGATGAGTTGTTTACATGTGTCTGGCAATTAGAGAGTGTATCAACATCGTGGAATGTAATGATTACTTACTTACTTACGCCTGTTACCCCTCGTCGAGGAGCATAAGCCGCTCACCAGCATTCTCCATCCAACTCTGTCCTGAGCCTTCCTTTCCAGTTCTTTCCAGTTGCTATTCATCCTTTTCATATCTGCTTCTATTTCCCGGCGTAATGTGTTCTTTGGCCTTCCTCTTTTTCGCTTCCCTTCCGGATTCCAAGTTAGGGATTGCTTTGTAATGCACATTGGTGATTTCCTTAATGTATGCCCTATCCACTTATAACGTCTTTTCCTAATTTCCTCTTCAGCTGGAAGCTGGTTTGTCCTCTCCCATAGAACGCTGTTGCTGATAGTATTCAGCCAATGAATGTTGAGTATTTTGCGTAGACAACTGTTTATAAATACTTGTACCTTCCTGATGATGGTCGTAGTAGTTCTCCACGTTTCAGCTCCGTATAATAGGACTGTCTTGACGTTCGTATTGAAGATTCTCACTTTGAAGTTAGTTGAGAGTTGTTTTGAGTTCCATATGTTCTTCAATTGTAGAAATGCTGCCCTTGCTTTGCCAATCCTCGCCTTTACATCTGCATCCGATCCTCCTTGTTTATCAACGATGCTTCCCAGGTAGGAATGAAATGATAGTTTCCCTTATCTTAAAATGTGGTTCACATCGTTTATGCAACAACTGTGTACTTCCGATTGAGTCCAAACTATTGGCTTCCATCATACTTCGTAGATTGTTCAAAACTCGGGAAAGATTTACTCACGAGGAACAGGTTGGTTTTCGCTGTGGTCGATGATGTATCGATCATATCTTCTTATCATCAAGGCCGCCTTCGACTCGCTGGATGGGACTGCTCTCTGTGATCGTCTATTGAAGAAGGGTGTGCTTGAGAAGTTTATTAACATCCTAAAAGTCCTATATACAAACACTTCAGATAGAGTAAGGGCATACAACCACCTCTCTCCACTGTTCCATTCAAGCAATGGGGTTAGACAGGGTTTGCCAGTCTCACCATTTCTCTTCAACTTTGCTATCAATGACATTCTGGAAACAACTCCGATGGATTTAAGTAATGGCGGTGTGAATCTGTTGCCTGGAAAAAAACTTCCCGACCTTGAGTATGCGGGTAATATTGTCTTATTGTGCAGTGATACCCAAACCATTTGATCCGCACTTGATCAGTTGACAGTCAGTGTCCGTAGCTATGGTATGTGCTTTGCACCTTCGAAGTGCAAAGTAATTTTGCAAGACTGGCAGGACTCAGATCCTGCACTCACCCTCGGTAGTGAGTGATGAGATCGATTCACGCATATTGATATGTGGGCGAGAATAATTGGTTGTCTGCTCAGTCAGACATGTAGAGAGTTTGACAGGTTTCAGATAAGTTATATATTCTCCTTTCCTTAAAATTTATCATTATTGGTTGATTGTTCATTATTGTTAGATTGTATCGGGTTTTGGTGTAGAAATATATTTACGTTCTTGTCAGGCTAATCACGTGTTTTTGATCTGAGTTGTGTTGAAGTCCTGTAGAGTAGACACTGGAGGGAATCTATTGTAGATATTCGTCTAAGGTAAATTAACGTCCCATTCGTGTATACATGGAAAACGGACCGTTATAACATATAGTTAAAGCCAGATCGGCTTATGCCAATCTGGGCCATCTTTGGCACCTTCGTGATGTTAGTCTGGCTGTAAAAGGTTGGATCTACAACACGTTGGTGAGAGCAGTTTTGCTCTATGTTTGTGAAACCTGACCTTTCCGAGTTGAGGATGTTAGACGGCTCTCTGTGTTTGATCATTATTGTCTCAGAAGAATTGTTGACATCCAATGGTAACACCATGTCGGTAATGCAGAGGTTTGGCATCGCGTATTCGGGCGCAGCGACGACAGTCCAATTAAGGTTACTATCTTGAAACATCTACTTCGGTGGCTTGGACATAACCTACGAATGTCTTCCCAGAGAATTCCACGTCGCGCATTATTTTCTGACGCTGGGACTGGTTGAGAAAAACGGAGAGGTAGTCAGTGTGTGAAATGGTATAAAAGAAAGCTGTACAAGATTGACTTCTGTCAGACGGTCATGACTCCCTGATCGGTGTCCTAGAGATGATGCAACACTAGCTTGAGACGTTATCTGAATGACTCAAAGAGCCAGTGGCGATCCTGTCGTAACTTTATTTTACTCCATAAAATTGATAGTAACTTCTTTAGCTGAAGGAATTCTTCCTAACTTAACTGCTTCTCCTACTATTGTTAATATATTGTTATGACCTCCCTCTCATACACTAGTTTCTCTACACTGTTGCTCTTCTTTTTATTATACTCATTTCACAACCGAATTGCTATTGTCTGGCGCACATGTATTTCGGGATCCTTTTTACCAAGGTTTATGTGTCTATATGGTAACTCAGTCACAAGCATAATTTGACAATCGGAATTTTTCGTGCCACTGTTTTTCATTTCTTGCATTCTATGAACGTTTTTTGGTAACATTTAAGTTATTTCTTCATCTTTCATTGTACTAGATCAAATGTGATTTATAGTTGTATGCAGTTTTTTACTCTCTGTTAATATTCATATTTATCCATCAGTCTTTCTTAAATCATTTTAGTATTTTATTTAGAATGAAATGCGTGTATTTACTTTGATAGGATGGTTGGCAGTTAAACCAAGTTTGGCTAGGAAACGTATGGGCAGTATTGAATTAGTAATCACCTTGCCTGCTCTTAATCAGCTAATCATTACTTATGTGTTTCGGAAAGTTTTACAACGCTGGAATGAGTTTCCTCCCGACGCCAATCACGGCTTTTTCCTTCCTGCAGCAACTGTTTCGTATGTTTTAAATAGTGAACAAATAGACTACTTAAACAAAACAAAACATGCAGCGTTCCACAATCTAAATCTTCCGAATTGGGCCAGTAGTTACAGTCAGTTTTTGTAAGTCCCTTGCCTAATCGTAGATCCCCTATCTTGTGTTTTTGATATCCCAAGATAATTCATTCCGTTTTTATTTTCAGTGTGTTCAACTAGATAAAATCTATTTCCTACCAATTTTATGACTAAAAAAGCGAACACTAGATCGTGGCACTAATTTACTTTTATGGAACAAGTCCAAAATTATCATCAGTAACCTGTTACACGTTACGATAAATGTTAACTAGAAGTGTTCATTTTAGTGAAGCTAAAATTCTCCATACTCATATATTAAAGTATCTACGAAATTAGATTAGTCTGTAAATGAATACGTTTGCATCCGATTTTCAGTGATCAGTTTTATACTGATCGCAATCTTCTCCTGATATAATCCATGGAAGTAATCGGATTACTGATAAATTTCTATGACTTATGGACGTTAAAACTGTTAGTTTCACTCCTTGTTTGAAGCCTAATAAAACACCTAGTGTTGATTAAAAGTTCCGCGTTTCACCACCATGAAAGAAGTAGGTAATTATAGGATCTTTAGTGAATCCTACCATTTAAAGTAAAAACTGTTTTCATCCGAAAATAGAATTGTATGAATAGCACTTAATTCAATCAGCTGTAGATTAAAGATAATCGTATAGCGAATACTACTAATATGATATTCTATCATTATATCAGACAACACCATTATCGTTTTGGTTTAGTCTCCTAGTTCGAAATGGTTAAAAGGCCTTATTCCGAATATTTATCCAGAAAGTTTTGGATGACTTTAAAGTTATTCGAAATTGACATTTTTAGAGGCAGAAATTACTGAACGTTTGCACACGACTTCATGTGAATAAAAGTTTGTTGGACCCAGTGAACAATTCTACAACGGAGGAACTAGGGCATAGTTTTATTCGAAATATTACTGATATCTCAAAGCCATTGCGTATATGACAAAAAGGGGGGCTTAAGATTGCTATGTGAAGCTCTGAATTTAGTCTTGATGACTCGTCTTAAAAAGCCAGGCTGTTTTACTCGCTTTTGTGGAAGTTGTACTTCACCATCTACTTCTAGCCGTAAGTTTATTCAGGAACACTACCCTCCATCTCATTTTTGTTATGAAACCTATGTTAATAGCTTATTCATGAAAAATAACTGACTGTATTATTATCTGCTATACGATTGAACCACTAACAGTTTCAGTTTCATTACCTCAGCACGTGGTTGAGGCTCCATCCGTCGACTCCTTCAAAAGAAAGTTGGATCAGCTGAGAGACCATCATTGCCAGGACTAACACAGGCCATCAAGCCTCCTGTCCTTTCCAAACTGAAACTGCACCTAATTACAAAACACTAGGCTGTTTGAAATAATCATAAGGATTAAGATGAGGGAGATGCATTATCACGTTTTATAACAGGAAGAGGGCGAATGAAGTGAGTGATAGGACTTTGTAATACAGAAGTTAGACTAACCCAGACCGGACACCCATTCGGGAGTGACATACAAAGATGTCAGTGACTTATTACATGTTAAAATTATCTTTTAAAATATATCACTGTTTGCTTCTTCCTACTAGCAATACAACTCATTCTGCGCCACAGGATGGTTTTGTTCGTCTACACACTCCCGTATCTCTGGTCACAATGCCAACACCAGATTTTAGTATGCCATTTAATGTCTTGTGTTTGGTTTGTTCAGTTGTTGCTGTTGTGTTTGGATCCGTTCATAAGGCTACGACGACTGTTTTCAACGTTACCCTTAAAATGAATGCAAGCGACTCATTGCTAACACATCTAGTAAACCGCATCTTATCTAAGAAGAATACTTCAAAGACAATGAGTGAACAGAATACATCAACGAGTGCTCCAGGCAATCACGATAAAAATGACTAATTTGATTAAAAATAATGATCATATGCTTGAGCACATATTTTGTATTTATCGTCGTTTTTGTAATAAAGTCGTAGGAACTAAAATATTCACTTTTGGTTTTTGTAACCTTCCTTGCAAAGAGCAATCTACACAACAACAAAACTATTATACTCACATGTGTAATCCGCCAAAGTATTTAAGAACGGAATTGCTTCACCGAACTAAAAGCCATATTATAATATTTACTTGTATTATAGGTCGATACTAACAGACAGATATTTCAATTTCAAGGGATCAAGGTACAAATATGTACATCAGGTACGATCGTATTAACGTAATTTATTTTAGTGAACTCTTTTTTGGGTTATGGTCACTATACCTGGAAGTGTGCAGAAGCCTTGTCTGATTTTTTGGTAAAGTATCCTGAGGAAGTCAGGGGGCTTCGAGTTCTCGAAGTTAGGTTTTGTTCAATAACACTGATATATTATAGCTTGGTGCTGGCACAGGACTTTGTGGAATTACTGCAGCTCTTCTCGGTGCTCTTCATGTTCGATTCACTGATAAAGATTTGACATGTTCGGATACACTACATCTTAATGCTCAGCTGAATGGAATCAAAAATTATGATTTTACTCCATTAGATTGGAATTATCCTCTCGATTGGTCAGGTGGGTTCTTCGATATCATTTTGGCATCTGATTGTTTGTATGATAAGGAAGGTAAGTCCGTCATACTAGCCTCATTTATAGTATATGAACCGTTTTTGAAGACTGCAACTTTACAACTAAGAGTAAACAACAATGCATCTTTACTTCTTTCTTTTGAAAATCGAAGGTAACCTCATTTAGAAAAGCTTACGTATAACAGTTCCTTTACAGACATCTCAGTTTTGTTCAAGAAATATGGCCTCAAAGCCGATGTTTTTACTACACCTGGTAACTCGTTCAGGAATATCCATTTATTGCGTGTTACCTCTAGTCAACAATAAAATGTCATTTCGTTGTTTTTTGTGTGTGAACTTGGTAAATATGTTTATTCTAAATGGGTCTTTTTCTTTCACCTCTGAAGTGTACTCATTATCCACGACGTAACTTAACCTGTTTATAAATCAATAGGATTTTGTACATTACACTAGTGCTAAAGTTTTAAGATCAATTACTTTTGACATGGAAATCACATGTACCTATATGAATTGTCGCACTTGTATCACGAGGCAAGCGCTAACTTAGAATTCTGAAGGGAAAATGAAAAGAGGAAGACTAAGGAACACATTACGTCGGAAATCGGAAACAGACGTCAAAAAATGAATGGCAACTGGAAAGGGTTGTCCAGGACAAAATTCTATGAAGGGTGCTGGTGGGCGGCCAATGTTCCCCCACAAGTGGGAACAGGCGTAAGCACTTTTGATATGCGTAACATAGACAACAAAGGCTTTGTTATAAAAAAGTTATAACCGACCGAATCCGACGTTTCGTAGTCAAATGATGCATACGCTAATCTTGTTTCATTCAAATTACTCTATACTAACTAGCAAGTGCGTCTTCAGCTTTCATTGTGTGAACACATTTTAACATATTTCCATAGCGTAACCAAGTCTTCAGAATGGCTATTAATGATGAGTAACCATAAACCGGGAAAAGTTGTAGCCAAGCAAAATTATTTTGATTTCCTGTAGTTCGGATTTCAAGATTTAATTTTTTGGAGCAGGATATCAAGAAGAATGTGTTTAACTTTATTCGGATATCGAAAAGGACTCGTTGCTCGAGTTTCTAACTTCATCTTTCAGTAGAGAACTAAATCACTGCCGAATCCCAACACATAGTAGGGATTATGGTTATTTACATACTTTTAACGGTGTTCTAAGGCTCAACACTACTCCGGATAGTGCTTGAGCGTCAGCGGGGTTACTCATCAAACATACATTGAGAAAAGTAAAAAAAAAGAAAGCTGGATATGCACTGAAAAGACTTAAGTGATATACCCAGCTAAAAACTTTTGATTTTGCGACTCTTAACAACAACATCCCATATTGTAGAGCTCATCCTTTACCATGAATTGTCTACCAAATGATTTGAGATGTACTTCACGAACTCCAGATTTACTATTGCACACACCAAAATAAGGCTTGATGAATTAGTTAGCTTGTAAAAATTCACCAGCAGCGGTCAGGATATGTGAGAGAAGACTTGTTAAATATCAACAACTGTAATGTGACAAATGTTGGAGTAGATACAAAAGCTGTTACTCAATTACTAACCCATATTGCCCCATCAAAAAAACAATAAAAATGAATAATATATGTCCATTTCACTGAACTATTTGATTAAAGACATGCGTATTTGTTCTTTTGCATTTTGGATAGCCTGTATGTTGTGGAAAAGAAAAATCTTATGTATTTTGATTTTAAAGGCAGTTGACTAAAACTATCCAATAAAATGAACACAGCAAGGTGGGATTGTACTTCAGTTGTTCAAGTTTGTACTAATGTGAGATGGGAACTTTGCTCAACGCGCATCTGTGCTACGCTTCACGTTAATGATGAATGATTGTGATCTAGTTAGCGAACAGACTTGCGCTGGTTACAGGAAAACGTTATGGCAGTTTTTCGATAGAAATGTGTCTCAAACAATTATTTCTAAACTCTAGAACTGGTACACTTATTCAATACGTTGCTTATGAAAGAAGTAACGTTTGTTGTGAATCTGCACCAGTAACAGTTGACAGATAAGTGAGTAGGAAACCAAACTAGAAACGTTCCGTGAATACATTGGTGACTCTTCACTGCAATAAAACTCTGTAGGTTGTTTAACAGATAAACAGCCATTAGCGTTTAACAGCATATCATATCTCATCAGTTTTCGTATATTAAAGCTTATTTCACTCCATATAAGTATATGAGACCAAGTTACGCAACAGTAGTGACAGAAGAAATCGCACTCAAAGGTACATCCACAACGAACTTATGGTAAACAGACTGATCTGCCAAACGTGGATACTGACAAAAAAGAGCTAAAATTACCTGTGCGACGGTTTGCTCTCCAAGTGGGATATCATCTGTCCTTGCACCAACTCGAGACATCAACGCGGTTGCGTCGGACTCTAACAGTATACTTTAAAGAAGATATTATTTTACTCCACGATTTACCCATTATGACACAGTTCATCAACTATAAGGAAAATTAAATCTAGATTATCCATCAGTGTTTTCTTTTCAACTGATCGTTTCAGAGCTTGGCTGACAGAATCGTACAAGCACTGAAGGGCACTGACGAGTAATAACTTACAAAATGGAAGGTTTATTACGTAACTTACTTCATTTTCGTTAGCATCCCCAACGACATAAAAGTAAAGATCGCCTACGTTACGATAAACACATGTCGCGCCGTCCAGCAACGTGATTTCCGCTAGAAAATAGAAAGAGCAACAAATACTATACCGATTTGGCGAAAATAACACGTACAAACAATTATGATTGGAGTAAATCCTTAGGACAACGGGAAACTTTGGTAATTATAAGAAGTTTTTCTATATTGATTAACAGATAATAAGCCAGTTTCAAAATGATCACTTCAATGTCCTTGTATTGCCATAAAAATTTTATCAATAGGGGTTATTAAGAAGAAATTTTTCATCGATTGGGCAGACGCATTTCTTAAGCTTAAACGTCTGAACCTGAAATTAAAGGTAGTCAATGAGCTTTATTAGTTAAAGGGCAAAAGGGTAGTTACGACATGCATTGTCCTGTGTAACCCTTAGTGACGAGTCGACATTATCCCCAGCGGTTGGCGCTAAACTCATAGAACGGGATGATGACACACATGAATTTCGTTTTCAAACTGCCTGAATTATAAAAACTGGCATAACGGACCAGATGTTTTACTTTTAATGAAAAGGTAGCTCAATTAACTATTACATGTTCACAAATGTACTCCCGAATATATAGAGAGAGGACATATGTTATGTATGCCTAGTCAAAGCTTACCTCGACAGGCGATGTTTCCTGACTTAGCAATACGTTGAAAAAAGTCCTGTGGAATCAGTGTCTTTTGGTTTGAGTCATGTTGGCAGATACGGGCTACCTGGTTTGGGCCCATGTGCTCATTGCGAGTAACAACTATAGAGTGGATGACACGGCTTAACATGACACAGATGCATTCATTTTTTATTTTTTAATCTTGCATTTCGAGATCTCAATGCATACCTTTTTATTCTGTCTGCCCTATCTTTATTTTTTTTAACTGTAATTACTACTACGTTATTCCCGTCTATTTCACTATGTACCTTGTCAAATTCAATTTGGTGTGCTGGTGATGTGTGGCAACTTACAGCAGTGCATAACTATGCTAAGCTCTACGTTGATAAATGATGTATACATGTATATAGTAACCCTGAAAACAAACTGCAATTTTGTTGAACTACTAGTATCATAAGTTCTAGCCAGAGAGCTGACCATATTATTTTAAGTACATAAAAATGAGTGTATAAACGAAAAAGTGGATATTCAATTGGAGGGAGTCTAGAAAGCACAATGGGGTTTATTTTATGTGAAAAATCTTTGGAGTAAGAAACTTCATCCTAATAAAACAAAATATTTTTCGTTAACATTACGCAACGGCAATGAAACGTAGAACTATAAGAAGAGGATGTGATAAACTTGGAAACATTTTAAGTTCATATACTAAGAATTAGGTAACTCCAAAATGATATTTAAACGAGTACTTCTGAGCATTGGCATTTTTAAATAAAAATCCATCGTTCCATAAACATAAAAATGTACTCAGTAACAAAAATCATTAGATAAGAGTCAAGTACATCGGCCAGGAATTGAGTTATCTGATTCTTAGGAATCTTGAAAGTGACTGATTACAGCTTTAATTCATATCAATATACGAACGCTAGGATGTTGGGAATTGTAGAGGATCTCCTCAATATTCCTTTTGGCTTGGACTGACCACCTCTCAAAAGACGTCCAAAAACCGAAATCAACTGCTTTATATCCAGATCCTCATTATCTACAGTTTTGGATTGCCGGCACGCCTACTAAAGTACGATAAATCGGTAACCATGTTAGAACTTCGAAAATGAGAATAGATCTCTGCAGTACAGTAAACTACAAGGATTGCTAATGGTACCTTGAACTTTTATACTCATAATTGACGAGGGCAAACTGCATGGACGGTAGGTGCTATTCCTAATAGCTTTGTGGTTTTGACCACTAGCAAGGCTAATTAAAATTATTTATGTTTACTTTTATCTACGAGGGTGTAAAACGGGATGGACCACTAACAATAAGAAATAGTAACGGAGTAGACGGTTGTTAATAGCAATTGAACATTAAACTACTACACATTCACTCAAATAAGGCTTATTTTCAAATACTAATCACAATATAATTTCTAATTCCATTCTAAACGTACAAGTTATATTTCAGAAGACAGCTTAAAGGACATCCGAAGCCGGTTTCATTGGGACTTTAATTTAGAGATAACTAACAAAAAAATCGACCAGGACTTACCACCGTTAGTTTTGCTTGTTTTCTTGAATAGTTTCGACTCGAATTCGAGTTGGAGCTTAACAGATGGAAACGATGAGTCATAATACTACAAAATTAAATTTTGTTTGAGATACTGTACTACCTTCGCTAAAATGCGCTTCCCTTCACTATCTAAGATGAGTATACTATTAATAGAATATAAGGATGGCTCCTGTGAAAATGTCGAAAATCAACATACATACCAGGAGCATTATGGTCAACAAGTGTACTGGTTGGCACGATGTCAATGAGTCCGCTTTCGAATCGTGACCTAGCCAGGAAATTCATTATCCAATAAATCGAGTTTGGAATTCGTCTTTTGCGGACAGAATGCTAAGAAATTGTCTAGGTTCCTCGATGGTGTTCTCGTGCGTACAATCTTTCTTAGATGAGTCAGTAGTCGGTGCATACTGTACTTCGCGTAGTAGGCTCCGAGAGCTAATTACTTGTTAGGAAATAACTATGTTATAAGGATCATGTGTACTATTAAAACATAAAGTCACATGATATGTCCTCTGTGTTCTCCCAACCTAAAGGAAGCGAATATAAAGGATATATCTAGTTCAAAACGATTCCTCGGTCAATTAGGTACCTCAATCTACGGTAAGGTTGAATTAGAAAATTTGACTTCTCGATATACTCTTAGTATATTTAGATACTTAGATCCTAAATTACTTATGTTCGCGTCATCTTTGCTCTCTCAAAAGTCTCTGAGTTGCCCTTTAAACATGATTTTACTAACTACTCACAATTGTCTGATATGAACCTCAAAAATTATCCTGTGAATAATATTCATCATAAAACCCATGCAAATCTGACACCAGCATAAAGCGAAACTGAAGAGTTTGACAATTTATTCCCGCATATACCTGATACAGAGCTTTGATTGTACACGTATGCATTGCTTTTAAGAGTTTTCTTCTGATCGATGGAGAAGTAATTAGTATATATCCCCAACGATTTAACCTTGTAATTTCCCACGTTTAATCTGTCTATATGTTGCGATAATTAGTAATTGTGCCTGTTGGTATTAGAATTGTCTTAGTACTTTCATACTATTTTGTACTCATGTTTACTTTAGTATTACTGATTTCGCAAACTTATCTACATCGTGAAAAGTAGTTTTTGTCAAATATCGTTTACTGTCACTCCCGAATTAAAGAGAAAATGACTGAAGAATCTGGTGACACAGAACTACTTGAATTTCTCTATAGTTTCCCTTAAAAATTGCCATTCCTCTCAATTACAGGAGAGGACTCCATTACTAACAGATCTTTATGCGTAAAAGCTCTGAAATATTTCACGAGTTATTTTTTGTTCTAACCTAAAACGATGTCTTCTTGGGTGTGATATAGATAAGTTTAAATCTAAATAAATCAACATTTTTATTCCACTCCCACCCAGAAGCTTCATAGTAAGACCGGATGTTAAATGGCCACTAGGGACATTGGTCTAAATTGATAGTTGTATCAGTCATAGAAAAGCTAATTGCATTTGTCCATAGATAGTGCTCTCAGTGAAACTAGTGCGTATCAAGCCAGTAAAAAGTGAACTAGGTCTTCATGGCGAAAGTTGGAAGTCAACAAGATGGACTGAAAACTGTTAGAAACAATGTTCTAAACGCTTGTATTCGTATATAAACCAAAGGACAAAAGGAAGAGGTATTATTCCAGCACTATTGGGAGACAGTAGTGGAGAATGACTTTGACAAAGCTCAAGTATTCTCAAAATACCTTAGCAATGTACATATCATAGAAACACCTTTCCCACCAGTCCATGAAGAACCTTTCCACACAAACACTGGACAGCATGACCATTTAAGAACTCGATGTCCTTGGTCTGTTAATTAAGTTTGACATAGTCAAATCCACTGGACCTGATGAACTGCATCCTAGGTTACTAAAGGAATTAGCTAACTTTGTTGAGAACCCCTCAAGAATATGTTTTAACCTACCCGTAGCCCAGGGTCGTTTAACAAAAGACTGTAAGAACGCCATAGTAAGTCCCGTCTTCAAAACAGATATGAAACATAAACCTGAGAATTACTGACCAGTTAGCTTAGCTAGTGTGATTGTTAAAATTTCACATAAAGATTATTCGGAGGGAGCAGTTTAAATATCTCGATGAAAATCAGATCCTTTCGGAAAAGGAGCATCGTTTGTAAACAGGTTATTCCTGTCTCACTAACTTATTGGTGACTCGTGAAAGCTGGTGCGCTTTTAAAGGCCAAAAGTTGCCTATAGACGTAGCCTACATTGACTTCAGCAAAGTTTTTGACAAAGTTCCTCACAACCGGCTGTTATGTAAGTTAAGAAATGTAGGGGTTGGAAGCAATCTAACGATGTGGATAAAAGACTTCCTAATTGGGCGCCAACAAAGAGTACGGGTGAACTCAAAGTTGTCTAGCTGGGAAACTGTGCATAGCGAAGTGCCTCAGGGTACAGTTTTGGGGCCAGTGCTATTCCTCTTGTACGTAAATGACCTCACCCGTCTCCTATCATCATCGGTTTTGCTATGTGCTGACGATTTCAAGATATAGAGATATGTGAGGTAAGGGTAATAGTTTAGAACTTCAAAAAGACCTGAAGAAGTCATCTGATTGGTCTCGAACTTTGAAGAGGCCGATAAATATTTCCAAGTGTATTGTGATGCATATTGACCATCAGGGTACAGATACATACATGATGAATAACACTAAGCTACATATTCTCCAGACACACAGTGACTTGTGAGTCATCGTTAGTCAGGATTTCAAGACTACGCACACTGCCGTGCAATAGCCTCCAAAAGTTTTAGAACGTAAGGCTTTTAGTCATCTCGACGCTAAAAAGTTTCTGACTTTGTATACAATATTCGTGCATCCAAAACATGAGTACTGCATACAAGACGCTAGCCCATGCCTAAAAAAGACAGTGAACTCTTGGAAAGGTTTCAGAGAACAGCAACTAAGCTTATTCCCGGAATAGCGAAGCTCCTGTATGGTACTAGACTGACTAAGCTAAACCTATTACCGCTGTCATATAGAAGAATCAGAGGCGACTTGATTACAGTTTTCAAATTGCTTAATGACAAATTTGCACCTGATATGCCCTCATTTTTCTTGTATCCCAAAACAGAGAATTTACGAAGACACTCCAAAAAAGTTCACAAGCCCAGAACGAATCACTTGTCAGCTGATTACCGACTTTCCCATCGAATCACTAACGAGTGTAATTCATTACCTCAGCACGTGGTTGAGGCTCCATCCGTCGACTTTTTCAAAAGAAAGCTAGATCAGCTGAGAGACCATCATCACCAGGACTAACACAGGCCATCAAGCCTCCTGTCCTTTTCAAACTGAAAATGAAATATTTTATTCTATCCCCAGCCAAAATGTGTTCTTCCTAAGTGTTCAACATCACATCGCGGGTTGTCATGATACGATGAGTCGGGGTAAAAAATGATATCACTTCCACGTAAGGTCTTATAGATTAGATAGTCACAACATGACAAATCTAAAATTCTGGAATTAGGTCTATGGTTAATATGGTATTATTATCTGAAATAGATTACAACCCTACAAACCCCCTTCTTCGACATAAACAACCTGGATTTTCAAAGCATCTACCATGCACAGACTGAATCGCGACATTTTGGGTCATTGTTGAGCGATCCGTTGAATGAAAATCGTCACTATAAAACGACACTCTCGATTATGAGAAAGTATTTGACAACATAGATAAGAGAACCTCGTGAAATTTCCTCCAACATTATAAAGCACCTGAGAATATTGTCGCTATCCTACAGAACAATCTCTTACCACTGTGCATCAAGACTACTGTTTTTGCTGTAGTCGAATTTATTTCGATCACGGTAATCACCAAGAGTACCATTTTCTCGACGGTAATTTATCATCTACACTTTTGAGGAGATGGGCTCTCATCGTATGGTCATAACTATATACAGGTCTTCACTTTTCCCTGGTCGCCAGTTCTTTTGTCTCTGGTTATTGTTTGTGTCCAGTTTCTTTTGGCAAACGTCTGATTGATCACTGAACATCACAGAAAAAGCGATTAGCAACGTTCAGGTTGTTGATACATTGTGGAAAGCGGCATACTGTGAGATGAGTGCAAAGGATGTTACCGCTAAGTGTGTGCGCCACAGGATATCTCCGGAGTCACCTTGCTGAAGGTTTATGGACCAGGTGGTCAAATGGACGTGAAACGGAATAGGCATAAAGTAAAAGGGTCATGAGATTTTGTCTGCAAATGCTGTCCGCTCATGAGCTATATAAAAAGACCAGAAGCCAAAAAGAAACCCAAACTACGGCTATATGCTGGAAAGAAGGACCTTAGAAATGTAAATTCTCATGTAGTGAAGCTTTGGAGGGCTAATGATGCTGAAGCCCTTTTAAATGCTGCTCGAAGCCATTTAAGTGGTTTTCGGATCTGCTATGCAGGTGTATGTAGCTTTTTCAACAAGCGATAGTAGCTGGGTGTACAGATAGACGCTGCTAAGCCGGATGTGATTGTAGTCATAGAAACAAGGCTGACACAGTCTTCAGGAAGGAGGAAACTTGGTTTTGAAAGTTTCACATTAGTAAACGCTGGCAGAATCCAGGGGTGTGAAGAAGAAATAGCTCTATTAATTAGAAATATTATCTCATTACCTCTATTAATAACGTATCCCAGGAAATTGGGACATACAAGTTAGTTAGTTGATGCTCGAAATGCACAAGACGAGAGTTGTGATTGATTTGGTCTGCCGCAGTCCAAACTGTTGGGTGAATGAGGTCTTGCTAAAGGGTTTCAACACTGAGTCAGCAAGTGGTCGATGTTTAATATTAGGAAACCTTAATGGACCTACGGTAGACTGGAGAATTCTGAGGACTGAATTGTCAGAAAGTTTTCCCCAACAGAAACCAGTTGACGTGGTTATCGCATAAGTACTGGCTCAATATATGAAAGAAGCAAACACGTACGACCCGGGCTCCGAATCATCCTTATTCATATTGATCCATAATGAAAATGACGTCACAAACCTCCATTATATGCCACACCTAAGTAAAAGTGAACATACAGTCCAAATACTTGATTTCCATATAGTTGTTCATTACGAGCATGTGTCAGCCCAAGTCAGACCAAACGTCTTGGAAGCAAATACATGAGAAATTGTATTTTGAATTGATTTTGAAGAAGGAAAGGAAGAAACTAAGGAAACAGAAGTAAAGGAGACTCGGATTATGTAAATAGCTTAACGCAGAACAAGAATAAACAACTATGTATATATCTCAAAACGAGCAATAAAAATAAAAGAAAACAAAATAAATTAATAAGTAAATAACTTATTGTTGCGGTAAGGTATGACGTTGGAATAAGTGTTTGTGCGTGCAGTCATAGTTTGGGGTGATGCTATGAAAGTCTCAATTAAGTGCAAAAGATAATCAATATGTATTAGGTGTATATGCATATTGAAGATAAAACGAGTCTGAGAAGTTGAATTCAGCATAACACAAGTAGTGCTGCATCATTGATGAGGAACGATTATGATAAAGCTCAGGTATTCTCAAATCACTTTAGCAATATATACACCGTGGTGAGATCCTCCCCTTCAGTTAGTGCAAAGCCCTACACACACATTGAACAACGTGACCATTAAAGAACTCGATGTCCTTGGTCTGTTAATGAGCTTTTTCTAGGCAAATCCATGGGACCAGATGAAATGCATCCTAGGTTACTAAAGGAACTAACAAATTTTGTCTCGAATCATCTAAGCATATGCCTTAATCTATCTGTAAACCAGGGTAGATTACTAGAAGACATGAATAATACAGTAGGAAGTCCTTTCTTCAAAACAGGTACAAGACACAAACCTTAGAACTACAAATCTGTAAACCTACACGGAGTGGTTGTTAAAACTTTGGAAAAGACTATTCGGAAGGAGTTGGTTAAGTATCTAGGTGAAAGTCGGATTCTTTCTAAAAAGCAACATGGTTTTAGAACAGTTGATTTATGTCTCGCAAACTTATCGGTAGCCTATGAAAGTTGGTATGCTCTAAAAGACCGAAAGTCACCTATAGATGTCGTTTATATTGAATTCAGCAAGGCTTTTGACGAAGTTCCTCACAACCGGCTGTCATATAAGTTACATAATATCGAGAATGGTTCAAAATGGTTCAAATGGTTGAGGACGGAATAGAAGAAGCTTTCGCTTAACGGGCTTCCGTGTCTAGTGGCAGTGGATCACCAATACCTCCAGGCAAAAACCTAGGTATATGAACGATAATAGAGGAAAAAAATGAATTTGGTAAATCATAATAATATGTTATCCTTAGTCCTTAAGAATAAGTCAAGTTTCCTCTTAAAGGACTCCTGGGAAGTCGCTTGGACTAGCTCAGTCGGCAGCGAATTCCAGCACTTGACAACTCTAACGGAGTAGAAGTTGTGTCTGCAGTCTGTTCTGCTATGTAGGGTCTCCAATTTCTGGGTGTTACCTCTTAGGTTAGTGTTGTGACTAAGCTTAAGAAGATGTTTAAGGGGATGAGCAGAAGTGTTGAGGATACCTTAAGTCATAAGAAGATCACCTCTAAGACGCCTGTACTCTAACGGGTAAAGGTTAAGTGATTTGAGGCGCTCTTCGTAAGGTTTGAATTTGAGTCCCCGAACTGATTTCGTGGCTCGACGTTGGATACGTTCCAGAGTGTCCTTATCCTTTTGGGGGTAGGGAGGAAATACTGTCTCCGTACTCTAAATGGGGACGAATAAAACTGTTGAAGATTATGTGGAAAGTTCTACCGTCAAACTGGCCAAAAATGCACTTCAATGTTACCAGTGCAAGGTTTGCTTGAGAGGCGTTTTTGTCACAGTTCACATACGACTTCGGGTCGTAGTGTACCAACACTCCTAAATCTTTTTCGACTTGGGAAACTTCTAGAGAGGAGTTACCTAAGTTGTATCTATAGTCTGCAACATGTCGCAGATGGACTCCTTTGCACTTTGAAGTGTTGAAGGTAAGTCCGTTGTCGTCTGCCCGACTTTGAAGTCGGATCAGATCCTCCTGAAGTACTAGTATATCCTTATGGTTACGTATCTCTCTCCAAAGTTTCACATCATCAGCAAAAAGCGATAAGTCAGATGAAACTTGTTGAGGAAGATCGGTAATGTAAATCAAGAAGAGAAGAGGTCCTAGTATTGAGCCCTGCGGGACCCCACTAGGACATTCCATAGCCTGAGAGAGAGTGGAGTTAACCCTGACCTTAAGGTGTCGGTTTTCTAGATATGAAGTGAGCCAGTCAATCAAAGGGGGTTTGATGCCCAATCGTCTAAGCTTATTGATAAGACATACGTGGTTGACCCTATCAAAAGCTTTTGAGAAATCCAGGTAAATGACGTCAACCTTACCCTTGCGATCAAGGATGGTTGTCCATCTATCCACCGCAGTCAGCAGGTTGGTCATACAAGAATGACCTTTTCTGAAACCATGCTGATGGGGTGAGAAGAACTTTAAAGATGATAAGTATTCTTGCATACCGTCGTATATTAGAGACTCCATAATTTTAGAAGGTATGGAGAGAAGAGCCACTGGTCGGTAGCTTGAGGGTTCACTGTGTCGACCTCCTTTGAAAATTGGTGTGATGTGGGCCAGCTTCCATATTTCCGGTAGTCTGCCTCTGCTTATCGAGTATGTAAACATCACACTAAGTGGTGATGCCAGGATTGAAGCTGCTCCCCTCAATACAGCGGAATGAACCATATCCGGACCAGGAGAAGTGTCTTTTCTTAGGTGCTGCAGTTTACGGAGCACCAGGTCAGCACTCAGGTCCACTTCGGAAAGTCCTGAACAGGTGCAGGTGAAGCTTTCGTCAGCATAGTTGATGTGGATCGACTGGAATGTCTGAGAGTATTGTTCGGCCAAAAGGTTAGCGGCATCACCGTAGTTATTGGTCGGGCCATTAGGACCAAGCAGTTGGGAAACTCCAGTTTTGCCTTTTCGAAGATAAGCTGCGTAACTGAATAAGCTTTTCGGATTGGAAGCGAATTTATCGATAAGCTTGGGCTGGTACTGAAGCCTGTCTTCTCTTATTGCCTTTGAACATATGTTCCTTATGTGTTTATATTGCCTGTATGCGTCGTTATTGTCAGTTCGTTTATATTCGGCCCAGCAGTGCCTTCTGCGGCTTAGCATACAATGAGTGCGGTTCTTGATGATTGGAGGTTGCTTGTAGCTTTTTGGGACCATTTGAGGAACTGAATGCTCTGTAGCACATAAGATCGTGTGCAGTAAAAAAATCCCAGTGAGCATCCACTTCAAGTTGAGGGTGAACATCCCAATTCATCTGTTGTATATAGTCCTGTAAAGCTAACACATTCAACCGTTTGAAGTTCCAGCGCTTGTTGCTAGTAGGATATCGTAGCACCGTTTTGCTGACAAAGCTGAATGATAAGACGGCGTGATCACTTGTCCCCAGGGGAGCCAGGATTGAGAGGTCGTCGACTAGGAATTCTTCATTTGTGAATACCCAGTCTAAGCGCGACGGCGTCTGGCTGTTTCTCCAACGAGTTGCCGACTTCACATTTTCGAATAATCCCAGGTCACCGATAAGGTTGAAGAACAGAGCTTCAGTAGAGTTGTCACCACCAATGTATGTATGTTCCACGAAGTTGATTCTAGGAAGATTGAAGTCCCCTAGAATCAGGATATGAGAGAATCCGAGACGCGTAGAGCGAGTTAATCCTTCCAGCAGACGTTTGTCATACTCGATGTCGGCAGTGGGCTTCCTGTAGATGACCCCAACTAGACACCTCGAGGTGGTAGACAATCTTACTGAGCACCATACTGACTCATCAAGATTGAGAAACTCTTGGTTGTGAAGTCGGTGCGCATCCAGGCATGACCGTATGTATAATGCTACCCCACCCCCCATTCCAATTTTCCTGTCGTTGCGAAATAAAGACATTCCAGGTATTGCTAGCTCCTGGTCCGTAAACTGAGACGTTATCCAAGTTTTGGATATTCCTATCAGATGAGCATCATTAACGTTGCTAAGTTCACGTAGCTCGTCCATTTTGTTTGGCAAGCTCGCGGCGTTCGTGTATAGGCAGTTTATGCTTTCAATTTGGAATGCGTGAGCGTCTTCCTGTGTGTCTATATGAGACGTTCGTGAGTGGACAGGTAGCCTACCTATACAATGTTTACCGAGTTGGTAGTTCCTGTCCTTTATACTTTTTTTTATGATCAAGACAGTCCACATGTGGAATTGTCAGCTCCAGCTTTCGTTTGTGCTTGATCCTGCTGTCGTGGGGCCTATCCGGATGCATCTGGATGCCAAATGGTAACAGACGTCTGGTGGCACGAAATGCTTCCAGAGTTGCAGGCGCTATGTGGGAGGATGGGAAGGTTATCTTCAATAGCCGGGGTCTAGAGTCTCCGTCTCTCTTGGCTAGTCGCATCACCTGTTGGGTCAGTATGTTTTTGAGTTTTAAGGAGTGAATAATGAATTTCCATTCTCGAATATCAGAGTTTGCTTGAGTTGGGTCCATATTTTCCTGTACACCTTGCACAATGATATTTCGTCCACGGAAAAACGCCCCGCGAGATTCCTTAGGGATGTTCCGGATGAGATTTCGTTCAGAATACGGTATGTCGGGCAGTATTCTTACGTTCCCATCGGACTTCAGTAAGTGACTGGCTAGCAGGACGTCCTCTACGTCGGAGGCATTCTTAAGTGTAACACGAAGCAGCCTCGGGTGGTTTAGGTGGTTAGAGTCCTTCCCCCGAGTGAGCCGTGTGACCGTCAAAGGCTCTATTCTAGGGAGTTCAAGTCTCATGTTCAATTCTCCCCAGAGCATCCTATCATTTTTGTCCTGAATACGGAGAGGAAGGTCGGGGTTGTCAATAAGGTTCATGATTATGACAGAGTCGTCACGAACCGTAATTGATTTCCCAGGTTTTCCAGGGCGTCTAGGTTTGGTATCTTGTTGTTTGGATGTCGAAGCGCGTTTTCGATTCCTGGGCTCAGTGATGACTGGGCGGACAGTCTTGGGGGTAGACTGTGAGGCTAAGTCACCAGTTGATTTCCGCACGGTACTTGGGATGTTCAGCTTCGGCGGGGACACTTGGGCCTTTTTATTCCTGCCAACGTGTGTTCAACCATCCACAGAATTGGTCTATGTGGACAAAGGACTTCCTTCAACAAAGAGTGCAGGTGAACTCAAAGTTGTATAGCCGGGTAACTGCTTAGCGGAATGCTTCAGGGTACAGTTTGTGGGACTTTGTTGTTTCTCCTGTATATAAATGACCTTCCTTTCTCCTACCATCATCAGTTTTGATATATGCTGGAGATGTTAGGTGAATATAGACTTTTCCATTGGATCAGCAAAGAATGAATGCATTATCTTATCACGTGATTGGAGCTCCATTTGTCGATGCTTTCCAAAGAGAGTTTTGTCAACTGAGAGACCACTATTGTCGAAACTAACACAGGCCGCCTGACCTCTCCATCGTTTCCCAACTTAAACTGAAGCTGAAACTAGGGTGGACGTTTTGGAAGGGTGACCTTGACAATCACTGAACCCTCAAGGCGTTTTTCAAAAGCAAGGTTAGGGTAGTAGTAATAGTGGTCTGACTCGTGGTTTATTTTCAATTTGTGTCCTCTTATATGTGGGATCGACTTCAGTGCTAACTAGGAAATATAATGGAATACGATAATGTTGATGATGATTTTGACATTTCGGAGGCCAGGCAACTCGTAAAAACAATGAACAGGAAGAATAGAAAAGCTGGGGGTTTTCAATCGATGGGTCTCAGTGTAGCAACTTTTAACGGAATAATAAAGAAGGGTTACAAAATACCAACTCCAATTCAGAGAAAGGTACTGCATCTTCGAATTATTTCACTCCAGGCTATTCCTATAATATTATCTGGTCGTGATGTCGTTTCTATGGCGCGCACCGGGAGTGGAAAAACCGCAGCATTTTTGATACCACTTTTTGAAAAATTTCCATGCCACTCACCTGCCGGTCCACGTGCTTTAATCATGAGTCCAACAAGAGAACTGGCTATTCAAACCTTGAATTTTACAAAGGAGGTAATCTTATTGTTTTCTTTTGCATAGTAAATTAGCTCGGTAAATTTACACCTCTCAAGGCCACGATAATTCTTGGAGGTGACAAGTAAGGCTCTTTGATTACTTGATTGTGCATGTATAGAATGGAAGAGCAGTTTGCAGCACTTCACAAATCTCCAGATATGTAGGTCAATTGGGAAACATTGATATTTTGTAGAATTATTGCTACACCAGGGCGATTTTTGCACGTCTTAATGGAAATGAACTTATCTCTAAAGTCTATCGAATATGTTGTGTTTGATGAAGGAGACCGGTAAGTTCCTCAAAGAAAAACTAGTTTATATTTGTATCAACTGGTCATTTGCGTCTCATGTTTTGTCCAGTAAATGTTTCGTAGATGTATTTTCAAAGACTGCTTTGTTTATTGTCAGTATCAAGTACAATTTCAATGTTTATTGAATTATACCATCATTGAAACTAATGAGTCTCAGTAGCCGTCGTTTTTAATGTTTCTCCATGCAGGATGCTCTGAATTCCTGTTGATCCCACATCATATGTAGTTTTTCATACATCGGTTTACAGATAAGTAGTATTGATTCCGACATGTTTTACACCAAAGTTAATGCTTTGAGTTTAAGCAGGTGTTCAGACTTTTTATCAGCGGAGTTTTTCAGTTGATAAAGGCATTTCAGTTTATTAAGGATCGATTCTACGAATAGTATTCTTCTGATGTGTTGGTATTTTTGAAGCAATTACTCGTTAAGTAATTCTATAATCATACTATCCAAAAATGCTCTCACATGTCTACGCCTATACATCCATTGGCAGGGAAGTCCTTACTTCATTCTCGCGGCGTTGTTTACGAAATTGAGAGGACAAGAACCGAATCTCCAGTGCTCTAACCGGGTTTGTGGACACAGAGGGCTCACCTAGGGGAGTTGTAAAAATCCAATCCCAAACCAATAGTGCATATGAGCTCCAGTATCCTAAGGGAACGAATGGTGTATGGACCTATTATTGGTCATCAGTTACCATGGGACTGCATCTCCTTTAGGTCAAATGCTCAGAGTGGCCCCCTAGAGAAACCACCTGCTCCGGTTTGGATACCTGAGCAGTAATAAGGCCTCCACATAAACCAATAATTACTAATGGCTTCATTGTTATTGTGTGGTACACATGTATTTGATGCCAACTTGTACCAATGTTTACATGTTCAAGTAAATAAATAAACTCATGTATTAAGTTCACATCGTCCAGGCAAATAAAGTGCATACTTCTAACCACTTATTCTATAGTTACCGATTTCATAACAAGAGATTTCTCGGTAATTATAATCAAATCGAGTTATTTACGAAATCTTACTGCCACTCTCATTTACAGGTTTCCTTAACATTCATATCGCTCCGTTAATTTCTCACTCATATGTAATTTACGCATTTTGTGTAAGGCACATAGTAATCCTGCTCTAGGAGTACGGGATTAACTTGGAGAGGTGGCGACATTTTAATTCATTGTCCTTCAACAACTAATAAATCGTTGTTCATGTTTGGCTGTCGATCCATGACTTCATCAAAGTAGCTAGTAACAACATGTACTTATGCTTGTTAAACATTATACAATGGACACTTGTAACTAGTATCTTATGAAGACTGCTGAATGATTTGGCAGAAAATTTCAGTCCCTAACTTTCAGTTGTTGGTGTGTGACTAATTGTAAATCACTTACGGAAATGCATTTAGAACACGAAATTTGGAATCTTCGGATGTCTTAAAGCCTATTTTAGAAATGGAACTAAATCAGCACTTCATTCCGTAAATGTTATTTTATCAATAGTTGTTTTCTTTGTTGGCCGTATATTATAGTGGATATACCGCCACATACATCTCGGTGTACTTAATGTCATATAAATCCCACCAATTAAAAAATAAAGGTATATCCTCTTATGACATGTTACTAAGTTTCTGATTGTTCTTGTTACGGGATTTTAATGTGGACACAAGATGCATAGCTAATAACGTTGCTTCTATTTTTTCTTTAACTTTGGGAGTATTTTTTCCTTTTTAGGCTTTTCGAACTTGGATTTGCAGAGCAGCTTTCGGAAACTTTGAAACGTCTGCCACGTAGTCGTCAAACCCTAATATTTTCGGCAACATTGCCTAAAAACTTGGTCGAATTTGCACGTGCTGGACTAGTAGATCCTATTCTACTTCGACTAGACTTACATTCTAAACTGAGTCAAGACTTAAAGGTATAACATATGTCTGAGTTTGTACTAGGATTAATATATGAAGCTGCGTTTATTTAATTTTTCAAACCACCGGTTTGACTAGAATTCACGTCTTAACAATATTTTCCTCATTAGGATTGCTAATAATTATTGTTCAGTTTTCAGATACACTTTTAAATAACGCTCATCTCCTGGAGTTAAAACTCACATCGATGGTTCACCTAGTCACATTTAACTTGACTTCATACTGCTTGTTAAAACATTAATTTCGAATCTATTTGTGTCGGAGCGTTTTTTTTTTGATTGGTGAACAAATCACAAGTAAGATTTAGTAAAAATGTTTGTGTTGGTTTGCAACCACGTATCCTTAATAAAGGGATGGGGACATAAAACATTGTGGAAGAAATAATCAAAAGTAATCTATGGGTTTTAATTAGGAATCTCAATTCTCAGCTTACACTTTACACCTTAGTAGATCAGATATACGTGAATTATTTGGTTCGTGAACAATTTCATTTCAGTAAAATTTACTAATCTTTAAGATTGTTTAGTCTTATTTCTGTTTGATAAGTACGTACCTAATGTGAAGTCGCATCATAGTGGTTTAAACTCTAATCCTTCAACTATTGGGTTGCGAGTTTACTCTGGCCAGTAATAGCTTAATTATTTTCTAGTTTTTCTTAATATCGACATCAAGAACATCTGAGCCCTCGTTAATGAAAGCAAAACCTTTGTGAATCGTGTTCTCCCAGTTATTATTTTCAAAATTTGTCTTCCTATTAAGGGCGATTTGTTAATCTGGACATTTTCATTTTGCTTGTTAAGTACGTAGCAAGTTTAAATAAGTATTAACAATGAGTCTGCTTTATGTGTTACCATTGATTCTCCGTCTACCTGCAAATTAATTATATGCTCTACTTATCAGAGGACTAATTTGTTTTTATTTACTACATACTCGTTATATAATATTACTGATTTTGAGTAGTTACTCGGTATCTACCGTTCATCACACCAGTCGTAGTAGGGTCTAAGTAGAGAAACTGGCAATGCCCATGAATAGAAACATCTTTAAAAAGTCTTCATTTGATTTTCGCATATGCCTGTGGGCTTTGTTTCGCTTATATATATATCTTATCCGAGCACTTTTCGTAAGATTGCTGAGTCAGATTCTGCGCAAATCTGTTTTTAGAACACACTTCACTATACGTATTACAGAAATAATATATAACATAAATAAAACATGCATACTAAACGTTAATAGAGAAAGAAACAAATGTGAAACAACATATGACAAGTTACACTTGTTAAAGTCATTACACTCAGCATTGACTAGTGGTCCAATATATACAGGCCTCATTACGATCAGGTTAAGTCATAGTGACAGGCGTTTGAAGTACCATATGATTGAATACTTGTTCATAAATGTAAATAGTAACATTCTCTAGTTATGGCTTAAAGATACTCTTACATTCAGTTTTTCCATGTAGAGTCAGATCTGTGAACTTGTTTACCTTTTCTAGGTTTCTGTTAGTATTGTCACATTTCCTTCTATTGTTTACCAGTGAACATGTTTTGAGTTCCATAAATGTTGACTTTTATTAAAAACTGTATACCGTTCTAAATGTTTTTAATTGTTCCTAGTTAGCACACATAACTTGCCTTCCAGAGGAGAAAAATGTAATTCTTGTACATTTGTTGGGAAAGGTCATACACAAAGATGAGCAAGCTGTAGTGTTTTTTGCTACCAAGCATCATGTTGAATCCTTTCAAATGGTAGGTACATACATATGGGGCTGGTTGTTTTAAAGTTTTTTTAATTTCACTGTTTAGTTCGATAAGTAACTCGCATAGTATCAAATTTTTGCTTTTCAACATTGGTTTGCTTTGTCTTACTAAGCTTCTTGACATATAATTTTCGTGTTATGGTAACATAATCTCCTTACTGTCAGATCGCTAACAAATATTTTTAAAGATTTGTTTCGTTATAAACTTGCGTGTTTGATTGTATTTAGAGTAATGTCAAATGATTTATGTATATGAATGCTTTGAGTTTCAATCAAATGAAATACATTAACACTCGCTGTACTGTACTATCACCAGAAAACAATTCAGCAGATCCAGTTAATTTTATACTGATTTGCATGTGCTCAATCAGATTGATGATGGTGTAGTCCATTCCTATCTACAGTAGAGATTATTTATGTGGTCAGTGTCAAGACAATGCATCTTTACATGTCTTAAGTAGTTGCTCGCTAGAAAAAAGTAGTCGTCAACGATTAGTTGTACTAAGTAATCATCTGTGTTTATTTTCTGGGTCAACATGTCAAAAGCACTTCTAATGTGTCTTTCTGTTTATTTCAATTTTCGCCTGGTAGACATTCCACTTTCAATTCCTGCTACTTACTAATTACGTCTGTCCACATAAGTAGTGCACACCACAGTATAAATAAAATAATGTCTAAAAAATAAGGATAAAGATTGGTGATAAACAGAATATGTTTGAGTGTGAGGTTGGCTAAAAGTTCCTACCTACTTATTATGTAAAATGCTCCTTCAAAAGCCTATAAAAGAAACTTTGTTAACACATGTACACTTGTCAAATAAGCTCTCACTTTCTAGTTCTAAATACATTCCATCGCTTTATACTGTTATGTGAGTCATGGTTTTATGATATATCACAGACTATTGGATATAATTTCTTCGCTAAAAGTCTGTATACGCGTGTCGAAATTTGAATAACAAGGCATTTATGAGCTCATTTTTTTGTACAGTTATTAACCGATCTTGGCTTCGGATGTACGTGCATTCATTCAGGACTTGATCCAAGCGCAAGAAATCTTGCTCTAAAGAAATTTCGTTCTCGAACTGCTCGTGTGCTACTTGTAACAGATGTAGCTGCAAGAGGTGTGGATATTCCTCATCTTGATAATGTAATTAATTTCCATTTTCCTGCCCAGCCCAAACTCTTTTTGCACCGAGTGGGTAAGTTCTACTTTTCAGACAGCTTGATAGCAAACTTCGCTTCACTACTAAGCACAATATTTAAACTTTTTATTATTTTATCTGAATAACGTCTATCATTTATCTAACTGATGATAAGATTCGGTACTACGTTGTTTTTATTTATTTCTGTAGATCTAAGCCATGTAATCCCTCAGTCGGACTCCCTAACGTATCGATGTTAAGAGACATTTGACAACTAGGCCAATCGGTTATAATGTCGGAAACACATCCATACTTTCTCTAGCATCAAGGCACTATGTCCACTTATATCTTGCCTTGTTAAGGCCTTTTCGTGCTCATCGTAATAATTTTCTTGTTTTTTATTTCCTATATGTTTCTGTTATTTATTTATTTAAACACATAAATATTGGTACAAGGAAGCACCAGATACATATGCGCCTCACAAATCTCATTCGATTTGTGTGAGGGCTGCGATACTGCCCAGGTGCCCAAACTGATGCTGGTGGTTTTCTTAGGGGGCCACACTCGGAGCCTTTGACCGAAAGATCTGATCCACAAGGCAGTGGAGCATCGTGAGGAGATGCAGTCCCATGGTAGCCGGTGATCAATGATTGATTCGTACGCCATTTGTTCCCTCAGGATACTGGAGCCTATGTGCACCATTGGTTTGGAATCAGGGTTTTCCAACTCCCCTAGGTGGACCCTCCATGTCCACCAACCCGGTTAAAGCGCAGGACATTCGCTTTTCGTCCTCTCAATTTCGTAAACAACACCTTCGCCACGAGAAGGCAGTGAGCAGGACTTCCCTGGCAGAGGCTATATATTCGCGTGGCCATATGAGAGCATTTCGAGAGGGAGAGCGGACTCTCCCCACTCTCGGCTGTACCAGGGCATTTGGGGGCATGTTTCTGTTAAGTGTAAAATGATTACGTATCGTTTTATTATCGTGCAATATTTTGCGTTCCTCATTCTTCCAACCCATTTCGTGCTCAAATATTATATTGAGAATGAATAATAAGATTTAGAGTGAATCGGTCCTACAATTTGTTGTCTGCAAAATAGTACAAAAGGAAGATTCATATCGGAAACGTTCACGGCGATGTTCTCTCAGCGATCCAAAGCAATAAAATCATGTATCAACTTGAAATTATGGACCAAAAATCAACATACGTAGTTTTTCTGAGACATATCTGGCTCCATGACAAACGTGACGACTATAGTAAAAATATAACCAAAGTTCTTTAATAAACTGTTCATTGTTATCTATTTCTTTCGTTTTTCAAGTATTATTTCATATTTATCTTTTAGGTCGTGTCGCTCGTGCTGGTCGACGTGGGGTTGCTTATTCTTTAGTCGATCCCGAAGAGTTACCTTATCTATTAGATGTATTCATGTTTTTAGGTAAAGAGTGGAAAGTATGTCAATCATCAAACAAACAAGTGGAATGGGAGAGTGACTGTGTTGGCAGAGCACCAAGAAGCATTATGAGCAGTCTGGCCGCTCGTATTGAGAGTATCTCATCTGAAAATTCTTCTCTTGTACGTGTCATATCAAAGTTATATGACAATTCTTGTTTTTCGTACATATTAGAAAAACGTTACCTGTGATATATATATATATATATAGTTTTAAATTTAGTATTCCAAAAACCAAGCAAAAATGTTTTTATTTTTCTACCGAGCAATCTAATATCTGTGTCATTTCAAAGGTTTTGTCAAAGTGTAAATGGTTTTCGGCTCAACTTGACAAATGTTTTTGTCTGTCTGATTTGGAGGTATTTTCATCAGATATTGTTTTCTTAAGAGTTTCAAGATTGCACCAAATAGTGGAAGTTAATTTGAAGGTGTTATGTTATGCAATCATCCGGTTTTAGCACTGAAATGCAAGCTTCCTTTTTGTAAGTCTAATCAGCTAACAGAGTGAGATCAAGATAAATATATGTATATATCTCAGATAAATAAGTTAAACTTCAACCAGTATCATAGACATATGAACATCTCTTATCCGTTATTTAGCCTTGAACTGTCATGTGCTCGCGGGCAGGTGATATTGTATCTGACCGACTCAGCCTATCAAGAACAAGCTTAGGCTATCTACATTAAACTAAATGGAAAAATATTTCCAGCTCATATTTAGTGTAATTTTAAAACTGAATGATATTGTTTCATATCCCTGAACGCTTTGAAATTTATACCTATGTAAAGAATTCTCATTGGTGAGAAATATTGTCGGAGTCACCCAACAAGAAAATTGTTTTAATCATTCTAGTTAGTAACTGCTTACTAAATAATCCGTTTTGAAATTTTCAGGAATCAATGAAGAAGGTTTGTGTCAATGCGATGAAACGATACCTTCAAACTCGTCCGAATGCATCTTGGGAATCTATTCGACGTGCAAAAGATCTAAGAGATGCACACTTTTCATTGCCTGTTCATCAGATTTTTGGTAAGAATACAGTCAAAATATTTATTTTATATTAGCTTCATTTGAGTATATTATTCAAAGACTGTGAATAAAAACAGATGGTTCAAGATTAGTATACTTTGCGTAATGGGTAAATCAGAGATTCATAAACGATTAATAAGTCAACTCGGTGTATTATTCATTGTGTGATTGGTGCTATGATTTCCATAGAGTTAAAATTATAAAATGTCACGTAGACATATCGTTATTTTACAGGTTATAAAACTCAGTACATAATAAATCTTTATAGGTTAACCTTCCAACAATATAGATGGTTATTGTTTATCAACATCTAATTATTCGGTGTATTACTGCAATAAAGGTAAAGCTGTAACCTTACTAATCATTTAGTGAATATGTATTTAGATAGACTGGCACAGATCTTGTTAACTATTTATTTATTTAACGGATTGTAAATTACAGCCAGTTAGATAGATTTCAGCCAAGAATTACCATGAAGAATATTCAAATTGCTTTATCACTAGCAATGAAAAAAGTTAGCTTAAAATGTAAATTTAGTAGGTTTTTAACACTTGTGATAGTTGTTGAAGACGAAATATTTCAAGACTGCACTGTCGAAGTGGTTCAAAGTTGTAAGTTAACATCAAACTAAATTTCATCCACTACAACTAAGAAGAGTCATTTTGAAAACCACAGTAATGGCATGCGATCTTCCAATTGAACAAGGATTTTTATAATTTCCTTATCACTTTAAATTCCAGCGTCTTGGACTGTAAAACAAAATTAAATATAATCTTAACAATCTAGTCATAGGCTACGATACAAAATTACATTTAATAAATTGCTGAAAGCCTACTTAATTTGTTCATTAACAGAGTAGACACAATGATTTGTTAATTTTCCCAAAAAATATTTTGTTGATGCAATATTGTTGTTTTTATTATGTGTACTATACTCTTGGATCTCCTTGTTTCCTGTATAATTCTTTTTCCATTATGAAGATATCTTTTCTTCGCTTTGTAGATAATTCAGCAGAGAAAGAAGATGTAACAAATAATGAAATATTAGGTGTTATACGACAACTCAAATTACCTGTGAGTTACAAACATTAAACCTTTCCATGTGATTATAATTGTTTGTATTTTAACACTGTCAGTTTTGTATCTCATGTATACGTAATATACGCGTAAAAAAGGATAAATAAAAAATATTTTGCTTTAGACATATAAAAGTAGCTACTGAACCTTATAACTCATTCTACACTGCTCTTATCAATATAGTTGATTTTCGGTTCTGTTGAGTGGACGCCATTCTCTGGTACACGTCAAGCGGATTTTCTTTTTACAATGACTTCTATTTTTTTAGTACTAAGTTGTATACAGAAGCATTTTCGAAAAGAAACAGCTGGATAATATCTGCAAATAAAATGAGGAGTACTAGATAAATAAACTTGTAAATCCCTATGTATACATCTATTTGACTTATGTTTTTATGAGTTTTAAAGCCTGATTAGTCTGAAGCAGTTTTTAACACAAATCGATAGCAACTAAATGATCAAAGCAATCTGGAACCAGTAAATGATTACTTCGTTATCAGTTTCGAACACTCTAGGGAATCATACAATTCATTTATAATATCACGGTGGGTTAACCACTGAAATCTAATCTTCAACATCTCAATTTCAGTTAATTGTTGTTATAGAACAATTGAATAAGTTTTGACTTGTAGGTCAAGAGGTTTTGCTAATCGTCATAAAGTTTGAACTTTTGTCCCTGTTTTCTTTCATTGAAACTATGAACCGACCAATGTTAGACCACCACTGAAAATCTGTAGGCATCAAATGGCCGTTTGGTCCTAGTATGGGACCCCTCGGCAGTGTGCATCCACGGTCTCGTATGTAGGATTTTGAACCCAGGACATTCGGTCTCGCACGAGTGCTTAACCTTTAGGTCATTGAGCTTGGATCCGACGGTGTAAATTTCTAACTTCAAACAATCCACGATATTTTGCGACCATCTTCCATTGTCTTCAATGGGTAACTGCTTCACGCTTGACACGGTTGGGCTCTAATGGTCACGGCTTTTCACTAGAACTCCGAGAATTACCTGTGGAAGCTAGTCACTGTTTTTGTTTGTTGTGCGCAAAAGTACTTTGCTTTCATTGTGCTCCTAAATTGACAAGCTCCCTATTTTCGATCTGTATGAATAAACACTGAGTTGTTCCTCAATTATTGCAAATTACGGTCTTACAGCATTTCGACTATAGAGTTTTAAACAAAAACTTACCACGTATATTTCCATATTGAAGCTTACTGAATTATTACTCTTCACAACATTTTAATTTCAAGTAATTTTGATACTTATTCAACAGTATACTGGGATTTTATTTGTACAATGTTATGCCTATTCATACTTATTTTCTCACAGACTATATTTGAAGCTTTGGGTAAACATGTGAATCCTGAAGCTTTTGCTACAATGACCAAAAAAAGAAAACTACATGATCACATTATAGCGCGTCGTGCAGCTCAGCGAGCGGTCGGTCAAACCAACAATGTACTGAAAGTGAGACATATTTATGTATATATATACTCTGACATCACTCCTATTGAACGATTCGATTTTTGTAAATTCTGATCAGTTGTTTAAGGCGTTCACTCATCATTGTCTTCAAAGAACCACTCACATTCTTTTGTAACAGTATGGGTAGTGCTGAAGCTTTTGAAAAGGTGATGACTGGATAAGAGTAATTATTTTGAAACACGAGCTTCCGTTGTCTCCTACACATGTTCTACACTAATTGTTTCAGAGAACGTCAAACCGTACATTATTTGGCGACAATTGGATCGGGTACAAGAAGACTATGAGGTAATCAGTTCATGATATGGTGCTATTAAACGAAGGATAGTCACATTGTATTAGGATCTGTTGTCTCTTCACATCTTTCGAGATGAATCATAGAAACAGTACATTTCAATCGCCTATGTGGTTATAATATCGTATGGCTCGGAAGAAGAGTCTCTGCAGTGATTGGTACCATTGATTGAAAGATCATTTGATTCGGTATATCAGCATTTATCAATCTGTAAATAATGAGCGTAATTGAATTATAATCCTATTTCTTCTCCATATTCTCTTTTTAATGACTTTCACTGGTATTGAAATCCTCGGTGTACAATACTATTTTCTTTACAAATGCAATAAACCAAACAAACATAGAATCATTGCATTGATTTCAAAGTTATGTTAGTCAGTCAGTGAATAAAGCTTTTTAAATTAGTTTATTATATGCTGTAATCATATTTCCTAGTTACTTAGTAGGTTTTCTTAATTATGGAATAGTAGTGTAGTAACAATTCAGTGGTCGTGATCTTTGACTTTCAACCACTAAATCTCGGGTTCGAACCCCGCTTCACTTAAGTTCAAACACTCAGGGAGTATCAATAGCGCTCACGTTTAAAATGGAACTTAAAGCCAACTACGAAAATTTGTAACTGGTAAATAGGTTATCATAAATTACTTTTACTTATATATTTGAACAATTTTACTCAGATCTCTATAATTCTCCATCCCCTCATAGAATTTAGTAGAAAGAAAGGTCTCATTAACTGATCAATTAGGTGCATGTAATGCTAATGATGAAATGTCGGATAATTTGGAAAATATTGACTTCTTTGTACCATATTCACGTGGTGATGAAGCAACAGAGAATGGATTGTCAATTACTGGAACAAAAAGTCAATTTTGTTTAGATGCAGCAGCAGCTTCATTAGATTTACCAAATGATGAATCACAACAAGTCCAGTAATTACAATTTTTGATTCATTTAATTTAATGATCAATTAATTTTATTAATTGGATTGGTTTCTCATCTAAGCTTATACTTTGCAAAACATCTTTTTGTGCTTATATAGTGATTATCCTGATTAGGTTTCGTAATCATCTTTTTATTATTTATCGTTATATTCTTTTATTGTCTTGTTTTCTTGAAACATTATTTCACTATTCCGTCCCCATAGGAAAATTAAAAACGAAAGAAAACAATTCATTTTTCAATAAAGTTTATTTAGAGTTTACAGAGGAATATCTCGTCTTCTCCCTTAATGCTGATTGGTTGAAAATGAACCTATCGATGTGTTTTGAGCGTGGATTAGTTAGGACTGTCTTGTCAACGTTCATTTGGAGAAATACCTTGATAAACAGAACACTCGGGTTTCAACTATAATGAGTGATGGATTCAAATCCCACTTCATATAGTGTGTTTTGTTTAGCCTGGTGATATTATGGTGTTGGCTACTTATGTCCACATAAGTAGTATATGGTGATGGTCAGACATATAATGTATTTTGGCAGAAGACCGATAAGGAGAGAACTGAAATGAAACGCGATTGGTAGGAAAATGCATGAACAATGAAATTAGAGAAGATGAACTAATATTTACTGAAGGAATAGTGAAGATTGAGACAATTGGTTGTTAATTTGCAAATTAACTGTTTGTTGTATGGTTATCACAATTTAGTGAGATAGTCTGTAATTTGTGTTTAAATACATTCGATTGTCCCCACCCGTGTTTTGTTCACTACAATATTACTATCAACCTTCACGCCAAACTATAAAGCTCAAAGCGAAGTACATAAAACCTGCACGTGATAAATAAGTCTCTTTTTATTTCATTAAAGGACCATTAGTAAATTATGTTTTTTTTAAATCTAAAGGAAACATTCAGTCATTAATTTTTATTATCGGTTTATCACCAATGGATTCATTTTAGCTAGTCAGAAATGTTGAATTGAAGTTTTCATAATTGATAGAATACAAAGTCGGTAAAGATTATCACGATTTTTTAAACTTGTGCCGTACGCTTAATTTTTATTAAATAAATAACTTACGTCCTACATTTCGGTTCTTTTATTTCCTGATAATAATTCAGTGGTGGAGTTGCAGGATCACATAGTCGAAAGCTTGTTTGGGATCGTAAACGCAAACGATTTACTGGAATGGATGCTGCTCATGGTAAAGCAAATATGAAACGTATTAAAACTGAAAGTGGTGTATGGATTCCTGCATCATACAAAACAGACAAGTGGGTCATAATCATTAATTGAATCTAATTTTCCCCAAAAATATATCACCAATCACCGTAATTGATTTATTTTACTTAATACCATTCAGTGTATAAATGAGTATATACAGTTGTCCAAATTGAAAATCAAAGGACAAATATGTGTTGGTTTGTTTATGAAATAAAGTGAAGTATTAACCCCTAAATAATGCTTCAAATGTATTTTATTTTACATAGTTATATTGAAGTGCAATTGTATGACAAAACGAGGGACTTACTAACCTCTTACAATTAATTGCACACTATTCTATTCTAATTGTGACTTGTTTTTTTCCATAATGTAAAACCTCTCTTCCAGAAAATCAAACATGATATTGGTGTGGTAGATTCAACAGAATGTAATGTGGTTGCTACAAAAGGAGACTAAGTTGTTACCGTGTACCTACGCTATGACATTTCTCGATTGTCTCCTATAGTTCATTCGTATTAGAGATGCAAGTGTTCCATCATACCTAAAATTTGTTCAACCTTTAAACTCCATTTAAGAATCGTTTGGTGATATTAATAGTGATATATCTTTATCTACCCTACTTATCAAATCCAATATCTGCGGATTTTGTGTACAATGATCTTTTTCGGCCCTCCTTATAATAGCATAACATCATTGTTCAAAATTCCTCCATAATCTATTTTTTACCTAATGATTTTTTAGCATGCTATAATTAAGGGAAGTGTTTTATACCGTTTTGCTCTTCAACTGTACGCCTTCCGTAACCAATTCAACATTTAGTTCGTGGGTTAAGCTTAACGGTATTCACCTGTTTTATCCAGCCAATGAAAGCAACAATATCTATATTTTGACTCTAACCGTTATATTCTTTTCCTTTTGTTAAGATATAAACTGTGGCTTAAAAAATCCAAGTCGGATATTATACAGGAAACAAGCAAATCGGCAGAAGAATCATCCTCTGTTATCGATGCTTCAAATATGCATAAAAAATTTGCAAATTATGGTGATGTAATAGAATTACCTGATACAAATGAAGTGACCGGCAAACAAAATCATTTTTTAAAATCATCAATAGGGAAAAAGAGTAAAAAACAGCAATTAACACCAAAATTTGCAGTTATTGGATCACAAAAATGGCGTAAGTGAAACGTTTTGTCAATAAGTTAATTTTAATAACCATCTTTTAAAGCATTATTATATCTTTATGATTAAATTTTTTAACTAAATGGTGTCCTATATTAACTTTTTTCAGTCGATAAAACTTAATCAAGTCATTGGTAATTGGGATGTAGCCAAGTTAACAGGTGTATACCACCTGATTGGGACACAGGTGATTATCGTAACCAGTGATTACAGACTTTGAATGACGTAGCTCAAAATCGTTTGCAATGGCACAGTTACATCCACTCTTTGTCTTCACCCAGATTCTGAATTCCTTATAATTATTTAAAATTTAACTAATTTATATTTTATTGAATCTTATCTTCGATCCCTAATCTTTCTAATCAGCGCTCATACTGTTTCTACCTCTACTACTCTGGGATTTGAACTAAGGATTGTATATATCTGTAACGATGGGTTATAGCAACTCAAACCGATGTACTTACGGACTAGGTTCTACCTTTCTATTGAATGACACTTTTGCTTAAACTAGTCAATCACCATTATCATTTTATGTAACTGTACGATGAGATTGTGGCTCACTGGTAGTAGTAATACTTATATAAGTCGAAAGTATCAGACATTGCTTTTACATAACCTATTGGTCAAATACATGTACATACTTTTCAGTAAAATGTCAGAATCATGCCTCAAATACATCATTTGCACATCTTTGAACTGTCTCTTACAAGCTTCATTGTATCTTCATCCTTGTTTTTTTCTTGATTGCTCTCAGTTTTCTCTTTTTCTTTATATCAATCTTCTCAACTCTATGCTCGCACAAATTTCACTTTCGACTGGTGTTACATACTACTTATATCTGCAAACACAAATAGCATACACCACAATTATACTAGCCAAACAAACAGATAGGTTGTACAAATATATAGTTTCACTTAATTTCTCTCTACATATATGTATTTGTACACTAATTTTAGAAGACCGAGCAAATTCTCGACAGAAAGAACGTTTACAGAATGCAGAAGAAAGGAAAAAAATACGCAAACCAAAAGGATCTCGAACATTTGGTCAACTCAGGCTACCTGAGCAAATATTAAAGCAACGTAAATTGCGCGAAAAACAAAAACAACGTGCTTGGAAAAATAAAAATAATAACCAGTCACACAAAAAACGGAAACATTAAATTATTTTAACTATACTAATTCTTGTACAGTTAATTTTTTTTCTTTTGAGATGACGTATTTAAGTAATAAGGATTTTATTGTGAACAATATACACCTTATTGTTTATGCTTATTGAAAAGTTAATGGTGGGCTCTTTTATTAAAACACTAGGAAATGAGCTAGTTCTGCATTTCACGATATAACCGCTGTAAAGTCCGTGACCATATATTGTTGGAACCTGTTTTTGGTGTAGTGCGTTAGTTTTTCTGCAACACTGCGGTGAGGGGAGTCGATTATCATAGATCTTAATGATAAACTAGGGTTGTTTAGGTAGTCATTTCTAGAAGTATCAGTAAAGCAGCTTATATGAAGAACACAATGGTAAATTGGACAGATTTTTCTTTCATTAGATAATATTCATGTACAGCGTAGCAGACAGCTTAACTACAGTTTACAGTCACTGCGCTGTCACCTGCTGTCCACAAAACATCCAATGCTTTTTTTCTTGCATAATAATGTCCGACCTGTTAGAAAAACTTTTAATAGTGAATTACTAGTGCCATTTTTATCGACACTTACTCAGTCACTAAGTTACTTACTTATCTACACCTGTTACCCCTAATGGAGCATAGGCCGCCGACCAGCATTCTCCAACACACTCTGTTCTGAGCCTTCCTTTCTAGTTCTATCCAGTTGTTCATTCTTCTCATATCTGTTTCCATTTCTTGGTGTAATGTGTTCTTGGGTCTTCCTCTTCTTCGGCATTCAGAATTTCAAGTGAGGGCTTGCCTTGTGACACAGTTGGGTGCTTTCCTCAATGTGTGTCCTATCCACTTCCAGTGCTTCTTCCTCCATTGAAATCTGGTTTGTTCTCTCACACAGTAGGTTGTTGCTGATATTGTCTGGCAAACGGATCCGAAGTATTTTGCGTAGACAACTGTTAATAAACACCTGTATCTTCTGGATGATGGCTTTCGTAGTTCTCAAGGTTTCCGCCCCATACAGTAGAACTGTCTTGACATTTGTATTGAAAATTCTGATCTTGCTGTTGATTGACAGTTGTTTTGAGTTCCAGATGTTCTTCAGTTGTAAATATGCTGCTCTTGCTTTGCCGATCCGCGCTCTCACATCTGCATCAGATCCACCGTGTTCATCAATGATGCTGCCCAGATATATAAAGGTTTCCACATCCTCCAAAGCTTCTCCGTCAAGCGTAATTCGATTGTTGCATGCTGTGTTGTATTGGAGTCTTGCTTTTCCCTTTGTTTATATTGAGACCTGCTGCTGCTGAGGTTGCTGTTACACGGGTCATCTCCTGCATTTGTTGTTGCGTTTGTGATAGAAGAGCCAGATCATCCGCGAAGTCTAGATCGTCCAGCTGCATCCTACCTGTCCACTGTATCCCGTGATTTCCTCCAGTTGTTGAAGTCTTCATGATCCAGTCAATCACCAGGAGAAAGAGAAAGGGTGAGAGTAAGCAACCTTGCCTAACACCGGTCTTTACTTCAAACGAGTCGGTGAGCTGTCCTCCGTGGACGATTTGGCAGTTTAGTCCATCATAGGAGTTCCATATGATATTGACTATCTCAGGCATACTGTAGTGTCGAAGAAGCCTCTATAGTGTTGTCCTGTTCGCGCTATCAAATGCTTTCTCGTAGTCAATGAAGTTGATGTGCAGTGATGAATTCCATTCAACTGATTGTTCCACAATGATCCATAGAGTTGCGATTCGATCTGTACATAAACGATCCTTACGGAATCCAGCCTGTTGGTCTCAAAGTTGGGCGTCTATGGAGTCCTTCATTCTGTTTAACAATACCCTGTTGAAGACTTTTCCTGGAATAGAGAGAAGAGTGATGCCCCTGTAATTATCACACTTGCTGAGATCGCCTTTCTTTGGTATCTTGATCAGATGTCCTTCTTTCCAGTCTGTTGGTACTTGTTCTTCATCCCAAATCTTACTGAAGAGAATGTGGAGTGTCTTTGCAGTTGCTGCTACATCTGCTTCCAGTGCCTCTGCTGGAATGTTGTCTGGTCTCATGGCTTTGCTGCTTTTAATTTGTCTAGTGGCCATGCTGATCTCTTCAATTGTTGGTGGGCTAAAACCGATTGGGAGGTCCATGGGTGCTACTTCAATGTTGGGTGGGTTCAATGGAGGTGGTCGATTTAAGAGTTCCTTAAAATGCCCTACCCCCTGTTTCGCTGTTCTTCAATGTTGATTACCTTGCTTTTCACTGGTCGTTCTGGTTTACGGTAATTTCCAGCGAGTTTCTTTGTTGCATCATGAAATTGTCTCATGTTTCCTTCTCTTGCAGCCTTTTCCACCGTCATTGCTAAATTTTGCACATATTTACGTTTGTCGGTTTTGATGCTCCTCTTCACTTGCTTGTTTGCTTCTGTGTATTCGGCTTGTGGGTTGGCTTTTTCTGCTCTTGTTCGGCTGATATTGATCGCTGCCTTCTTGCTCCTCCTTTCTTGAATCTTATCCAGTGCATCAACAGTGATCCATTCCTTTTGGTGGTGATTTTTGTTGCCCAGAACCTCCTGATATGTTAAAGTGATTGCCTCATTTATCCCTTTTTAGTTGCTCTCCATAGTAGTTCTCTCTCCTTTGAGTAGCTCATGAAAGGCCTGGAACTTGTTGAGGGCTATCTTGAATTTATTGAGTTTGCCAGCATCCCAAAGAAAAGCCGTATCAAACTTTTGTGATGTTGTCCGCCCCATTTTCCAGTGCTTAAGTTTTAATTTCATCTTGGCGACCAGCAAATGGTGACCGGACGCTATATCAGCTCCTCTCTTGGTTCTCACGTCCTCTATCGTCCTTCTGAACGTTTTGTTGATGCAGATATGGTCGATTTAGTTCTGTGTAGTGTGATCCGATGAAGTCCATGTGGCTTTGTGTATGCAATTGTGTGGGAATATGGTACCGCCTATGACCAGTTTGTTAAAGGCACATAGGTTTGCAAATCTCTCACCATTTTCGTTCCTTTCTTTGTTGCATCATGAAATTGTCTCATGTTTCCTTCTCTTGCAGCCTTTTCCACCGTCATTGCTAAATTTTGCACATATTTACGTTTGTAGGTTTTGATGCTCCTCTTCACTTGCTTGTTTGCTTCTGTGTATTCGGCTTGTGCTTCTCACCATTTTCGTTCCTTTCTCCAAGTCCATGTCGTCCCATGATGTTTTCGTATTCGGTGTTGTCCATTCCAATTTTAGCATTTAAATCTCCCATCAGAATGGTCAAGTCCTTTGTTGGGCATTTCTCGACGATTGACTGCAGCCTATCGTAGAATTGATCTTTAACGTCTTCACTGTAATCGTTGGTAGGCGCATAGCATTGGATGACGTTCATTGTAATGCATCAGCGTCAAGGGTTGATATTATACTACTTTTTAATCGTTTTAAAGGTTTGTGTGTACCAAATAAAATGACACTTCAAAAACAGAAAGCTGAAGTTAATCATGACAATGAAATTTAATCACTGTAAGAAGTCATTGAATGTTTTAGTTGGAAAGTCCAAATAACATTTTTACAAACCAACAGTAAGTATTTCTGGAAAAAGAAGTCTGGGGATAAATTTCTGTGCTGACGCGTTGAAACAAACAAGCTACTACAACGAAATTCATATTGCCATATCTGAATATGATTCCAATTTACGCTCAAATATTACTCCACTATAATTAATATTAAGTAGTCCATAGTACTTTTGTAGTTATATGTAAACTGCTTAATTATCTTACGATGATTTGCTAGTCAAAAACAAACACTATAAACAAATCAAGTATTTATCTTATTAAAATAATATTTATCACAGTGTTTAAAATGAAATTATGTATAACAAATTAGTTAAAACAAATCCCATATAAATAGATACAATAAAAAAAATATATATGCATAGAAGCTTCACTTTTAGTCTTTTCCAATATGGTAGTCCAGAAATTCTTTCAGTTGCAAATAAATCGGTGGATATTCTCGTTGTTGTCTTATTTGGACCTAATGAAAGCAAAATTTTTAAATACAGTTTACTTTATCAAGCACATAAATTTATATGATACAGACCTTAATTTGTTATTTTTTTTAAAGTAGATAGATCGTCATAGAAAGCTTTTTCGGTTACACAAATCACTTAAAATTAATATGAACTTTTGGAAAGTGGTCTCTGTATTTGAACAAATATATTTTTTTGCGATCCCAGTGGTAATCGATGTAGCGTTTAGGCTTTTTCTTATCATGATGAACTGACCAAACTATGCTAAAATAGAGAGTAAACTGAGGAAAAAGGAGTGGTGTTCAGATCAAAGTATGGAGCCAATCAGTTAAAATGACTGGTAGATTGAAGTAAATAAAGAAGTGCAAACTTTCTTGATGGGATCTGTGTTAATAATATTTTATGAGGATCGATTGCAATATCGAAAATGCATACATCTCTCTAATTATGTACTTTAGTATCATCGTATGCCTTTTATCCAGGAACTTAATTTGTTTCTTTGGCACTATGCGCCATATGATGTCGACTCTATTTCTTCACATTATTTTGAAGTGAATTGCGGCAACTTGATTCTGATAGATATTTGTATTAGGCTCTGCGCTGTTTACTATCAACCAATTGAATTCTTCATAACGGTCATTGGCTCGTATGAGGGTTTCTTTCTATATGATACTAACGATTCCTATAAACAATTAGTATTTACAATATTATAATAAGAGTTTTTAATAATAAGATTTACAAAAATTCGACCGAGGATCTAATTGTCATAAGTTCCATTTAAAATTGGAGTTGTCAGATTACCTAAGCAATGCAACTTTTTCTTATCGAATATTCCTCATAAAGATGACAACAAATACAGAAAACAGCACATACAACTTAATTTAAGAATCCAATTTTAGAAAATCTAAAAAGATGGATTACCTCATGGACATATGCTGAAAGACCGTTGCGTAGAAAAATTAAACGTTCCGTATCATTTTCTCTTTTCACCAACCACGATACATAGTAATTTGTAGACCAGCCTGCAATAATATGGGGATAACGAATTTCATCCGGTGCTCTGCTAAACATATGTTGACAAATCATGCTTGGCAATACATGATTTGATGAAGAACCAACTGAATTCTCTTTTGCATAAGTCTGAGAAAAAATTATATTTATATTAATCGTGAATATATTATTCCATACTATTTAGAATCGGGGAAAATATGAAAATGCTTTCTATATATTACGACTTAATAAAAGCAGATACATTTGCACAAATAAAAATATAACCAAATCAATGTTAATTATTATAGAGTGGTGGCACATACAATAGTTACAACATTTAAATTTCAATCAGAAAGTTGTGGGTCTGAACTGTACTTCGCCTTACTTGGTTTGGCTTGGTAATATCATCAACTTTTCAGGGATAGTGTTTTCTGAAAACCAACTATACACATTTTCGTATGATCAAAATTAGATTAGTTTTACAGGATTTACAATTGCTCAGGAGGTTTCGAAATCTTTGATCAATAAGTTATTTGTTCGGTATATATTTAAATAATAAGGTTTAGTAAATATAATTTAGATTAATGATGATTTACGTGAGATTTATGTGATCTAAATGTTTCATTGCATAGTTACTTGCTTGCTAAATTTCAATATTTGTCTGGATGTAATTAAAGAAATCTTCGTTCTCCTTGTATTTGCTTAGTGCTGACCGTTCGTTGCTGCTTTCATTAACAGGAGTGTAAGTTCGTAAACTTATATTGATGGTTTCCTACTGTAATATATGTATATATTCTGAAAAACCAAGACAGTTATACGACTAAAGTCGACCTCTTAAGCGTTTATTTACGTGAAAATAGCAATTACATTTGTCAGTATATTATCGCGTATAACCATCAGAGTCAAAAATCCACTATTTATTAATTATTAATCTATTATACGCGTATATAGCCCCTTCCAGGGAAGTCCTACTCACTGCCTTCTCGTGGCGAAGGTGTTGTTTACGAAAATGAGAGGACGAAAAGCGAATGTCCGGCGCTATAACCGGGTTGGTGGATATGAAGGATCCACCTAGGGGAGTTGGAAAACCCTGATTCCAAACCAATGGTGCACATGGGCTTCCGTATCCTGAAGGAACAAATGGCGAATGAACCAGTTATTGGTCACCGGCTACCATGGGACTGCATCTCCTCACGATGCTCCACTGCCTTGTGGGTTAAACCTCTAGGTCAAAGGCTCGGGGTGTGACCCCCTAAGAAAACCACCTGCTTCTGTTTGGGCACCCGGGCAGTATCACAGCCCTCTCGCAAATAAATGAGATGAAACATTCAACTGACAATTATATTCTCGTTCATACTAGAAACAAAACAATTTGCATTATTACTATTATTATTATTATTGTTATTATTATTATTTACCATATCGCTAATTCACCCCCTTTTATCCCCAATTTGTGCTCTTCAACTTATGCAGCAGCTCGCCCATGGTGGAAAATCTGTCCTATCTAAACGATCTCCAGTCACTGTCTGGTTGAAAGTGAATGCTTCCACTGATTATGAATACTGAAGCAGTCTTTCTGAAATCACGTACACCGTTCAAGCTGGCTTCCTTCAACGTTCGCACACTAATGCAGATCAGACAACAGATAGGGCTGGCTATGTCTTTGGAAGGTCTTAATGTTGACGTTTGCTGTCTATCCGAGACCCGTATTCAAGACTCTAGTGAAGTACTACAAATCCGCTCTCCATCTGTCGCCTCGAAAAGCTTGTTTCACGTGCGCTTATCCGGGGACCCTGTGGCATTTTCGTCTGGTCTTGCTGGCGTTGGTGTCGCACTAAGCGCTAGGGCTGAGGCAGCACTAATCGATTGGATCCCCATTAACAGTCGGTTATGTGCTGTTAGATTAGAAAGTTCCATCAAAGTGAGAATCGGTGTCTTTTCGTCATCTTCGACTATGCCCCGACAGATTGCAGCCCGGGTGCAATCAAGGATGAGTTTTACCACCAGTTAACAGTTCTTCTCTAGAAAGCGCGTTCGACAGATATTGTAGTACTAGCCGGAGACTTGAATGCACAGGTCGGGCGTCTAGGCACAGAAGAGAGTTGTTTAGGTGGCCGATGGGGACTTGTTGGTCGCAGGACAGATAACGGGGACCGTTTGCTGCAACTGTGCACAGACCACAACCTGTTTCTGGCTAACACTAACTTCCGGCACAGTCATCGCCGGTGTGCCACCTGGCGTCCTCCCTCTGCATCCCAAGCCTGGACTCAGATTGATCATATCGCGATCAGCTACCGCTGGTGTGGTTGTGTACAAGACTGCCGCTCCTTTTGGAGTACCTATCTGGAGTCTGATCATGCCCTGGTCTGCGCCAATCTTACCTTACTTTTCAGTGGCCGAAGGATTGACCGCCATCAACGGATCGATGTTAGTAAACTGGCTGCAACTTCTGTTGCAAGTAAGTATCGAGCGGAGCTAGCTTCTAGGCTAGCTACCATCTGACCGAAAAGTATAGATGAGCATTGGTTGCATCTTCATGACGCCATGAAAATGGCGAGTAAAGCCGCTTGAGGCTTCGCGAAACGTCCCGCTTACAAGCACTGGGTTTCTTCTGGCTCCTTACAACTGATGGAAGCCCGTCGGTCTACTCCGGGTGACCGTGAGTATTACCACAAACGAAGGCTGTTACGTAATGAAATTGGGCAAAGCTTGCGTAAGGACCGAGAAGCCTGGTGGTCGGAGCGTGCTAATGAGATGGAAGCAGCAGCTGCATCTGGTAACTGCCGGAAGCTCTTCCAACTCATCCGAGCCACTGGCAGCAAGAAGTCTGGTGTGAGTGAAACAATCTACGAGGATGATGGGATGTCAATCACTAACATCTCTTGACGTCTTGGACGATGGGCAGAATTTTTCGAAGAGCAGTTCAACTGGCCTGCTGCTCCGGCAACATCAACCAGTTTGTCCTGCCCCCCATGGCCGGTGACGACTGATCCACCAAACGAGGCGGAAGTCCGCAAGGAACTTCAACTCTTGAAACGTTACAAATCACCGGGCACAGATGACTTACCTCCGGCTCTTTTTAAAGATGGTGGTGACTTTCTGACTAAGGAATTGACTGTGTTGTTTACAAAGGTTTGGGAGCAAGAAAGTGTTCCAACATCATGGAATGAGTCGATAGTCGTCCATATCTTTAAAAAGGGTTCACGTTGTTCCTGTAATAACTATCGAGGGATAAGTCTACTTTCGATTGCGTCCAAAATATTGGCTTCTATCATTCTTCGTAGGTTGTTTAAAACCCGAGAACGATTGACTCGCGAGGAGCAGGCTGGTTTTCGTTCTGGTCGAGGATGCATTGATCACATCTTCACCCTCCGCCAAATGTTAGAACACCGTCATACTTATCGCAGGCCAACAATCGTAGTGTTTCTTGATATCAGGGCTGCCTTCGATTCGTTGGACAGGACTGTTCTCTGGGATTGTCTATTGAAGAAGGGTGTGCCTGAGAAGTTTATTAACATCTTAAAGGCCTTGTATACGAACACCTCAGGCAGAGTGAGGGCATAAAACCACCTTTCTCCCTTGTTCCATTCGAACAGTGGGGTTAGGCAGGGTTGCCCAATCTCACCATTCCTCTTCAACTTTGCCATCGACGACATCCTGGAAACAGCTCTGATGGATGTAAGTAATGGCGGTGTGGATCTGCTGTCTGGAGAACGACTTCTCGACCTCGAGTATGCGGATGATATTGTCTTACTGTGCGATAATACCCAAGGCATGCAATCCGCACTTAATCAGTTGGCAATCAGTGTCCACAGGTACGGCATGTGCTTTGCAACCTCCAAGTGCAAAGTACTCCTACAAGACTGACAGGATTCTCATCCTGTACTCACCCTGGATGGTGAGCAGATTGAAGTAGTTGAGAAGTTCGTGTATCTAGGTAGCTACATAAGTGCTGGTGGTGACGTGAGTGATGAGATTGATGCACGTACAATGAAAGCCAGAGCGGCTTATGCCAATCTGGGCCATCTTTGGCGCCTTCGTGATGTTAGTCTGGCTGTCAAAGGTCGGATCTACAACGCGTCGGTGAGAGCAGTTTTGCTCTATGCTTGTGAAACCTGGCCTCTCCGAGTTGAGGATGTTAGACGACTCTCTGTGTTCGATCATCGTTGTCTCCGAAGGATTGCTGACATACAGTGGCAACACCATGTTAGTAATGCAGAGGTTCGGCATCGTGTGTTCGGGTGCAGAGACGATAATTCAATTGGTGTCACCATCTTGAAACACCGACTTCGGTGGCTTGGACATGTTTTACGAATGTCGTCCCAGAGAATTCCACGTCGTGCATTATTTGCCGACTCTGGGACTGGTTGGAAAAAGCGGAGAGGAGGTCAGTGTATGACATGGTGTCGTGGTATGAAAGAAAGCTGCAAAGGGCTAGCTTCTGTTGGTCCTTCACGACTCCCTGGCTGGGGTCCGAGAGATGGTGCAACACAGTGGCTAGGGACGTTATCAGATATGGCTCAGAATAGAAGCCAGTGGCGATCCTGCTGTAACCTTCTACTTTCTTCATAAAGAGTGGCTATAACTTTCCTAACTGAGAGAGCTCTTCTGGTTGTACATTTCAGTTCCCCCCATCATTACTCTTCTCCTTTTCTTTTTTTCCTTCTTTTATATATACACATCTTCCTTCTCCTCCCATTCTCATTATTTTGTGTGGCGCATATGTATCCGGTGCCCTTTGTACCAATATATATGTGATTAAATAAATAAATAAATAAATTTATTAATTATATAAATGAATATTGTAAGTACAAATTTATAGTTCTATTTCACCAGGAATTTATGTCTACCTCCCTTACAAATAAAAAAAGCTGGTTACCATTTCCATATACCTGACCAGTTTAAAGTATTTAGTAAGATAATTCTGTAAATATCATGTTGGGTTGAACACAAATAATGCCCTCGAACAATTTGGTAAACTCGATTAAACTTAATAACAGGCAATCGAATACACAAAACACACAAAAAAAAGCGTACTTGGACTAACTGTTCATTTTCCATAGATAGGATAGACGGAAATTCTCTTAATTGTTCATAAGATTCTGGGATTAGTTTACTTAATGTATATCCATAATTTGGAGAGCATAATGGCATTAAAGCTAATTCGAATTCTTTGTAATCAGCGGCTAGTTTAAGACGTACTGATTCTTTTGAAGAACGAATTAATGTTGATCGCCAAAGGTAACTGTTGACACACATAGTAAGAATTGGTTTTAAAGCATCTTGCAATGCAAATTCACCACAAACATAACATCCTGATTGTGTGAACACATTAGATATTGTGTTAACAAACTTTGGAGGTTGTGATAGATCAAATAAATATTGTTGACGAACTCTAGCAGTAAAGTTCTGCCAAAAAATATGAAAACAGATAAATCAGTAGAGCTTACATAACAATGAAGAATACTTAATCTATTTGAGGATTATTGAGGAATATGAAATGAAACTTCTATTGGTTTACTTCTACTAGTAAGTTTGCCCAGATTGCTTCAAATATGTAAACTTAGTAATTGTGTAATACAGAGTTGATTTTATGGTACAAAAATCACGGAGGAAAAAACCAACTGCAAGATTTTATGCCATAGAATCAAAAATCAATGACTAAGTGAAGTATGGTTAATTAAGTGAACAAGTAACAAGACTAAGTACATGCACTACAATAATATGTATAACAAGGATAAACAATACCAGCTTAATGAGAAATATTTCAATTATGCTCAGTAATTATTTATTCAATAAGTTAATTAAATATAACATACGTAGAAATAATATAATCGAAACAGCTAATTTTATATATGACAAACTAGTTGATTTGTTTGAATTAAAAACAAAAGGTAAAAAAATTTTTAATAAGGGTAGAACGATTTCAAGATCTTTCATTATGCATTGTGATATGCGGTCGTACGTCCGGGTGTTTAATGGTTCTAGACTATGAGGAAACATATATAAGGAGCTCTTTAGGTTTTCAATAATTCTTCAACTAGCATTATTTCGCAGTAAACTAATTTTATGAACTATTTTTCAGCTCTTAGCAACGTTTTGAAATTTTCTGTTGTTTATATTCAGGACTACAACTGGTCAGTCTCTGTTACGATATGCTCTCAGCAGATTTACGCGAAATATTGTTATAAGTTGAGTGTTTGAAGATAAATGTACTAGGTTTGTCTTGGTGTGAACATCAACACTGGTATATCTAGGTGGTGGGTCCCAAACAGAACGAAAAGCGAGAAATTGGTTCGAATCCAAGGCACTAACTAAATATACGGGAATTATCTTTCAGTTCCTTTGCGTGATTTGCATACAAGTACTCTTTTATCAAAAAACACACCTCTTCATATAGGGAAATTTACTTAGTTTTATATAGACACTACCTACTTGCAGCTAATATTTAGTAGATGGAAATAAAGTTGACGGACAATCAATATAAAAGAACAGTAATAATTAATCACGATAGAAATAGATTAAATTTATTTTACAATGTTATTCATTTCGCTAATTTACGAAATCGAGACGTAGCCTTAAAAAGTTAATTTTTCAATATAGGACGACAAATATTAGTTTTAACTCATCAATTAAATGTATTTATAATCTTGTGGGAACTGATACTTTCTATGAAATTTGAACCCATATCATCTAGTTTCCTACGAACTACCTCAAACAACCTGAAAATCGAAACATAGTGCACGTGATGTGAAGTCACTTAGACTGGTGGCCACATTGTAACGTGATCGACAGAATTCGAACGACATTAAATGGTTAGATAAACAAGACGTCTTTTACTGATCAAAGTAATTTCGGCTTCCAAACAAGATTCAATGTGACTGATAATTTGATGAAACTATTGCGTAGCGGCTAATAGTAGTGGAATACAAAACATTTTATTTGTATTTAAAACTCATTCATTACATTCCAATAAATGTATATGTTCAAACTAACCAGAATCTAATACATAAATTGTTTCAGAAACTACGGCACTATTTGTCTGGACATCAGTTTATGACAGAAATCTAAAATTTTCACCTTTTCTGTCATTAGTATGTTTCGTTACACTAAATCGCTTAATCGTCTAGTATTGTTTATCATGAAGAATTGTATGGACATAATCGAAAGATCAATATTTACAAAAATACTATGAATTTTCTTAAAAAGGAAAATAACTAACCTGTAAATCTTGTAGATATTTTGACTTACTATTTAATTCATTAACTGATACATTTTGATATGAATCATATTCATTATGCATAGAACTTAAAATTTCATCTATCTTATTACTAATAGCTAGAAGAAATGGATTTAAAATAGAAATGCACAAATTATTCAAATGATTTCTTGTTGATTCTGAAATTAACTGAAGTGGATTTTTAATTGGTGTCATTGTTTCAATTGTGGTGGTCAGTGGAAAGGTTCCATCCAAACATGTAGATGATTTATTATAACGTTTATGATTAATGTTGGATGCTGTTATTGTATTCAGATTACTCAGTCGTTTATTTACAGTTAATTGTAAATTTGTTCCAAACTGACAGAGAAGGTTGACCAAATGTATATTACTCTGTTGTCCAAGTGTTTGTGAATCTGTCAATTGTACTGCACTAATACCGCCCGAGGAAATTAAAGCTTCAGTTTTAGTTGCAAATAAAGCAATCAATTTATCTAAATTGCGAGTAACCTAAGTTTATGAAAAGAAAGTTAGGCAACAGATAGAAAAATCAGTAATTTACTTGTTTGTCTACTGATTACATATTTAGTATTAAGCAAATAAATTCATTGTTCAATGTAAACTATTTAATTTGACCTGATGGTTAGTATAGTCTATCAGCGTTACACACAGGATCGTTTTTGTAGATAATATGGTAATAATTGTAGTACAAGCAATATATATACTTGGTGTTGGCAAGCAATAAAACCCATAATCAATGTTTCCGCATTTTCGGGGGTCGTGGATATGTTTTCGTTATATCGATGATTTTCAGATAAGACTAGATATTAATAACGGAATTATCAAATAAGTTTTGTGTGAAGATCGTTTTGTGGCTTAATTTATCATTTTGCACGAGAATATACTCATGTATTTACCATTAATTCAAGCACGTAGAAACAGTGTAACATCTGGAATACAATTTGCATCAGTTAAAATTGTTATACTTCACAACAGTACAGTGATATGGTCAAGAAGAAAATCACAAAATGTTCCTAACTTCGGTATATCGTCGATAATTAAAAATGAAACTAAAAAGGTATTGTTGTCAGGAGTTATTTTAGCAAACAATAATAGATAGACAAGCATAACAGCGTAGGATCCCTACACACAATACATTGATTTAAGCTTTCATAAATTGATTGGTGATCAATCAATCGTTCCATACACACTTAATTTTCGTTGACTTAATCAAGGATAAAAATGTGTCAATGAACAATTAGTGTCTCTCAGGAAACAGTAGAAGCTGGATCTAGCGAGTTAACTATCAAGAGCCCTAAACAATTCCACCTGATGTAACCAGTTCGCGTATGATTGGGAAGTAGAAATATCTGAAAATATAACTTTTGCAAAAATAATACTAATTTTTTAAACAAAACTCAATGAGATTCATTGAGTAGGACAATAAACCACTTATCTAAATAAGTGTTTCGTTATAAGTGGTTAGTTTCGAGATCAACTGCCCAAAATTCTAGTGAAAAGCTTTGATTCGTAGAGTCAAACAGGTTATAAGTGGAACAGCTACCATCAACTGAATGATGTAAGGATTTTGATCCATCGTGAATTGATTAAGGTTAGGAGGATGAACTATTGAATTACAACACAGTTGGTTAATAGGAAATATGTTCTTCAAAAGCTCGAAAACCAGGATATGTATGATACTCCGTTGAGCCGTAAATGAGCAATAATATCCTATATTAGGCTAGAATTGATTTCTGGCGATTTCCAGTTATTTCGAGTGAAATTAGCTCATAAAGAAGGATAACTATGAAATACACATAAGTATTCATCTTAAATCTCACTTTTTTTAAGAAAAGCCACTCACCTTAAGTAAAAGGTCATGATGAACAGTAACATAACCTAATTCATTCGCAGCTGTTTGTATGATATCATTTAATTCATTTGTATCTGGTCCAGCTGTTGTAGATGTTGAAAAAGCCAAAGTTACCCTATCAAATAAACGTGATACACTACGAGATAAATAAGCTGTCTCAAATGGGTGCAGTGCTCGAACCAAACATGAAGGTAGTTGTTCCAAGGTAGTTTGGTGATGAGTAGGTGATAATGTATATTGATCATAATTACTATCATTAGAAAATTCATTTGAAAAGGTACTGGTTACACGACGTTCTAAATCTAATATTAATTTTAATAATTTCGGATATTCTCCTTCAAGCACTTCTTTAATTACTGGTGATTGATTGGAAACAATAGAAAGTTTAGTGGCCAGTTGATCCGATGCCCAACCAAGGAATCCTTCATTTGAAATCAGTGCATTACGAATATCTGCGCGATTATCATTGATTTGGTTGTGAGATATTGCATTATCGATAGAAGAGGATGAATCAATGTTATTTTCTATGATTAAAAAAAGTGAGGTAAAATTGTTCATCATCAAAATTTTTATGAACATACACGGTTAAAAAGTTTTAGTACATCTAAAAATTTATAGAAAAAAACAACCAATAAATGAATTTGTAGTACATAGATTACACTTTTCCAGTTTTGCCACAAACTGATGTCAGTAGAATAAACGAGAAATATAACACAATAGTGTACAGCTATTTTGTTCTTAAAAATTTAGATGCAGAAAACATTAATGATATTATTTGGAATCTCAAGCTTCATAAAAAGTATTTGGGCATTGCGTATCATTTCAACAGCTGATGATTCCAAATATACACAACTAGTTACAAAGCCTAGCTTATAATTCATGAGTTATCTTAGTGATTGCATACCATTTAGCTGATCTCTAAGTAAGTCAGACAGTCAAACGCAACACAGAATCTGGTATGTATGTACATCGGTTTGAGTTTCTATAATCCATCGTTATAGATAGATAGAATTGTCAGTCCGAATCTCAGAGTAGTAGAGGTAGAAACAGTATGAGTGCTGATTAGAAAGATTAGGGATCGAAGATAAGATTCAATAAAATATAAATTAGTCAAAATTTTAAAAAAAATTGTAAGGAATTCAGAATCTGGGTGAAGACAAAGAGTGGATGTACCTGTCCCATTGCAAACGATTTTGAGCTATGTCATTCAAAGTCTGTAATCACCTGTACCCCAATTAGGTGGTATACACCTGTATTCCAATTGTCGATGACTTCATGGACTGACACCATATTTTGGTTTGACTGGCTCTAATTTCCTTACAACCTGCCCCCATGTGCCAGAGAACACCACCCTTTGATGTAAGCAGTGGTTGGGCATACATAACACATGCACCAACAAACTGAGTTGATAAAAATTTATTATCCCTAAAGTGAAAATGGAGACTATACTGTGTTATGAGCACTTGAATTTTAAACAATGGGTTGTACGATTAAGCTTCACTTCACTTGCTTAGGTTCAAGGAGTTGAATAGTCGGCATAGCTCCTAAACAATACATACAACAGTCTGTACTTTGTTGCCTAATCACATTAAAATCGATATTTCATCTAATCATTTGATCAGCAGCATGATTGTTAATAAGTGTAAGCTTAAAACCCGAGGGATATCATTCGTATTGACTATTAAAAAATCCCATTACACAACAGAACATATATCTAACACAATCACAAACTTCTAACAATTATTGGATGAAAATTACTTCTGAAAAGCTTAAAAATTCTCATTGATCAATAGCTCCCGGAGTAAAACAGAAAACAATAAAACAAACTGCATGTGTTGATATTTCATAGAAACTATTGATTGTTTGCTCATTTAATCAGCTTTGCGAAACCATGAGCGAATGTTCCAATCCCAATATAGATGTTTGGCTTACCACTATTTAACACAAGCCCCATATAATAATCCTGTTGATTTCATGAACTTTTGAGTAAACTGTTTAATTAGAAAAACGATTCGAACTAATTACCTTAAAAGATTCAAGTAAACTCCATTTATTGTTCTAATGATAATTTGCGATTTTCATTATGAATTATAACCAGTTTAATAATAAACCTCAGCAAATGGTTGTACATATAACCAAGTAAATGATTTTTATATGTATATAAGTCGAAAACAAAATTCATCATATGATTACTAAATGTCAAAGAGTTAAACTCAAATATGGCACTTAAGGATTCTATAAAAGGAAACAATAAATGGTCGATGAAACTTTCAAAGTGATAATACAAACCTTGAGGAGTTAAAGTTTCTTTGAAATTGGCCGAGGCAAAAATTAACAAAATTGAAGAATATTTTTCGGAATTTTTATTATTTTGCCAGTTGATAAGCATTTCGTGTATAAGTAACTCAGCTAGACTAGGATATAATTCAGAAATATATTGGTCTAAACGACATATACTTGTCATGCATACATCAATATGTGTTTCACGTTGTTTCATTAGAGTTAAACCAAGTAGACGACTACAAGAAATAAGTTGTTCCATTTTATCAATAGTTCCATCTAAACTAGTCCATATAGCAACATGAAAAGCAGCCGCTTGACCACCGACTGCTGATAATGATGCTCTACCTAAAAAAAGAACACAACAGAAAATGATATTATTTAGGTTAATCAATACAAAACACGCGATGTTACCTAGATTGCAATTTATACTAAACACATTTGTCAATGACATTCGGAAAATTTCCTGTTTCTGAATGTTGATCACATTCGGTCAATTAAATTTATATAAGTGGTATCATTAAGTTTGATCCAAACTAGAGACTGATGTATCCGATTATGTTACTCTCCACTCATTAACCAATCACAGCAGGACTCAGATGAAGTCTTCAAATTCATATACCATAAATTACAATTTTATATTTCTATATCACTTACTCCAAAGCAATATACTTTGAGTATTATTGAACATTTCCTCCTCCTACTTGATGTTTTGATGCATTTTATTGATTTCACTTTACATTAGGAAATATGTCGATCTTTTTACTTAATTAGCCATGATTGCTATGGTAAAGATGGTCGTTGGTTAAGCCTTATTAATAAACTTGACTACTCTAGAGGTTAAGAATATATCTGTTGCGAAAATCATTGCTTTGTAAAATTCATATTTACTAGTGTATATCAAAATAAATGAATATATTTTGTAAATTTAAGAATAAGTTTAATGAAATAAAAAATTCATGATAAAAATAATATTGCCTTTATAGAATTATATTCTATCATATACTCGATATGTTGGTAAATTCAGTGGCTAGAATAAAATAACTGTATTCTAATAAATCTTAAAGAGGATCTAGAATTTACCTGGACCAGAACCTCCTTGCTGAATTTTTTGACGTGTTCGCATTCGTTGAGTTAAAGAATCTATGTCAACAGAAGAGGATAGTACAGAAACAAACTCAGATTTCCATTTAGTCACCAGTTCATGAATTACATCCATTAACATATTTAAATGGTAGAAAACCTAAATGACAGTACAAAGTTTAACAAAAAAGACGGTAAATGTTAAAGATAACAAATATGAATTGACAGTATAGTGTTGGAATATAGAAAGAAATTATCATTTAAGCTCAAGAAGCAACTGGACGACATCAAATGTCAGTTTGTGATGAAATTCGTACTATACGAAATTCCCGAAGAAATCATTTGACTTAATAATAATCATGTGGTCAACACTAGTGATGAACCTATTAAGACTGTAGTGAGAGGACATCGTCTATGACATCAACTAAGTATTCATGTATGAGACAGTAACTCATCGATGATAATTTAATTAATTTTAATAAACTGATTCACTAGCTACTTGGGTAATGAACCACACATTAGGTGTGAGGGCTAACGATACAAGGCAATCGCCTAAACCAAGACAGAGCGGGGTTCGGACCTGAGACCTTGTGTGAGAAAGTCGAGTACCTTAACCACTGAGCTATCGCTTTACCATTGATGATAATGGATGAGGAAGATCGAGCTATATTTCCAATTGATTAAAGTCAGAAATATGAACCATCAAATCCCAACTTTACTGTTAAGTGGTATTATGGTAGATAAGACAAAATCTAAGGGTTCAGGCTAGAATTTTTTCTGTTTTACAATATTAAAGAATCGCAAATTAAAGCCTAAAAGGTGTAATCAGTACTCCTCAATATTTTTCGGTGGTTTTTCAGATAATTTCGAAACCTGTGGATAGAAACTGGATTAAAACTGTCCAGACAAAATAGGAATTTTTATTCAAATTGCCTGTGAGTATATACCTTTCCAAACACATTAAAAAAAATAACAGCTTTTCAATGGCAACAAGCTTTACATAACTAATGTTCCTCTTGAAATTAGTGTTTTTCAGAAACATTATATGTGGCTATATACATATATATCTTCCGTGTAAAGTCAGTTTTTTGACGGTCGAATTGTCAGATATGTCCCAAGTTATAATTTATCTAACTTAATTATGCCTCTTAATCTTCGTGAAGGAGCATAGGCTGTCCACAAACATTTTCCATCAAACTCTGTCCTGGGTAATCTTTTCCACTTGCTATCCATCCTTTTCATGTCTGCTTCCAATTACCGACGCAATGTGTTCCTTGGTCTTCCTCTTTTCCATTTCCATTCAGGATTCCTAGTTAGCGATTGCCTCGTGATGCAATTTAATGATTTCCTCAACGTGTGTCCTGTCCACCTCTATCATCTTTTCCTAATTTCCTGTCCAAATGGTAGCTGGTTTGTTCTCTCCCATAGCAGGCTGTTGCTGACGGTATACGGTCAACGGACATTCAGTATCTTACGTAGACAATTATTGATAAATACTTGCACTTTTTGATGATGGTTGTGGTAGTTCTCCAAGTTTCAGCTCCGTACAGTAGAATTAACCGTTCGTATTGAAGATTCTGACTTCGATGTTGGTTGACAGTTGTTTTGAGTTCCATATGTTCTTCAACTATAGGAATGAGGCCCTTGTTTTGCCAATACTTGCTTTTATGTCTGCATCAGATCCTCTTTGTTCATCGATGATGCTCACTAGGTGGGTGAGAGTTTCCACCTTTTCCAGAGCTTCTCCATCAAGTGTGATTGGGTTGGTGCTCGCTATGTTTTATTTCAGGATCGTGGTTTGTCCCTTGTGTATGTTGAGACATACTGATACAGAGACTGGTGCTACACTGGCCGCTTTCACCTAGATTTTTTGATGTGCATGGTATAGAAGAGCTGGGTCATATGCGAAGTCCAAATCGTCTAGTTGCATCCAAGCGGTTTACTGTATTGTGTGTTTCCCCTCAGATGTGGAAGTCTTCGTAATCCAGTCAACCATGAGAGGAAATACAAAGGGTGACAGTAAGCAACCTTATCTGACACCGGTCCTCACCTGGAATACATCCGACAGCTGTCCTCCATGCACGACATTTTAGTGTAGTCAGTTGCATGAGTTACGGATAGTGTTGAAGATCTTCTCAGGTACACTGTGGTTTTGAAGGAGGCTCCATAAGATCCTCCTGTTTACACTATCAGACGTCTTTTCAAAGACAAGGACGTTGATACACAGTGATGAATTCCGTTCAACTGATTGTTTAACGATTATCCGTAGTGTCGCGATTTGGTCTGTGCTCGACAGATCCTTACGGAATCCGGTCTGTTGATCTCGAAGTTGGGCGTCTACTGAATTTTTCATCTGGTTCAGCAACACTCTGTTGAAAACGTTTCCTGGTACCGATAGTAGTGTGATGCATTTGTAATTCTCACACTTACTCAGATCTCCTTTCTTTGGTATTTTGATGAAGTGTCCTTCTTTCCAGTCTATCAGTGCAACTTGTTCTTCTTCACAAATCTTCCTGAATAGAACGTGGAGCATGTTTGCAGTTACTTCTATGTTTGATTTCAGTGCTCCAGCTGGTATATTGTCAGGTTCTGTTACTTTCGCGGTCTTGATTTGTCTGATAGCTTTTCTGATTTCTTCGATTGTTGGTGGAGTGACATCTATAGAAAGATCTGTAGGTGCTACTTCGATGTTTGTTGGATTCAATGGAGCTGGTCTATTCAAGAGTTTGTCAGTGTTCTACCATCTATTTCTCTTTTCTTGAATTCTAGTTATCGGCTTACCTTCTTTGTCCTTGACTGGTCTATCCGATTTAATATATTTCCCTATCAGTTTCTCCGTTGTATCATATAGTTGTCTCATATTTCCTTCTTTTACGGCCTTTCCCATTGTCGTTGTTAGATCTTCCACGTATTTCTACGTGTCATCTCTAATGCTTTTCACTTGCTTGTTTGCTTCAATGTACTCATTTTGTGCTTTGACTTTCTCTGCTCTTGTTCGGCTGTTGTTAATTGTTGTTCTTCCTTTCTTCAATCTTGTTCAGGGTTTAGATAGGGATCTATTGCTTATGATGATGCTAATTGCGACCCAGGATATCATGACACGTTGAAGTTAGATCCTATAATGCTATGAACCTGTTGTTGAGTTATCCTGAACTCATTGAGTTTGTCAGTATGTCGAAGGAAGGCTGTATTGGATCTTTGTGATGCTGTTTGTCCTTTTGTCCAGTGCTTCTTTAGCTTCAGTTTAATCTTGGCAACCAGCAAGTGGTGACCTGAAGTTATGTCATCTCTTCTTTTGGTTCTCATGTTCTTCACCGATCTTCTGAATTTTCTAATGATGCAAATATGATCGATCTGATTCTCTGTAGTGTGATCCGGTTAGACCCACCTAGCTTTGTGAATGCTTTTGTGTGGGAATATTGTCATCTATAACAAATTTGTTTAATGCACATAGATTTGTGAATCTCTCGCCATTCTCGTTTCTTTCTTCTAATTACTCCAGTCCATGTTGTCTCATGATATCTTCATATACAGTTTTGTTCATTCAGACTTTGGCGTTTAGATCTCCCATCAGGATGGTCGAGTATTTTCCTGGACACTTCACTACTTATTGTTAAAAATAGTAATTTCTTTTGTGGATCCTAGCAAATAATATTTTCTCATAACAGAATACTTTTTTTCGAAAAGCAAATCATAAAACGTTTAGATAAGTTTAAACAAAAATCAACAAAGTTATATTGTATACACTGTAAGTAAGAGCTATAGCGTGTAAAGCTTAAAGCATGACATTTCAAAATGGGACTGGACTGAAACTTTAATGCGACTTTAAATTGAAAATAAGCCCATAGTAAATCAATGGACAATAAAAAGTAAACAATATATTTAAATCAACAGTTTTATTGCGATGATTGAAATACAAAGTTTTGTAGAGAAACGTAAACCAGTCTTTCGCAAACAATATGTTTGTTAGAATTCTTTAAGCTTATCCGAATACAATTAACGAACTAATGGTTAAGTCAATGACATATAACCACATATCGTTAGATTAGTTTATCCTTTAAGGAAAGTGAGATAATAGTGAAATTATTAACACACTGAATAACTTATTTCTTGAAAGTATGCATTGAAAACTCAACACTATTACTAATAAGGATATACTAAAACGTTTAACTATGGATAGCTGTTGTCAGCAACTCAACAGAAAGATTGTTAAGGTATGGAAGTAGAAATCATGTTTTGTTGAATATTAAGATAAAGACCCTCTTACTCACCATATCAGTCAGTCAGTCAGCGATAACGTAGGACCAGGCACATTTATGCATCGGTCCAAGTTGCCATACCTCGTTAGCACAACAAGATGAACACCGGATTCATAGAAATAGTTAATTTAGTGGTGGTAGTATATAAAGAAAGGTTGTATATAAGGATATAGTATAGGAAGGAAAAAAGTTATGAAGCAATTTTAATCTCAAGGTTTAAGGGAAGACAAAGAGTGTATACACCTACGCCATTGTGATCGATTCTGAGCCATGTCACCTAGAGTCTCCAACCATTGGTTACGATAGTCACGCGGACCCCGACCAGGTAGTCTGCATCTACCAACATGGCTCAGGCTACAAGTCAGTGACCTCAAGCACTGGTGCCATGTTTTGGTTTGGCCGCCCCTAACTCTTTTCCAACTATCCCCTACACTAGTCAACATTGCGCGTCGTGGTAATCGATGTTCAGGCATACGTAACACGTGGCCCAACCATCTCAGTCTATGAAGATTCATGACCTCATCAACTGATTTACCATCATTCCCTAATACCCTGCGTCGAACCTCACTATTACTTACCCGATGATCCTAGCAGATGCGAGCAATATTTCTAAGACATCTGTGGTCAAATACTAGTAACCTACGAGTATCTTCTACTCTTAATGGCCATGTTTCGCAGCCGTAAAGTAGAACAGAGCGAACTACTGCGCAGTATACTCGTCCCTTAATTGATAGACGGATATCTCGTCTTCTCCATAGGTGAGGTAATTTGGAAAAAGCCAAACGAGCTTTCTGAATCGGTGGAGAGATTTCGTCAGACCCCAACCCATTAGGGCTGATCAGACTTCCAAGATAAGTGAAGTTGTCGACACGTTCGACTACTTCACATCCTATCCTTTGTTCAGGTGTTGACGCAGGCCAGTCCTGGAGTAACAATTTACATTTAGAGGCAGAGAAATGAGTCCCAAACATCCTTGCATTGTTACTCAGTGCTACTAAAAGACTCTGCATTTTATCAGTGTCTTCACCAAACAAGACCATATCATCTGCGTATTCTATGTCGATAAGTGGACCTCCTGGTAGGAGGTCAATTCCTGAAAATTCAGTCGACGGGAGCGTTATTTCCAGCAGTAGGTCTATGATGAAGTTAAACAGAATTGGAGATAGTGGACAACCCTGCCGGACACCACTTGAGGTTGTAAAATCATATGACAGTTCGCCATAAGCTCTCACTCGACTGGTAGTGTTCGAGTAAAGAGCCTTCACAAGGTTTATGTAATTCTGAGGTACACCTTTCAATGACAGACACTGCCACAGAACCTCTCGGTCTACAGAGTCAAATGCTGCTTTCAAGTCAAGAAAAACTATCATTGTCGGACGCCGATAAGCATGTCTGTGCTCTAAAACTTGACGAATGGTGAATATGTGGTCGATACAGCCACGACCAGGTCTGAAGCCAGCCTGATTTTCTCGTGTTTGCAGAGCACGAGTCTTAGTTAGACGCCCGATAATTATTGAGGCTAGTATTTTAGATACTATGTTAGTCAGACTAATCCCTCTATGGTTGTCACAGGATGATTTTGGCCCCTTCTTATGTATTGGGACAATCAGAGATTGTGACCAGTCAGATGAGATTACGTCCGTCTCCCAGATTTTAACCAGAATATTAGTCAACCTAATCGCTAAAATTGGACCACCATATTTAAAGACCTCTGGAGCCAATCCATCTGGACCAGCTGCTCTTCCTCGTTTCAGATTACTTATAGCCTTCTGAACTTCAAGTAGGGTCGGGGGGCCTACTTCAATGTTCCATTCAGGTTTTCTGGGAATAGTGGGTAGTTGTGCAGTAGCTGAAGGCCAGCTAAACTGCTCCTTAAAGTGTTCCGCCCATCGTTCTAAACGTTTAGGTTGAGAGCAGATAAGGGTTCCGTCTTTTTCCGAGATTGTCTCACTTACACTTGACTTCTTAATTCCGGTTTCCTTTATTAGTCTGAATAGTTGCCTGGTGTTGCCTACAGCCGCTGCCTTTTCCATCTCCTTTGCTTTCGTTGCCCACCACTGCTCACTATCGTTCCTTAGACTTTTAGTTAACCTAGATCTAATTTGTTTACGCTCTTCGTCGTGTTCAGAGCCTGATGGGATGAGTTTACGCGAATCCATCAGTGAAATAGACTTGGAAGAAATCCATTGGTTTTTTGGAGCCCTATGGTTTAAATAACTAATAGATGTTACTGCTGTTTCCACAGCTGTTCGTGTGTCTTTCCAAGCAGCATCTGGATCAGTCTCGTTTACAGAACTGCCTAGATGTGAACTCAGTTGTTTCTGGAATTCGCATTTGGCTTTCTCGTCCTCCAGTTCAATCCTAATGGGTCTTCTTAGTGTACTTTTCCTGCGTCCATTGAGGCGCAGACAAATGCGCGCTCGTATTAAAGCGTGATCAGAGTCTAAACAAGTATTCCAATACGAGCGACAATCTTCTATTGAGCCTCTCCAACGATGACTGATGACAATATGGTCTATTTGAGTCCATCGTTGGTTTGGTGCAGGTGGTCGCCATGTTAGACGATGTCTCTCCTTATGCTTAAAATTAGTGCTTGCTAAAAATAAACGATTGTCTGAGCATAGTTGCAACAGACGATCACCATTATCGGTTCGTTGAGCCGGAATACTAAAACACCCACCTAAATGTCTTTCTGTTTGATTTAAGCTGTCTACCTGGGCATTAAAGTCGCCCGCTACGACTACTATGTCTGAGCGCTTAGCTTTCTGAAGAAGCTCAGAGAGTTTTCTGTAGAAGTCATCTTTTACTTCATCATGGCTGCAGTCAGTGGGAGCGTAGGCAGAAACGACGAAAAGGCAACGATGTGTGTCCCTATCCTTCCGAGTTCTTACGGAGCCATTTAGCCGGACAGCACACAGGCGACTGTTAACGGGGATCCATTCTAATAGTGCCTGTTTTGCCCTTGTACTTAGTGCTATGCCTACACCTGCAAGTCCACGAGAACTAGCCAACGGGTCGCCAGATACACGGAGGGTGTGTTTCGTTGGCTGTCCATTTTGGCGAGGTGAGGTCAAGTGAATGACCACACTGGGATCCTGTATGCGTGTTTCGGAGACACAGCATACATCAATGGTACGAGATTCTAGGGTTTTAGCTAAGGAGGCCTGTTGACCGATTTGACTTAAAGTACGTACGTTGAAGGCTCCAATGTGTAGTTTGGAGCGAGGTTTTAGTAGACCTGGGACAGCGTTTCGCGCACTAGAATCGTTGGCCATGGTGACACTTGAGGAGGAAACCGAGAGAGGAAGTTTAGTGTTGAAAGTCAAGGTAGAAGGAATAGTAGGAATTGAAGAAGGAGATTGATTATGAATACAGTGGTCTTGAGTGCTGTTAGAGGTATGAGGGCAGTTATCACTTCCCGGTTGCCCACACCGTTGAAGGGTTTTTCTAGGGGTACCTGAAAAGGAAATTGGGTTAGAAGTGGTCTTAATGACCTGAGAGCGTGACCGCAGTGCCCAAGGGACAACTGCTTGAGGTCGGTCACACACGACCTTTTTGTGGGTAGTTTTTGTGTTAGCTCCGTTCTTCAAAGGACCTTACCGCCGGAGACGGATATCCGTGGGATAAGGCGAGGTGTGCATTTTTAGGGTCGACCTTTTCTAACCCCACCCCTCCTTGTGGGAAGGCAGCATCGCTGTCATGCTGGTTGTCTGAAGGAAACACCTTACTGCTGTCACACCTCTGTACAGTCAGCAGTACGACTTCGCCTTCGGACCTTGGGTCTGCTGCTTTTAGTCTCACCGCTCTTCAAACGACCTGCCTGGCATGGTAGGACCTTGAGGAACGATTGTTCCAGCCAGTATAGCTCGATTGAATCATCACGATAGGCAAGCCCGACCACCACGTCAAGGTAGCAGCAACGGTCGGGACTCACCATATAGAATCTAATCTAAAATGCAAGATACTGCATAGTAATGTCTACTAACACAAACAACATTTTCAATGGAATCTGACGTGAAAATTGTGTTGTAAGCTACAAAACACTACAAAATGGGACCTGTTGGACTGACCTAATACCAGGTGTGGCTATGTTGTTGTATTTAGGGATCGTTAAACTTACGTACTAATCTTTCATATTTGCTTAGAAAAGTTAATATAATAAGGGGGAACAAAAGAAAGAAACAACTTACCTGTAACCCTGTAGCTAATTGAGTTTGATCTGACAACTCATAAGATGAATTGATTAGGCTCCATGCTTGTGACACCATACTCTCTCGAACTTGAACTAATGCGCGATTATAGGACTCCAATACATGAATTCCTTCCCATTCCATACTATTAAAAATGAAGTCTAACTCATTCACATACATTGCACATTGACATAAATCTTTAGACCTACCTATTTTAAGATAATGGTGATAATGATAATGTTATACGAAGAGTAAAATACTCACTTTGAATTCGTTTCATTAGTGTTGCTATTCGAGATATATTACGAAGAACAGCACAAGTAGTGTGTAGATTTTTAAAATGAGTTACATTTGTAGATAACGTTTCATGTGGAGTATCTATCTTCTTTTTAACTTTTGATAAAGAAATTGACAAGTTTCGTATTTTATCTTCAACTGCCTGCAAAACATTTTGCAAATTATCAATGTCAGAGGCTCTTTTAAACAGATCGACGTGGTTATCAGCTACATGCTGATAAATCAGAGTAGCTAACCTGTGAATAATAAAAAAATAAGCAACATAATGCGCACATAAGTTCAAAAAGAAAAGTGACAAAACTTGTTTAGGAAAGAACAAGAATGAAGTAATTTAATTTCACAAATAGTGATCGCATCTACATACCAATTTTTATATTTAAACAAGCTTTACACAATCGAAGTGTCATAAATGAAGTGATATGAATAAAATGAAATTTTGCGCGTTCTAAAATGGAATATCGATACACTGATTTTTTGAAAAAAGAGAAAAAGATTACTGTATTTAAGAAACGTCAAGGATTCAAGGACAATTACTCGTGACGGACTGCTTTATAAGTATAGTATCAAGATCCCAAAAGTCGTATTTTAACTATTTTAACCTGGTGGAATTGGAGTGTTCAGGAAGTGTTAATATTATTGAACCGCAAAATTCTAATTTCCTATGAAATAAAATTAACAAGAAACCTCAAAACTTAGTTTTGTGCTGACAGATACCTATTGACAGTTAAAATTCACAACTTTTGAAATGGGACTATCTTACAAAAAAACGTTTCTCAACACTACGGGCAGAGTATTAGCCTACAAACGGTTCGATTCTCAGTGAGTCAAAATAGTGGCATCAGAAAACTGGAAATCACTTAATCCTAATAATTTCTATTTAAAGTTGCTGTTTCAGGTTTAAACGAAAGGAAAACTTCTAAAAATACTGAGTTTAATGGTTTCGTTGTTTTGTACTCAATCTAAGCACTCTGAAAGGTCATTAAATTCAGATTTACATTAAAATGCAGAGGTCCTTTAACAACAGTTAAGCATAAATTCCAAATATGATGTAATCTAATAAAAATCTTCTACTTGTTAACTGATAAAACCATTTTAGAGCGGTTTTAAAGATAAGAGGCAAGCTAACAATATAACAAAAAACTGGAGTATGTGGTGGGCGGGATTTGAATTTTACTGTACACACAACACTTTAGGACACAAATAGATTAAGCTGGGAAGTTTCATTTTCAATTAGTGTCACAACAATGAAGACGATTTTTAGAAGTTATTTGAACCCCGTTAAAATCGAACGAGGCTGTGAGTCCATATGATAACGCCAATTCAAACATCTTAATTATACTGTTGGATTTCGTGACCAACTGTTTCACAGAAAATGTAAATATTTGTATTAAAACATGTTTTTTTCGAAGAAATCAAAAACTATAGTTTATTGGTTCTCTAAGTCACTAAAACGTTGGATGGCATTTCCTATAGCTCAGAAAATATGATGAAATGGTTGCATTAACTACACAATCAGCTGATGTAAAAATTTATTGGCATCTTTCAAGGATATGTTTATACAGTCTCTTAGACCACCTCTGAACATTTCTGAACAAATTGTTAAATCTACCTTTGCGATAATTAAACCAAGTAGTTTTTTCATTTCCGAAAGTTTTATTAAGAGTAGACATAATACATTTTGAGTTATATAAAACTAAATAATTTATTATGTATCTACGTACTCTCTTATTCGATTATCTATAGTACATAGAACGTTTGAAACTTTATTAGTACCAATGATGTAAGAGACAAACAATCTAGCATCGAAGTCAGCATTAGAGAAATTTTCTAAATTTTCATCCATTAGTTTTCAAATGCTCATCATCTGAAAGGTAAATAAGTGTAAGTTAAGAACTGAAAAGAAAGATGCTATGAAATTTGAGTTAATGAACTAATAAAGTGTGTAAAACAGAACATTTAGCTTCACAACATGAAACAATTTGAACACAGAGTATCTCTGACGTAACATTTTTAACGTATAAGTACGATATCCTGTGGCGTAAGATTAAGTTTAGAATGCCTTCTAAATGAATATGGAACCCGGACGTTCTACGACACTTGATGAATCTGTCCCAAATCTAACATCGGGGTTGGAAAGTTCATGTAATCGTTTGCAGATGGATAAACCTTAATTCACTTAACCAAAGTCTAATATTTTATTTCAGTCGGTCAGTCATACCGTAGAACCCGTACATATGTACATCGGTTCAAGTCACGACACACCGTTAGCACAGAGAAGTGGAGTTTTCAGGTCGAATCTTGAAATAGTAGAGGTAGCAACAGCGTCAGTGATAATAGAAAAATTGGGCCCCGACGATAAGACTCAAAAAGAAATCTTTTTGTTTACATCAGTCTTTTGTGAGAGATTCAACTGGTGCTGTTTCTTTCTGTACCCGTTTTAGTAAGTCCTATGGGGTTTTTTCCGAATTCTGCTAAAATAGTAGTCTTGATCTTTTTCGTTAGTTTACATTGTTAAATACTCGGCTAAATTTTGCAATTTTTCTGCCAGGAGTGAAAATAACTGCAAGTTTAAAAATGATTTAGTAGTGATCAAATATTTGGACGCTTAACTAAATACCATACAGAAGCCTCGGCAAGATAATGTCTACGTACACATTTTCGTCTTTATGAAATGATAAAAAAAACTTTATTTTTGAAAGACACGCCCAAGATTTATGATTTTTTTTACATCTAAGTATCGATTTTTGAGCAATTGAAAGAGCAACATTCGTTGAAGTTACAGTAAAAATTAAGGTTTAGTCACACACATGAATCAAAAAAGCTCAACACCAATGGTTTACGGTCAAATCCATAACGCATCACAGTACAACAGTAATTATGAGTTAATTTATCAGTATTAATATCTGCAGGGGTCAGATATTTAGAGCAATCCCGACGAACAGTATGGACAAATTGATGGTGAGCACGTACGAATCAGGATACTTATTGTGTTGAAGATTTCAATTACACATAAGATGGAGGCTTTTGTACTGTTAATGAAACAAGTTCGATTGGATACAGTACGACTACTACGGTTTTATTTGACAAAATAATCGTCGTATATGTTTTAAATTCCACTATGGTCAATTTGTTTGACGTTTTAAAAGTGACTATGGTGAGTGTAGACAATGTTAGGTAACAAATGATTAATTTTCACTACGAAAGAAATACGCCGAACTGGATTATTTTGAGTGGAAAAACTACTTCGTATGTCGTATATGGTGAGGAATTCTACAAGCTTGGCAGAAAACATGGAGGATAAAGTACCAGTACCAGCAATTTTGACATGATGTTAATGCAGAGATTAGTAAATAAATTTAACAAAATCGAAAGCAATACGCATTACCACACAGCCTTGAGGTTTTGAAGTATGCACGGTTGTGAAACTTATTCAATACCCAATATTTTGTAAACGGCATCAGTTAAGTTGTGGTTCCTTGTTTTGAATACATTGGTCTACAGAATTAACTAGATTTTTCCACATCTATATGATGGCGATGTGGTCAAGAAATAGTCTAAAACTTCAGTGTTGATAGGTTTTTATAACTATGGAAGGTTACTATTCTAGAATACATTGAATTAAATTGTTATAAAATATGATAAAAAATGAAGGAAGCTTAGGAACGAAAAAGAGATTTTCAGGTTGTGCTCACTATTTGTTAATCACAGATAGATGAAAAAAAAGATTAAAGTGGTTAAATTGTTTCTTTTACTAGGGCAGCCGAAGTTTAGTGCTGACACTTTACTGGCAATAAGGTCAGTTTAGGGCCCTTCGCCTGTTATGGCTTCATCGAACTCTTGTCGAGTAAAAGAGGCCATTCACTGACTGAATAAAGTGTTTTCACAGTGTCATTTTTAAGTTCGGTATCTAGCAGACGCCGTGTTGTAGAACTATAGACGACATTTTATTCTGAGAGACGTAGAATCATGAAACTATGCTCAGTACGAAGTTCAAAGATCACACCTTTTCAGTTTTCCGATTAAAATACTTTAAGCTTGTATTTAAAATGTACTTCGAGTTGACGAGTGGAGTTATACTCTATTTTTTCACGTTACCTGTACCGTAGGCAGTAATAATGGTCATGTTCATATCCATGTAGTCAATGAATTTGCCATATAATGGTGTAATTTTTGTTAAAAAAGTAGATCATGCTGTGAATTTCGCTGTGATTGCGATTCTTATTCACCGTGCCAGACTGCGTTACACCGGACACGTGCACTACATGGTGGGTTGATGTGCTAAGTCATAGAAGGCTTAATAATGGTCGTAGTTGTTTTAAAACGGACGGTCAGGGAATGATAGAGAAGGGTTTATTTCTGGAAGTTGTGCTGCAAACCGCGTTTTAATGCTTTATTGACTGCAGTTTTCAGTCTTGAAATAATATCGTTCTTCTTTTAGGTAATTCATATTAGTCTGTTAAAAAAAATTTTTGTTGTTAGCCTATAGTTAGAATTAGGGGTTTAAGGTCTAATTATTTATGAACGACTATTTCAAGTGTTATTTCTGTTCAAACAAAGCAATAATCACGATACCTCCTTAGTTTCGCCTACCTGGTTGTCGTATAATTCAGTTCAGTTAACATTATAACAGTACTTGAAGGGGGTGATAAATTCACAAGTCCAGTAACTAGAATCGCTCAAACTTTTATTTCCGTTAGCGTGCTTAAGCTTCCAAACCAGAAAACCATCAGTATAAGATTCTGTAGTCCTGAAATTGGGATGTGATACGTCTTAATTAAGTGCAATTGGTTGTGGACCAACATTGAAAATCTGTTTAGCTACAGGTGGCGTTATTACATCAGACGACAAAACTTTTTGTATATCTTGCCGTGAAACGAGATACAAGTGCATTAGAATACATAAGTGGAAACAAAGGAATAATGGTTGTTTATTAGGGTATTTAGCACATACTATGCCTTGTATAGGTTGTCGGTGCTGACCTAATATTTGACTAATATGCACTAAGATGTTGGTAGATCACAGTTGTGTAAATTCTTCTTTGCTTAGAAACACTAATTTAACCAACCTGTCTACTTATTTCACGCACATATGTACGTTCACTGATCTTTTATCTATTAGTGTTATGAGAATAGTAAGAGAAACTTGGTGAAATTTTTTTCTGATAACTCCATATTGTTTACGAAATCCATCAATAATTTTTCATCAGGAATGAGATAGCTTTGAACGAATACTTTCGCCTGTTTCGCCAGTAAAGTCATGTGACTATTGAGCTGTTTACGGAAGGCAGTACCAACGTCAACTTCTCCACAGTTTCCAGATGGCAGGCTGAATATTAACTTTTGTTTCACAACCACTTCCACTTGTAGCGGCTAACGAAGCCCTAGAATAAATAGCTCCGTAAGTCTTCGACAGTTATTGTAACCTTGGTATTTTCATTAGATACGCCCAACCGAAGGCTCTTGATCACGCATCCGTATCAGATCACGAGTGAGTACACCGTGCTAAGCGTCCCTGGCAAAAGCTTTCCAGCTTAGACCAAATACTTCTCAATATATTGATAGCTATTCAAATATGTTTTTGAACGTCTTTACCTTTGACTTATGATTAGACTGGGCTCATATTCTTCGATCATAAAGGTGTCGTTAAACTCCGAATACCTCTGACGTCTTTACACTAGTTGTAAGTTACTTGTTTTGCCCTTTAATTTCAGAAGAAAATACCAAAAACAACAACTTCGTATTATCAATGTGAAAGTTGTTGATAGAGAGCTGATGTTAATATTTATTTGATGTTTCTTCATCAATGAAATTGTTCCTGAATAAATTTGTAAATCTGACTCTATCTTGACTTGATAAGTTAGCCATTGTAAGAAATCCATAAAATACGAACATTTTGGCACCTAGTTCGCAAATAATAAGTGGCACTTAAAGGTTGTTAAGGAATATTTATCTTTACGTAAAGAAATTACAGACCCGGGTACGTATGAGTGTCGTCAAACGAAACATGTTCATGTGCTCCTAGCGTTTTTACAACATGTATTAGCCATCATGGCGCTTTACAGTAGTCAGTGGATGGACACGCATTATGGAACTCTGTATAATATTTCACAGTTGCGAATTCGGATGTCTTATGATATGCGCACAATGCCTCGAAAATACCTGATGAAGTGCTAGTAACAAGGGAAACGTGTTTAGTACCTTGCACTGGTCCACATGCTTGCTTTGCTCCCTAGTGAACACACGATGACAGCCCCGTTAAAGATGTCGCGACCCTTGTCACTTCCGTGGAAAGTAAGTGTGTGCTTACTGAATACAATATAAACCTTTTAATTTTCACAGTTGGAAAACAACAATTAGAAAATGGGAGTAAATAATAATATGCAGCAGATACTCAATGGTGATTTGCCTCCATCAATTACCTGAAACATAGAATGGGGATACTAACTAAGAAAGTACATCCAATAGGACCTAGATGTCAGTTTGGAAGAAAAAAATGGATTTACTGTGTGAGAAATAGTCACATTACTACTGTGAGTGTTATGGAAATAACAGTGTTTCAATACTTACTGACAGCTGATAATAATTTATTCTCAAATAACAGTTTGTTACACGAGGCATGCCGGTTTACAGGCAAGATCAAACTGTTAAAGAAGTTACAATTTTCACTGTTGAGAATTACTCAGCTGGGTTGATATTTCATAATATATGAATGTAAATGGATTTTGTAAGGAACATGTCAATATCACACTTGGCGCACTTTATGGAGGTAGCGTTGCAACATACAACTGATGGTCGAGAATAGATATATGCGAAGTTGGGGGCTTCTAGAAGTTTCGAACTTATATCCCTCCAGAATATCGGAAGCTTTAATAACGGTGTAGGACGAAGTCACCCGTGCCATATCTGTTTTCGGTGGAGTATCTGCAGGAGGCTGAAAAAGGTGTAAGAAAAATGAAGGACGAAAAGCAGAGCACACAATATTCATGGAGGAATAGTTAAGGTATAACCATTTGGTCTATTTGTCTGTTACTGAAGTACTTATTAGGTAAGAACATACTAATGTGTTAAAGAAAAATAAGTGTGGGCGAGGTATGAGTGGATAAAGAACTGTATAAATGAAGGTCCCAAACAACCAATAAAGGGGAAATAAAGGCGAACAACGGGGAAATAAAGCGGAAAATGCATTGGAAAATAAGTCGTAAATAAAGGGGAAATGCGCCAAAATGTCTGCTTTTTCGCCTGTCCGGGGGGAATAAGGCGGAATTTCCCCTTTCTGTCGCTCTGTTTTTCAAACGTCGCTAAATTTCCGATTGCTCCCCTAAATATCCGACTTTTCCCCTAAATATCCGAGGAATTTCCGATTTTCACCCTAAATATCCGACGATTTGCCGATTATTAGCCTAAATATCCGCTACATTGTCTACTTTTCCACTACATACACACTGATGCATTTATCGCAACCGCCTCCTGTGTTCGCTTTCATTCCCACAACACAGCACACGAATAATGTAAAGTACGTAAAATATGGTATAATTTCCAAATTTTTATTGAAAACAAAAAGTTCATCAATGTACAAACTTATGAGCAGTTGGCAGATGGTAGAGTATCAATGCTCCTTATGTAATTGTCACGGACCAGGCATTTCACGTATTCATTCTTTCCACCAGGCCTGTTGGACTATGGAGAGTCAAACAATTCTTGTGAATTCTAAAATGTGATGAAGAAAAACGTTACTAAATCTAGGAAACTGGTTTTGCACAACAAGGTACTTGAAGCTGAAGTTACGGTTATATCCTTGAACACGGGAGACTGTACCTATAGATAATGCAAAAACAATAATCACTTTAAGGCCGTGCATACGTGTTCTTTATTCTGTCGATGACGCTTCTGTACTTTGTCTCTCATGTCGTGGAAATAACTTTGCGTCGCCATGTCATATAGTTTCGCAAGGTCTTTCTCGTTGACAGATGACGACAGGAATCGATTAGTCAGTGCACCTGAAGTTTAAAAACCTTATTTATCTTACTTCGTACGCAGCCGTAAAACCTGCACTTCTGAATCGCTCGTTTTGATGAAGTACCCAGTAACGTGAAATTAATGGCGATTTCAGGTTTCATGATGTAGGACAGAATATATTGCATGGAGGTTTTAGGATCATCATCCATTAAACGTGTCAACATGGCCATCTGTAATAGGAATGGGGGATAAAAATCATGTTGTGTGCTTACAAATCTGTCCCTCACGTGTTTTTGCTCTAGACAAGCGTCCAAAGTTCCCAGTTCCTCTCTGACGCCTTCCATACGGATACGTAGTCCAGTGTTCGACATTTACGCTGAAAGTCAGAGGGAGTACTTTCTACGCACCGAGATATCAACTTATTTATAGTCCTAATTACACATGAGTTCATGTTCTTTAGCCTCTTGTGTCCTAATTCTATCCAGAGAGTCATAAGTTTCTTTGTGACACCTAAGTAAACCATGTGCATGGGATCTAAGGGGAAAGTTGATATCATGTCTATTGGTAGACTTTCGAATAATGAATATCCTTTATGGTGAATATATTGTGTCTGATTCCTGAAACTGTCGTCAGTTCCTAACGTATATTCACCGTTTGGGAAAGTCATCTTTCCATCAAGTCGTCTACCATTAACAACGCACCGGTCGCAACCTGCCTTTCCGTTGTGATCAACAGTGTACCTAACATCAGGACGAGCTGGCGCATCACATATTACTGCAGTTAACTTAATAGCTATGTATTTATTGAACCTAACACTCAGTAGACCCGTTTCAGTCATTTCTTTTATTTCAGAAATAGTATCGGCAGAAATTTCGTTGAATTGTGCCGGCTTAGTATCCCCTCCGTAGATCCCTATCATGAAGACATCACTAAGTCTAGGGGTAACGATCCTTCCTAATACAGGCCACAAATGTTGACTGGAGCTCCTTAACATAGAAAGCCCATCTACATTGATATACAATTGCAGAGTGTCAAAATCACAAGTACACAACCAACGTTCAACATATCTTAGCAGGTTGGTCTTCAATCCAAGATGGTGGATGTCATTAAATGCATTAATATCCTGTTCATCTTATCTTTACGATTCAAGGGCTTTTGACAGGGCAAATCGACGGTAGAATATCCTATAATAAATTTATTAGCGTATAAACTTCATACACGTACCATTATCTTCCAGAAGCCTTTCATTGGTACAGCTTGTGGAAGGTAATACAGTTGTAGGAATCTCATGACAATTACTTTCTCTGTCAACTAACATAGTTTCTACATATATAGGTGTTAAAGTCAGTTACCTGTAGTTGTGCTTTCAATAGCAAAGTTACTAAACGAAAGCAAATCATGTCTCCTCAGATAATCCGTACGTAATTTATTCCAACGTCTGTCATAAGTAGATCTATGACACCCGAGGACTCTTGATAAGTTCACGGTTGCCCTACGTCTACGAGCTCTTTCACTGACTTGGCTTAAACTCATGTTATTAGACTAACAACATAAACAGTTAGAAGGAACTAAAAAGACAGAGCACGTCATTCACTTGCACCGTGTAAGTATTTTGTGATGGCGGCCAACCATGTCAGAACACCTTAGCTAAACAACAGAAAAAGTAAGTACAAATGCATCACACACAAAAGCCTGTGTCCGTATTTTATTGCATGAGTAATAATGATGATATTCATAAACATAATGTAATAATTCTTTATTTTTGACATACTCAGCGAAATGTTGTTCCTTATTGCAGTTCATTCAAATGCTATACGTTACGACAAATTGTCTACAAATATCCCCCAAATATACGACGTAAGGGGGAAAAATCGGATTTTCCCCTAAATAACCGACGTGCAGGAGAAAAAGCGACATTTCCCCTCTATTTACGCTTTCGTCCGCTTTATTTCCCCTTTGTTCGCCTTTATTTCCCCTTTATTGGTTGTTTGGAGTAGTTCAGAAGAAAGTATGGAATTGTGTAATTATAAAATAAAGTGCTGAAAACAGTATTCCGATACCAATGACTGTCTCCCTTTACTTTAGAAGCTGTTTGAACTCTCTTTTTTTGTCCTTAGATTTTATAGGGTATAGAGTGGGCTTCGTTTTTAGCCAATTGTCTAGTTTGCTTGTATTAGGATTACTCGGTAGGAAGTGGAACCAATTCAGCTTCTTTTAACATGATTCGAAGTGGTATTTTACACGAATAATTTCGCATCAATGCCGTTGGTTCGTGACATCCCACTAGACATAAGGAGCCGTAATTAATATGTTCCGCCCCACAGACACGGGTGGATTGAAGTTATCTCCCCACCATCATGTTTGCTGGTCAGTAACGCCACCCTCCCTCCTTTTATGATGTTAGGCTCTCTTACGTTTGTGTTCGATATGAATATTGCTTTAATCAAGGACCATATTTGGAATACACTGTCTCTACAAGTTCCATGTTACAAGCAAATCAGATGGTAATAGCATTTGTATTATGGGTTAGATATCCATCTAATATATCGTGCTACTATGAAGATAACTAATGGTAAAGGTTAGAAGAGACAAGTCAGATTATATGTGGTTAAGAGATGGTAAGGGCTAATAGCAAACCAGAGGATATGAAAGAGAATATTGTAAAATTTTCAGGGTAAGAAAAATAAAACATTGAACAACTCACAAGAGTTTAGGACATATGAGCTTCTTTTGATCGGCCTCAGTTGGTCAGCATCCATAAGATTAGTGAGTTATCTGTCTACTTGTAATAAGAAAAATAAAAGGACATGACACTTAGGAAGAATAATTTGGTTTTAACCATTAGAGAGATTCGGAAACTGAAAATGAGGGTTAGGAGCGGAAGGCCATGGTTAATAATCAATAAATAGTGGGGAAGGATAAAGCATGTTTTCTTTAGTTTGGCTATATTCATACTAACGGCAATGGAGTTCGTTATATTCTTGTTCCGTTTAGATATTGGGCGGCCCATAATAAAGTGCCTCATTGGTAGGAGGGAGTTCAGGGAATAGTTGGTGGAGTTCTTTAGAGTTTAGTAACAGGGTTATTAGCCTTTTAAATTTGGTAAAGGTGTCACAGTTACGGATAGGTATTGGCAACCTGTTCCACAATAAACTATACCGAACTGTAAAAAACCTACAACGCATTTGTTTTTGGTGTTTTTCGGTAAATAGTGTATATGCATTGTTTCTTAGTCTATAGGCTGGGTCATTGATCATAGTTGGGCAGGATGTTAGGAATGACAGTCCATTTATTGCTTTGTAGAGAAATATCAGATTGTTCCTTAACCTACGGTGCCATAAAGGTTCTAAAGAGAGGTGCTTACATCTACTTGTGTAATCAAGAGTGGTATCACTTCCTAGCAGTTGGCGTGTAAAGCGTCTTTGAACATCTTCTACTCTTATTTTGTCAGTGGTATTCATATCAGAGAAGATAAAAGAGCAGTATTCTAGGGAAGGTCGTACACATATTTTGTAAAGGGTAAGCTTAGCATCTGTCGTGAAGAAATTTTTCGTTATGAAGCCAATTAGACGTCTGGCTTTAGAAATAATAGAGGAGGCGTGTGCTTTAAAGTTTAGGCTTCCTGTGTAATTTATTCCTAGATCGTGTGCTGAATTCAGTGTCTGGACTTTACGTTTATTTAAGTAAAGTTGGGGTTCATAGGAGTGCTTTCCAAAGTGCATGATCCCGCATTTGTGGAGGTTAAATGGTAATTGCCACTTTTTGCTCCAGATAGTTAGGTTATTGAGATCATCTTGAATCAGGGGTACACTTTCACTTAGAACCTCAGGCTTATAGCTGTATACTATTTTGAGATCATCAGCATATAAGTATGGTTTCCCAGATTTTATGATGTTACATATATCGTTTATATACATGAAAAACAAAAGTGGGCCTAATACACTTCCCTGGATGACGCCACTAGTTATTGGTCTAGGTAATGAGAGACAGTCGTTGTACTTTACCATTTGTTTACGTTCCTTTAAGAATGAAACAAACCATGAATAGAGTGGATTGTTGATTCCGAAGGACCGTAGTTTAGCTAGTAGCCGTTTGTGTGGAACCTTATCAAATGCTTTCTTAAAGTCTAAAAATATGACTGATACAAGGAATCCATTGTCTCGTTTCAGAGTTATATCATTCATGTAGTCCACTAGGCATGTATCACATGATCTGGACCTAAGAAATCCATGTTGGGAGACCGAGATGAGATTATTAGTAATTACATGTTGGACTAACGCCGCCTTAACTACTTTCTCCATCACTCTAGACACCACTGAAGTTATGTTTATGGGTCGGTAATTTTCAACAATTGCTTCAGGTCCTGTTTTAATTTTGGGAATGATGTGTGTAGTTTTCCAGGCAGTAGGGTAATGCGCTGTAGAGAGTGATATCGCAAATAGTTTGAGTAATAAAACACACATATAATCGCCTCCACGTTTTGGCATGCTAGCCGGAATACCATCTGGTCCATCAGTGTAGGAGTGTTTCAACGTACTAATTGCCTTAGAGATATTCTGTACATTGAAGTCTACGTTAGTAATCTCAGAGGCAGATGCTGTGATAAGTTCTGAATCATTAAGTGATTTTTCATCAGTTAATGAGGAACAAAAGTGTTCATTAAATAGTTCCGTAACAAGTTTAGGATCTTCGTATACTTG